>NW_028277076.1:7197500-7542500 GCF_059951505.1 Python bivittatus | reverse complement strand
GAAAAAAATCAAAAATCAAAAAAAAATATAGAAAATGCCAAGGAGATGTATTGCAGTACGATTAAAGAGACAGGTACCCTACATGGGAAAATTTGCCATATATATAAAATGTACCAGATGATGGTCGAATGCTAGTGAGATACGCCCTAAAATCCACCCAGATTTGGTCAGATGGTGGATCCTGCCTCACAGATGAGAAAACAACTTGAATTTGGGCTAGAGATCAAGCTGGAAATGTTACCGGGGGTGGGGGGCATGCTAGACGGGGACCAAACTTCATTCCAAAGTTTTGGATTTGAAGGCGGTTCAGCCCAATTATTCCTTCAAATTGAATCGCGGGGCTGGTTTGCTCCCGCTGAGCGCCCCGAGAAGATTTGGCATTTTGGGGACCCGGCAGCCCGGCCCACCCGCTTTGAAGGAAACCCGTGAAATATCTCACGGCCTTCAATTCAATGAGTTGAAACTGACCGGGCTGTTGATGATTCGAAGGGGCGCTTGGGGAACTGGCCCGCCCCAATATTTTTTTGCAAAAGCAGCTTCTGCAAACTGGAGTGCGATGGGCTTATTCTTAGTTTTCAAAGCAAAGCAGCTGGGTTTTTTAGCTGGTAGGGTCGCTTTCTCCCTAGAGATCACCCCATCTTTTTCAGCCCCCCCGTCTCAAGTTCTTCCAAGACAAGACACCGATCCAGGTATCGGTAGGTTGGGCTGAAGGTGTTTCTTCGCCAAACCCAACATTTCTGAGCCTCTTTCGAGGAACAAAATGCCCTTTTCCAGCCAACTCTCCCTTCGTCGTATGATTAGTTCAGGAGGCATATGAGCAATCACAGTAATGATTACGAGGAGGTAGCTAGAAATAATTACAATTTTTCCCCCACTGTTTCCGTCAAGGTGTAGATTCCACGGGAGGTGATTTTCATTTAGCTTCCCTACCTGCACGCGCTAAGCATCCCGTCTCCGGCTGTCGTTCCTTGCAGATCTAATGTCTGTGAAAAGGATGATGGAGAAAATGGGGATGCCCAAGACTCACTTAGAGCTGAAAAAAATGATATCCGAAGTCACTGGGGGTATCAGCGAAACCATCTCGTACCACGATTTTGTCACCCTGATGCTTGGGAAGCGGTCCGCCGTCCTCAAGCTGTGAGTATCCGTAACAGGCGGGAGCGCGACGCCGTGGCCAACCATTGTTGGTTGAATTAGCCACCTTTGCTGGCTGGTCAACGGCTGCCCAGCCATAACTGTGGCTTAGAAACACAGTTCTGCCCCTCGGGCCATCTGCAGAACCTCAGCCAGCGGTTCTCAAGGGTGGGGTGGGGTCCCCAGGGGTCCCCAAGACCTTTTCGGGGGGTCCGCGAAGTCAAACATTTAAATATTTTGTTGTGGGCCAGCTTCCACTTCTTTTTCAAAAAAAAAAATTATACTTTTATTTTACTTAGGAAACCAATGGACTTTTTGCCGAAAATGGATAAAAATGAACTGGTGGTGTCTGGGTTTACTGATTAAAATGGGCTGTCTATGGGAAGAAGGGAACCACGTTATACAATTTGGCGGGTGGGGGGGTGGAAACAGTATTATCTATGTTTGCAATTGCTGCAGAGACGATCGGAAGTCACTTCTTTCAATATTTCTTTTTTCTTTTCTTGATCTAGGCTGTTGCTCCCTTTTTCTTCTACCTATTTTTTCTTTTCGTATCTTTCTCTCTTTTTTCTTTTTTTTTTCTTTTGTAATTTTTAACTTTGTAAAAAAACTTTCTTCAAATATATGTGTGTGTGTGTGTGTATAAATATATATATATATATATATATATATATATGAAGAAAGTTTTTTTATGAAGTTAAAAGTTACCAAAAAAAAGAAAAAAAAATATAAAAGAATATATATATATATATATATATATATATATATATATATAAAAGAATATATATATATATATATAAAAGAATATATATATATATATATAAAAGAATATATATATATATATAAATAAAAGAATATATATATATATATAAATAAAAGAATATATATACAGTGGTACCTCGGGATACGAACGCCTCTACTAACGGACGTTTCGGGTTACAACCAGCTTCGGCAGGAAAAATTTACCTCGGGTTATGAACTCGCCTCT
This sequence comes from Python bivittatus, assembly GCF_059951505.1. Taxonomy (NCBI): domain Eukaryota; kingdom Metazoa; phylum Chordata; class Lepidosauria; order Squamata; family Pythonidae; genus Python; species Python bivittatus. The sequence continues at coordinate 7,540,378 of NW_028277076.1, read as the reverse complement.
AGTTACGAACCGGATCTGCGGCCGTTTTCCCTGCTGCCACGCGGTCGCGGCTTCCTGTGGGCGAGGTCGCGGTAGCAAGGAGACGTTTGGTGAGGCTTGTGGTGTGTTTTGCGGTGTTTTGCGAAGGTTTTTGCTGTGCGTGTTAGCATGGCTCCAAAGAAAATGCAGAGCAGGCTTGGCGGGAGTAAGGCTCTGAAGAGAAAATTGCCTCGGGTTGCGACCAAATTCGGGCGGAGGGCGGAACGGATTAACCGGATTTACATTGAACCCTATGGGGAAATTTGCCTCGGGTTGCGACCAAATTCGGAGGGCGGAACGGATTAACCGGATTTACATTGAACCCTATGGGAAACTTTACCTCGACTTGAGACCAACTCGAGTTGCAACCAGAGTCACGGAACGGATTAAGTTCGTATCCCGAGGTACCACTGTATATATGTGTGTGTGTGTGTGTGTGTATGTATGTGTGTGTGTGTGTATGTGTGTGTGTGTGTGTGTGTGTGTGTGTATGTATGTATATATATATATATATATATATATATATATATGAAAAGAAAACAACTCAAACCACAGATACAGGGTGAGCGATATTGCCAGGTTTGAGAAACACTAGCCTAAAGCAGGTTACAAACCCTGTGGACTTGAGAGCTTAGGAGCAATAAGAGGACAAGCCCAAACCATGGGTGTCCACATTCTGACTGCTGGATTTCTTCTCCCAGAACAATACAGGGACACCCCTGTGCTACACTTCCAGCTGCACGAACACAATTCCTTTGTCTCCTACTTGTTAGTTTTTTAGTGCAACCCGACGGGGTCTTTGTTCAAAACTGAGTCTTGGAATAAACGGAGGCTGGGTTTGCTGTCAGCCATTAGGTCCTCGAGTGACCAACCTTCTCCAGTTATTACTGATTTATTTAAATGTATTGGCCGCTCAGCTCCAGCGGTCTCTGTTGGTAGCCGGGCCCCATCAATGGAGAAAGGAGCTCCTCTCCCTGTTAGCCTGAAAAGCTATTTTGCTAAAGATGGGTTTCTTTAAAAAGCTACAAGGCGAGAGGAACAAGAATCGCAGGAACAAGCTGTCCATTGTCTTTGGATCCCCGTCTCAGTTTCCGCTCCTGTTCCAAATGTTGAATCTTAGGCCAGGAGCAATGACAGTTGAGTTCTGTATGGGAACAAGAGATTTGGCTCCTATTATCAAAGCTTTCCAATTCCCCTCTCTTCCCCTTCTGTTTGCCCTCCGGCTCAAGTCCTTCCGCCACGTCATCATGGGCTGGCTGACCGAGGCCGTTCACTCCAAGACTCATAAGGGAGACCACTGGTTGTGGTGTTGGAGGAACTTTTGACCAGTGTGGATTAGAGTCAGCCAGCTAGGGAAGTGAGATGCACCAGGTTAGCCAAACTTCCTCCGACTGAAAGTTGGAGAGGTTGGGTATCCAGAGGGCACTGGATGTGGGTAACCTAGGGGTGAGCATCAGCTCTTCTTGGAGGCCAGAATAGGAGTGAAGCTGCTTTAAGGTGGAGCCTTGAATGTATGCCATATACTCATGAAATGAAAAGACATCTCCATATCTCACCTCCCATGGTGGCCCTACAAGCAGGTATGGCCGTGTCTTCTATCAAGAGAGTTGTTGTGAGGGTTCCTTGTCTCCATCCTGATGAGTCTATGGATGGGAGTAGACAGTTTTCGTGGCAACATTTCAGAAGTGTCAGTACCAGTAACTTATTTCAGGGTGTTTTTGACCTCCTAGTCCAGGAAGAGAGAGAGAGAGAGGAGCTGATCCAAAGTCATCCAGCTAGGTTCTGGGCCTAAGAGAAGACTAGAACCTGGATCTCCCTATTCCTAGTCCAGCACCTTCTCCACTGTCCCACACTGGCTTTTGTGCTGTGAGAGGGGCTGTCCAACGTCCCCCAGAGACCTTCTGTGGCTAAAGGGGAACTAGAACCTGGCCCTTCTCATTCCTTGATGACCACCTTCATCACTGTCCCACCCTGGTTTTTGAACCGAGAAGGAGAGACTGGCCCAAAGTCCCCTATGGACCTTCTGTGGTTGAGGGGGGACCAGAATCTGGTCCAGCGCCTTCTCCACTAGACCTTGGGCTGAGAGAAATGAACTGGCCCCAAGTCACCCAGCTGGCCTTTATGCCAAAGAGAGTGCTAGAACTCAGGCCTTCCCACTCCTATTCCAGCACCTTTAACCACTACACCATACTGCCTCTCCTGCACCAAGGCGTTGGATCCTAGTAGTCTGTACTTGAATGGAAGACAATTAGGAGATCATAGAGCCAGGTGGCTCTCCTGCCTAGGGCAAGATTGATATTGGCCTTGCAGGGTAAACCAGATAGGAATCACAACCAGATGAGCTAATTCTACTTTATTGCAAAGCTACATTGACAGAATTTTGCAAGTCTGAAAGTACAATTCCCCCCCACCGTCTCCTTTATAGCCCAAGAAATTAGGGAGGGTCCCTTCTGAACCTCTTTCTCCATCCATTATGCAGCTGAGGGCTGTGCTCCCTCTTATCTGACTGTTCCTTTGGCAGCGTCTCTCGGCCCGGTCTCCCCAGGTCTTTCCCCCATACCATCACACTACCGTTCTTTGTTTTATTTTGCTGCATTTTATTTCCTACGTACCTTGTCCTAAAATATTGTTCATTTGACCATCTAGGGATTAAAACCAAAACATCTCTGGCTGTATTCCATTAATTCTTCTCTCCTTTGCTGTTCTCTTCTTTTAGGGTCATGATGTTTGAGGGCAAGAGTCAGGACAGCACCCCCAAAGTTTCAGGTCCTCCTCCAGAAAGAGATCTCTCAAGTCTTCCTTAGAGAGAAAGGAGAATCTCCAACCCAGCTGGATCTTCTCACCTCTGTCCTGCAGGACCATCGCTAGATCTCTGCTCTGTTGCTTTTAAACCAGCCTGTTTTAGAAACCCATGGACTCCACCCAAAGGAATGACAGGGAAAAATCCACAAGTCATCTTCCAGAGGAGTATCTAACTAGCCCCTAATTTTTATTGTTCTAACCTGAATTGCAAGCCCCGTCTTTCTCAAGAATGGAAGAACACTCAAAATGCAAAATCCAAATTTCATGGACCGTTTTTCTGCTGATGTTGCTCCCCAAATCCTTCTCTTGCTTTTGCTTCCAAATCTGAAATAGATCAGATGTTCTCTACCACCACTTCTCTTCCAAACAGAAACTACTTTCATGAAAGTTTTTTCCATGCAGCTGAAAAAAAAGGCAATCGTGGTCATGTCGGTCGAAGGGGGAAAAATCCCAAGGATTTAGCTGGGTAATATCTTTCGTAGGACCCACCCAAACCACACACAAGCTTTTGAGCTCCCCAGAATTTTGCATCAGGCTGTATGTTATTTAAAAAAAAATATGGTGAAGAAGTAAAACAAAAAAACCCCCAAATCAGAGAAGTTTTAGGCCAAGTTGGATGGTGTAGACTTGATTGAAGTCATGGTTAGCTCTGGAGTTGGGGTCTACAAATGAAAAAAAAATATGTCCAGCTTTTGCAGAACCACCACAAAACATTTCTAAGTGCCTTTTTCCAGTAAGGAGCAACTTCCCTGATTTCTGATGACCCTTTTTCCTTCCGTCCCCCTCCACAATGCAAACATTTTTGCAACGGCCCCGTTCTACTGGTTTTCTCATCTTGGTTTCTTTCTTCAAGCCAACTCAACCACTTTCCTTGACCAGATCAGTGTGTCTTCCCCTTCTTGATATGTGACTGCGGAGTGAGAAACATTTGGCTGTGGAGTTGGTTTTAATCATCTTAAGGTCTTCTTCCTCTTTGAATGGCTGAGTTGCCCCATCATCAAGTCTCTGTTGAGTTGAACTCAACTCCTGATGAGTAACTGGATACTCAAGTTCTCTCATTATCTTGGTAACAATACAAAGTGATTTGTCATTTACTTCTTTGGGGTTTTCTTTTTTTTCAACCTCCCAGTCTAGCCATTCAGCCTCGGGGCCTTCTGATGTCTCCCATTCAAACACTAACCAGCTTCAACCCTGCTTAGCTTTTCAAGATTGGCTAGTTGCTGTCCCCCGCTGCCTTGAAACCCAGATGAACAAATACAGTTCCTATGCGTCCATGGCACACCCCACCAAATAAACCAGATTCTGGCTTATGATGTATAGATCATGGACACCAATGAAAAGTAACAGGATTCACACAGCATGTTAAACTCAGGATCTGTAAACTCAATGGCTCCATTCACACAACAGTACAGGCGTGGCGCCCTCACCCAACGCACCGCAGACCACTAAGTCCGTTTTAGTCGAATGTGTGGTGTGAACTCTGGTGAGGTGTGTTATTTCAGCTACCTCAGCCACAGAAAGCCAGCTTTGCTGTGTGTAGACCCTCCTGTTTATGTTGTCAGGGGTTCTGCTTTGAATCCCTTTGCCCGTAGCTTGACACTGTCTGGTTCATGCATCGCACACAGCCATGAAACAGTTGTTTGGGGTTAGCTCCCTGGCTAGTGTGAACCCAGGAGGGTGCAAACCAAAGCTCAGGATTCAGTGTGGCATGCCAGTCTACCCAATGGTGGTTTATTCAACCAACTGTGGTTAATCAAGACTTGGCTTAGTGCCACGTGCAAAACCAGGCTACGTGGGCTGTGGGGAGCATCTCTGCTCTAGGATACCTTCAGTGCAGGCTGTTGAGGGTGTCCAGATGGCTGTGTGCTCTGGATGAAAAATACAACTGAATGTCAAGCAGCCACTTCTAGTAGGAAATGACCTAGGGACCCTATAAATCCTAGGATGCAAATGAATCTGGCACTCAAGTGCTTCCGTCAACCTTACAAGGAGAAACTCCAGGGACTTCTGGATCTGGAAGAGGGATCCAAGAACTTGTGAGAAGGGTTAGGAACTATCAACAGATTCTCTGATCTCATCGGAGCATCTTCACGTGTGTTGTTGATACGAGAGGAGAGTTATCCAACTCCTTTTCCAAAATTAACCTATCAGGGAGTTCACATCAGCCTTTGTTGGCCACAAACTGGCGCACACCGGGGGTCATTTCGGTAAGTGCCGCGTTCATCCAAGGGAACCTTGAGTTGGTTTTTCTGAGGAGCTTTTGCAGCTCCCCTTATGAACCTGGGGCCGTGAGAGAATTCTCTGAAATCTTCCATATTTATGGTACATTTATGGCTGGTTCTTTTGGGGATTTTACCACCGGATCCCTTGTCCAGTTCTTTTTCTATTCATCTTAAGACACAGGTGAGCGGGTTGGTTTGGGAGCCTCCTGTTTGGCTTGTACATCCATGATTTTCGGTAATGAAACAGCAACAGTGCGATCAGGCTGTTGAACGCTCTTGTTCCTCGTGGCATTGCAGCTCCTGGAATTATTCCTCTTAGCACCAATGACCAGTAATGGAAAAATAGAAAATCCTTGCTCCAGGCACTGAGAGACGTGTGTCCAGGTCACCCAATGGTGACCAGGTCAGGAATCGATGTGTGCGAACAAATCCCATGAATTGACTCCAAGCAGCTAACTTACTATTTCTCCCTGGTCATCCGTGGGGCACAAATTGATTACTTGGAGTTAGCTCTCCGTCCCGTTTCAAAGTTCTAGGAAGTCCCCACAAACCAAGCTCTTCTGGGTCTAGGAGGGTATGGAGATGGCCTTGATGAAAGTATGTAACAACCACTGGGAAATGTTAATTTAGCCCGGGAGAAAAGGAAGGGGTGAGAAGGAAACTCAACACTGGCCCGCCTTGACTCTCTTTGGTGTAAGAGGGAGGGAAGAGGGACGTTGTCAGGATTTCAGGGTCGTGTTGTTACGGATTACAGCAGTCGAGTGGAGTCCTAGTAATTCTTGTGGCATTTGGAAAGAGAAGAGGACGACCAGCAGCAAGGTGGATGGCTCAATTACACCAGAGACAGTGCGGCGTTAGAAGACCTGAAGGACCAGGCTGGGGACGGACCATTCTGGAGAAGACCGATCTGTGTGGTCTCTAAGGGTCAATACTGACTTTTTTCCCGCAGGTGAGGTCGGCTTTCTTCTTCTTTTTGGATCAACCGCATGTTGACCCCTTGGTTGCCGCAGGAGGTGGCGGACCGGCTTGTCACCCGAGGCCGACGTCGTGGTGGTGGGGGGGCTGGGCCAAAGTCACCCGGGCGGCTTTCGTGCCTTGGGCGGGACTCACCGTCTCCTGCTTTCTCGCCTGGAGCCTTAAGCGCTAGACCAAACTAGCTGGCTATAAACACACACTCACACACGCACACACACTCTCTCTCTCTCACACACACACACATGTATATATACATATACATATATTCAGACACGTATATGTATACATATAAATATATATACATATATACATTCACACACACATATATGTATGTGTGTATACATATATATACACACACATGTATATGTACATATACATATTCAAACACATGTATATGTGTGTATATATATACATATATATATACACACACACACAGATATATATACATGTGTGTATACATATATATATATATACACACATACATGTATATGTACATATACAAACATATATTCAAACACATGTATATGTGTATATATATAAATATATATACATATATATATATACACACACTCACACACACACATATATATACATGTGTGTGTATATATATATATATACACGCACATGTATATGTACATATACAAACATATATTCAGACATATTCAGTATATATATCTACACACACACTCACACACATATATGCAAATGTGTGTATATACACACACATGTATATGTATATATACACACATATACACACACCCACACACACGTATATGTATATATATGAATATATATACATACACACACATATATACACATATACATACAGAGTAATTGCCATTTCATTTTTATCATTTTTATCATTTTTATTTTACTTTATTACAGTATTTCATTTCCTTTTTCTTTCCTTTTTATCCTTTTTAATTTTTGCCGTTCTCCTCCTCATCCGAGCACCCCGCGAGTGCGCGTTCACACGGGCGCATCCCCGACTTTTTCTTTTGCACAATCCGCCCCTCGAGACTCGTTCCTCGGGCGGGCCGCAAAAACCCGGATCCCGGCGGCCCGAGGTCCGGCCCCAAGGCAGCCTCCGCACTGAGAAATGCGAGCGATCGCCCTCGCTTCCTTGGGGAAAAAGACCCCTCCTCTTGCACGGGGGGAAGCCCTTTCCAGCAGATGCGGAGAACAGCTGGAGCGCGAAGCCTCCCGTCGTCTCTCCTCGGTTCTGATTTTGTCGCTTTCGCGCTAAGGGATCAGGAATCCCGGAAGTCATGGATCTCGCACGACTCCATTATTCGTACATCTATGTCCTAATGGTTTTTTCCCCCCATCTCCGTAGTCCCTGACATAGAGTTGACAAAACGGAAGAGCGCTGCTACCGGAAGGGCGTCATTTCTTCTTTCCCTCCCGAAGGAACGGAGCGTCTGGGACTCCCGGCCGGGCTATGAGCGGCGCCGCCTCCCATCCGCCTTCCCTCGGGCTGCCCTCCCTCCTCCCTCAACTCCCCTCCCGATCCTGTCCTTAGAAACGGCGCCGGCGTGAACCCGGAAGCTGGGCCTAGAGCGCCGCCGGAAGCGGAAGCGCATTACGTCCGTTCCTTTTCGCCTTCCCCCACCTTTGAAAAGGCGGGGATGTGAGGGCGGGCGGCGCGTGTCCGGGCTGTCAACGCCGGGTCGGCGGCAGCGGCGGGATGGGCGACGACATGGACGTGATCCCCGAGAGGGAGATGAAGGTGAGGCCGGGCTGCGAAGCTCGGAGGAGGCTGGCTCGGGGCGGGGGTCCGAGAAGGGGCAGGAGGGGGACCCATAGTGCTCCCCAGTTTCCTCTATTTCCCTCTCCCAGCCTGATTTTAACCTTTTTGGGCTCTTTTTATAAATCTCGGGGAGGAAGGAGTCCCCTCTCCCTCCCTCCCTCCCTTATTCCTCTGCAGCCCCCTTCTTTACTCCTGCACAACAGCCCTGCCAGGTAGGCCAGGCGGGAAAAGCCTCTAAAGTCGTTTTAGGAGCCTCTCCAGCTTCGATCCTCTCTGGGGTATTTGGAGAGCCAACCCCACCCCCGCAAAGAATAGTCCTGGTTTTGGTTATCTAAGCGTTTTGTTTCATATGCTTTGATTTTTATTAAAACTTTTTTAACAAGAAGATAAAAACTAATACAAATTAATATAAAGTAAAGAAGGAGAGAGGAAAGGAAAGAAATCAAAGAGAAAGCAAGAAGAGCAAGAAAAAAAGTTAAAGGATGGAAAGGAAAGAAAAAAGATACAGAGAAGTGGCTTCTGATCTTCTTCTGATGATCAACTGCTTCTGATCACAGCAGTTATAAATCCAATTATATTCCAACCTCTCTCTCTAAGGCTACATCGTGACTCTCTTTTTTCTATAATCTATCCTGTCTCATCATTAAAGCCATAAATCACAAGTTCATTTTTTTGATTTTAAGCAAAAAGTCTGTAAGAGGTTTCCAGTCACCAATAAATGTAGACAGGGTCTTTTCTCTAATCAAAGAAGTTAATTTATCCATTTAGCAAGATCTGTCAGTTTCACCAACCGTTCCTCCGTAGCAGGTAGTGTCAACTCTTTCTGCCTCTGTGCATATAGCTAACTAAAAGTTTTCAACAGCCAAAAGGTTGGGTTTTCTCCCCTACCTCACCTCACCCCCCAAAGAATGATCCCATCTTTGGTTACCTAAAACTTTAGCAGCTAAAAGTTTGGGGGGGGGTTTAAGTGGTCCCACGCTGCCCCTACGAGGCTTCTCTTTCCAATATGGCTTCTCATACCATGCTTTTCCGGCAGGATTTTCAGTTCCGAGCCCTGAAGAAGATCCGGATCTTCGAAGCCCCCGAGGAGCTGCCCAAGGAGCGTGGCAGCCTGCTGGCCGTGTCCAACAAGTATGGGCTGACGTTTGCCGGTTGTGTGTCTGGACTGCAGGTCTTTCAGACGAAAAACCTGCTCATGCAGATTCAGGCTGGGGATTCTCCTAATAAAATAGGTGAGTTTTATTGGGTTCCCCCTTATGCTAAGCATTAGCTGGTTTGCTGTTTGATTGATTGATTGATTGATTATGTGTCATCAAGCTTGTGCAACTCTTAGCGACCACATAGATAGATTTTCCCCATGGTGATCTGTCCCCAACATGGTCCTTCTGGTCTGTCAATGGTGCAACCATCACTGTAGTGACTGACTCCATCCACCTTACTGCTGGTCGTCCTCTTCCTCTCTTTCCTTCCACCTTTCCCAGCATTGTGGCCTTCTCTGGAGATTGTATGGCTTGTCCAGATAGAGATGGATTGATTTGATTGATTATGTGCTGTCAGACCAGAGTCAGCTCTTAGTAACCACGGAGGTAGACCTTCTCCAGGAGGATCTGTCCCCAGCCTGGTCCTTCAGGTCTGTCACTGGTGCACCATCACTGCAGTAACTGACTTGATCCACCTTACTACTGGTTGTTCTCTTCTAATTCCTTCCACCTTTCCCAGCATCATGAACTTCTCTGGGGATTGTATCATATACCTAGATAGAGATTGATTGATTGATTGCTATCAAGTCAGTGTTTACTCTTAGGGACCACATAGATAGATATTCTCCATAATGATCCATCCCCAGCCTGGTCCTTCAAGTCTTCCAATGGCACACCCATTACAGCTGTAATTGAGTCCATCCACCTTGCTGCTGGTCATCTTCTTCTCTATCTTCTCATTGATTAATTGACTGATTAAGTGCCATTGAGTCACTGTCAACTCTTAGCAATCCCATAGATAGATCTTCTCCAGAATGATCCATCCCCAATCTGATCCTTCAAGTCTTCCAACAGTGCCCTCATCACCACTGTAACTGAGTCCATCCACCTTGCTGCTGGTCATCTTCTCTTTCCTTCCACCTTCCCCAGCATCAGAGCCTTCTCCAGAGAGCTGGGTCTTTGCATAATGTGTCCAAAGTAGGATAATTTGAGCCTGGCTGTTTGTTTGGGAGAGTTGAATTCAGACTTTTTTTTTTTATCTGTTCTTGCCCACCTTTCAAAGATGTGTTTAGTTAGACTTGCTCTCAGGATCTTCAGCTATGCCTAATCAGGGAAGACTGATTGAGCTGTGCTATTGCGTGGCTTAGCATAACCTTCAGGGCTGCATCGAGAAAAGATTGTCTGTGTTTTTTCAACTTTCCCTTTCATTTTGTTCCCAAAGTAGAGAATGTCCAGAGCCTTTTTGTTCCTACAAAGTTTCGGGTGCATCACCTGGCGCTCAGCTGTGATAACCTCACGCTCTCGGTCTGCATGGCGTCCAGTGAAGTTGGGTCTTTTATTGGCTTTTTCGACGTCCGTACCTTTGTGAATCAGGTGAGCTACACATTTTAAACCTGGTTGTCCTTTGGTGCATTGGGCAATTTCACTTCTTCACTTTGAAACCTGGCTGCTGGTCATTTGGGGGGGGAGGAGAGAGGATTTGAACATAACGAACAATTAAAAATCCCCTTTTAATGGGTTACTTTCCACCCAAATTGCTCAATCTCCAATTGTCACATTCTTACCCTGCTTTGTGTATTTATTCTTATTTTAGTTTTGATGTGGTTTGTTTTGAACTCTGGTCTGTGACTGTAATAAATATATTCTATTTGTCTATCTATCTATTGTTGTTAAATACTTGTTGACTTCTTTCTAACAGGCTAAACAACAAAAACGTCCGTTCGCTTATCAGAAGATGGCGGGCGCGCTGGTCAGTGACATCAAGTGGAATCCAACAAACGCCACAATGTTAGCCGTCTGTTTGTCTGATGGGAGCGTCTCGGTCCTGCAGGTGACGGAGGCTGTGAAGGTGTATGCCACGCTCCCAGCCTCGGTGGCTGTCACATCAGGTCAGTAGCGTGGTTTTAGGAGCAGCTGTCCCCTCACCCAAACCTGGTGTCCTTGCTGTACGTTGGACTGCAGCTCCTATCTTCCCTGTCCGACATGCTGCTGGCTTCATTAGCTGGTTTGATGAACTTTCACCATACCTGAAATGTCCCTGATTGGCAGAAGACTAGGGTAAAAACTGGCCGAATTCCTTTCTTAACAATGGGTTGTTTTATCTGGGTTTGAGAGCCAGTTTGGTGGTGTGGTTAAGGCATCAGGCTAGAAACCAGGAGACCGTGAGTTCTAATCCTGCCTTAGGCACAAAGCCAGCTGGGTGACCTTGGGCCAGTCACTCTCTCTCAGCCCTAGGAAGTAGGCAATGGCAAACTATTTCTGAAAAAAACTTGCCAAGAAAACTGCAAGGACTGGTCCAGGCAGTTGCTAGGAGTCCAAAACTGACTCAAAGGCACCAAAAAAAAAGGGGGGGGGGTTGTGTGCATACTTCTAAGGAAGCGTGAAAGGACTAAATCCATGTTTGCAAGCTAGTTATCCAGCTTGGTCTTTGATAAGGTGTACAATAGCTCTTGTGAAGCACGGCTTACAGTTAAATAAGCTAGGTAGAAACAACTAACCAACTTGTTGGTTGTAAGGAGGACAGAAGAGTGCTAGGACATCCCAGAGTTGTCATCTAGACTAAGAAGTTACAAGAAAAAAATCTCAGAAGAAGCGAATGACAAACCACGTTCCTACTCCAGTTAAGAAAGTCACACAGAGCCATCAGAAACAGAGCTAAAACTTGAAGGCATTCAAAGAAATTAAAAACGGGCTTAGGTGACAGCACCTAGCCAACTTTGATCGCAAAGAGCTACGCTGATTTGAACCTGGTTAAACCATCCAGGGCTGGCTGGGAAACGGAAAGAAGACGATGGCCAACCATTTTGGTATTTGTGCCACGAAGCCTCCTTGAACGTTCAGTGAACCAAGAATTGAGCTGAAATCAAAGGGGGCTTTAACTTTTCTTGTAGTACCTGGATCTAAGCATCTTCTAAACACCAGAGGCTGTTCAGGAGATGGAGAATGAACGTGGACTGGAGATCCCAATTCCACCCTTGGACACCATTTCCATAAACTTCATTGGTCTCCTTTACAGCGTTGGCTCATGTGCTTGTCAAGACCAGGACCTGGGTTGCTTCTTCCTCTGACCCAGCTTAGTTCCTCCAACTTGTTTTAGGTCAGCTTGAAGCCCCTGGCTGGGCTTATGTTTCCTGCTAAGCCAGAATGAGAGTCATTTGGTTAGGATGTGTTGCGGTGTCTTACCCAGGAAACACAGCAGAATTCGATATGAGTACCTCGCCAGCGTCTGTCTGATATTCTGGGGGGCAGTCTGAGTCATTTTTTAATCCCTTGGGGGGGTGGTTCCTCTTTTCTGCTGCTTTGGGCCATGAAACGTGCCTTTTTTTCCCCCAGTGTGTTGGAGTCCTAAAGGAAAACAGCTGGCAGTGGGCAAGCAGAATGGCACAGTGGTCCAGTATCTGCCAGTAAGTGAATTCGGCTTATTTCCTGCAATAATTCCCCCCATTCCCAATTCATGATGAAGGCGCTGGGTGGAGTCTTGGGGCATAGCCCAAGTTGCCAACAAAGCAGTAAGAAAGTGAATACAACTGTGATAAGTTAGTAGAGGTTGATTTGCCTTCTAAGAATGCCATGTAAACACCTGAGTGTTAACCTCTGAGGTTGGCGGGCTGAGAAAAGCAAGCAGGAAATGTATTTATCATGGGCTTACAACTCTGAGCGCAGGGCAAATGAGGAGCAAAGCAATCATAATGTACTACAGTCGCTCAAAATCACAATACAAAATAAGGGGGCTGTAGACTAAAAGGCCCAGAACATCTATTTTGATTTTTTTTTTCTAAGTTAATAGTTTCGCAGGGCCCAAGAAAAAAACATCATTAAGGTCTTCAAGGCAGCTGTCAGTTTGAAGAAACTAACCTTTTTTGCCTTCCTATCTTAGTTTCGTGGGTTCTTCAAACCACCCATGGGTAATCGGGGTGTGGCTCACAGCCCCCTATAAACCCCGAATATGGATTAATTTGCTAAATAATTAACTTAGCCTTGGGTAGGTTAGACCTTAAATGAAGCGCTGCATAAACAGACAAAAATATGGTCTAACCTGCTCTTTCTTCTGCTTTTCAGAACCTGCAGGAGAAGAAAATAATTCCCTGCCCTCCATTTTATGTTTCGGATAATCCTGTCAAAGGTACGAATTTGGCGGGTATTTCAGGAGGAACGGATGGTAGGGTTTCCTTCTAAAAGTGAATTTTAATGTAAGTCTCTAATAATTAAATTAAGCCAGCTAAACCTGACATGAAGTAGAAGGTACAGTGTTTGGTTTGGAAAGATCTGCTGTTAAAAGGGGTAATGTAAGGTTAGTGCAGGTCAATCTGAACATTAGCCACCAAAAACTGCCAAAGTTGGACCTGAAAAAATAAAACGCATGGTGTGCACCACCAAGAGTCACATACATGAGATGGGCGGCTATATACATTTGATAAATAAAATAAAGAGGTGGGTGGAAGAGTTCTTCTAAAGAATAGGTGGGTTTCGCAGCAGGAATAAATACCTGATCCCCTGTGATTTAGTTTCAAAGTTGGTTTTTTATTATTTTCAATTCCAAGGAAATGTTGGAATGGAATGACAGGAGCTTGGGGATGGCTGTCTGCCCAACCATCCACAGGATAACTCTCGTGAACGGGATCAGATTTGATATGAGGAAGGAGAAACCACCCAAAGAAAGATCAGCTCTGAGAGTGGGCTGGATCCAGGCAGGGCCTGTAGAGGGGAAAAATCGTGAAAAATCCCCTAGGGCAGTGTTGCTGGCTGGGGAATTCTGGGAGTTGAAGTCCATACAGCTTAAAGTGGCCCAGGTTGAGAAACACTGCCCTAGGGTTTTTCCTAGTGGAAACAGAAACAGTTTCTCTCCCACCATGGGAGAGGTGGTTGGGCAATGATTTGGAATGGCTGCTCCATTCTAAACCACCATCCTTCTGGTCATGTGTGAAATTATTTATTTCTTCTCACACCCTGGAAAGCACTTTCCACAAAATGGACAATGTTGAATTTGATGGACCGATAAATAGTCCACCTTGCTGTGAGACACCTCCATGGTATGGAGACAAGTGACTCTTCTAAAATAGCCCTTTTCACCTTCATTGTTCTCTTCCAGTCTTGGATGTGTTGTGGATTGGAACTTACATCTTCACTATCATCTACGCAGCTGCAGATGGGTCCTTAGAAACTGCGCCTGAAGTGGTCATGGCTCTGCTTCCGGTATGTGTCTGTCAGCTATACCAGGTGGACCAGACAGGAAACACAACCAGATGAGCTCATTCTACTTTATTGTAAAGCTACACTGACTGAATCATGCAAGTCTGAAAGCACAATTCTCTCCCCCCCCCCCCGTCTCCTTTACAGCCCAAGAAACTAGGGAGGGTCCCTTCTAATCCTCTTTCTCCATCCATTATGCAGCTGCAGGCTATGCCTCCTCTTATCTGATCATTCTCTTTGCAGCGTCTCTTGGCCCAGTCTCCCAAGGTCTTTCCCACATACCATGATAGTATCTACCAGGGAGATGTGCCACATCTTGGTTTTTTTTTTTTTTTTAATGGGAAGCTCTTTGAGCTGCTGTTCTGTTTTCTCTGTTCAGAAAAAAGAAGAGAAGAGGCCTGAGATATTTGTGAATTTTATGGAGCCTTGTTATGGTAGCTGCACAGAGAGACAACATCATTACTTCCTTCACTATGTTGAAGACTGGTAAGTCATGGAGGATTTGCAGGAAAATACAGCTTCAACTTGGGCTAGATGTCTCTGGATATAATAACATTCACCTACAGACCAAAACTGAGATAGAGGCATTTCTCAGGGGTATGGTAATGAATTGGATTCTGCAATGAGGTCAAGGAGAAGCCGAGCTGTAGCCTCGCAAGACTTTGTTATGGGCGGAATCAAAATGCTTTCTCGTTTAGTTTTTCAACCAGCAGCCCAGTCAACTGCAGAACAGAATATAACAAGCAAGTAAGAAGTGCCTGTAAATCCTCCACCACAATTCATGGCAAGCCACAGTTAATGTTACTAGACCAATCTCAGATCCTTCTCATGTCCTTCAACAACGTCAGATGGTTTCTTTTCTGTTTGTGGGCTGATGAGATCCCTGACTCAGTTGTTCTTTTTACAGGAAACCTAAGCGGGAGATTAGTTTGTTCTTTGCACCAAGTTCTTCCCTGAATGTTCCCATATATGTTCTTTTTCAGGGATCTGGTGCTGTTAGCCTCTGCAGCCTCCACAGAAGTCAGCATCATTGCAAGGCAAGGAGATCAGGTAATTCTCTCCCCTACCTATTCTAGTAGCCCAGGCAGAGTAGATCTCTTCGTAAGAAGAGAAAGTTTTTCACCTTCTGGATTCCTACGATAGGAAAATGCCAGAAAGAAAACAGCCAGATCTGTCTGGCTTGCTAGGGCCTCTGCTTTGTGTTACCCAAAGACTGGATCCATGCCTCTCTGGTCTACCATAGTGGGCTGCGGGACGCAGGAAAAAATGTTCCAGCTATGACTTTTCACAACACTATATGCAGAGAAGGTTGTCCAGTTTGTGTGTTTTCCACATGTACCCAATGAAAATGAAAGCATTCTTTTTCAGTTGGGTTAAATATGGACAGACCTCTGGACTGGTTGACCCAACTTCACCCTCCACTGAGTAGTTCTTCCCCTTCAGTAAGATTCTCCCTCTCTTTTCTCCTCCTTTCCCTGTCTACTAGCCTGGAATGGTGAAGAGGCACTCATTGGCTGGCCTTACTTTTGTATTTTCTTGGTAAAGGATGAGGAACAGGTGAAGTGAGGTGGGATGGTTGAAAGCGTGGAGGAGGAGATGGCTAGGAGATGGGTTTGGAGGAGGAACAAAGCTACAGCTAAGAGCCCAAGTCCTGAATGAGTCAACCTGGATGGACCATATTAAGCCCACAGGCCAGAGATTCTCCATTCCTGCTTTATAGTTTTCAAGAGCACATCCAAGGGGCTACAAAATATACAGAGAGCACCTTGGGGCTTAGTCTATAAAGCTGGAAGAGATACAGAATAATCACCAAACAACATTTTGGGCTGTTTGTCATTCTTCTGGCAGGATCCTTTCAGCCTGAAAAATTAGATTGGGAGAGTGGGTGATTCTGCTCTGTCTTCTCTTCCAGAGACACAGCTTTCACCGGGCAGGATCTTCTCTTTGTGCCCTTTCATTTCCCTGATCTCTCCTCTTTTCCCCCTTTCGAAACATCATCCTCACCGTCCCAAATGTATTCGATCAGCCATCAGAGCCATCAAAAAGTTGGACAGCAATAGTGCCTTACAGTAATACAGCCTCATAAAAACTGATTTAAAACTGCATGTAAAATTCGAAGGCATGATATACAGTGGTACCTCGGTTCACGAACTTAATTCGTTCCGCGACTCCGGTCGCAACCCGAATTGTTCGCAACCCGAATCAAATTTTCCCATAAGGTTCGATGTAATTACGGTTAATCCGTTCTGAACCATATGGTTTTTTTTTTTTAAACCGCAAAAATATGACACAAAGTACAGCACTAAGAGAGAGGACGCTAACCTTGCTCGACATGACTTCTGGCGTGGAGGACAGGAAGGTGGGTGGGGAGGCGGTTATTGCTTGGAGGGAGAGTCCCCCTCCCTACAGGAAGCCATGACCACGTGTCACGGGAGGGAAAACGGCCACGGATCCTGTTCGTCACCCGATCCGGCGTTCGCGAACGGAGGCAAAATTTTGCGAACGGAGCTGTTCGTGACCCGAATTGGTCGTGAACAGAAGCGTTCGTGACCCGAGGTACCACTGTATACTGTAACTCAGCTGGGCATAATATTTATCCTTTGTAGACCTCATTCTGTAGTCTTGTGTTTGCGTGCTTTAAGAGCTTTGAAACAGGCTTGGGGACATATTTTGAAAACGGGATTAACTTCCATTGCAGACCAACTGGGAGCTGTGGGTCCTGGAAGACTCCACCCGCGCAGAACTTCCTGTGACGGATAAAAGTGACGACTCCTTGCCCGTTGGTGTTGCCATTGACTATAGCAGCAACACCCCCATAACTATCAGTAAGTGTGAGGATTGTGTAAGTCAGCATGAACGCTTTTAAAGGGTAATCCCAGCACAATGGCATTAGGATTTTATTACTTCGTTACAACACTTAATTTTTAAAATAATTTTTGTTGCTTTGTAATCAATAGCCCAAAAGGAAAACAAAACACAAAAAATCACACGCTATCAAGAAGGTAAAAAAACATTAAAAAGTGCTATGACAAAACGGTGACCAAAATACAACAAAGGAAATAAAAACGATAATTTAACCTAGGAAAAAATTCCAGCAAGCTGGAGGTTTTTTAAAGAGAGAATGCCACTGTCTCCTAATTAAACAATACATCCCTCAGATCTTCAGGACCCACAGCAAAATTCCTTTCCTTGAATCATAAGCTCTCTTTCCAGTAGAAAACTAGCATCAACTTCTATAATAAATAAAAATTAAGAGTCACACACGTACATTGTTATTCAAATACATATTTCTAGATTTCTTTTTCCAAAAGTAGTGAAAAGATTGTCACTTAGTTTAGAAAGGCTCCCTGGTTTATCAGATGTTGGAATGTCCTGATGTAAAAACTTTTCCAACCGTAGCCTAAGAAAAAAAATGAGAAGGTTCAAGGGCTTTTTAGTGAGAGACTCAACCTGCAACTCAATTTCTGGGTCTGCGCAATTTATTCAAACATAAAATAAATGAATGGGCTGAGTTGGTGCAGTCAGGAAAGATGGAACGCTATAATAGAAATGCAGCTGCTGGGTCTTTCGTTGATCTGGTTAAGGATATCGCACAAACACAGCCAACACAGAGTATCTCAGAACTTCATCAGTTTCAGTCTTTGGGTAGAAGAACCTTTAGAGCAGGAATGATTTCCAGATTAGCTCGGATTTCAACAACTACCAGCACCAGGGATGGTAGGAATTGAAGTCCATCAACATTTGAGGTTACCCAAGGCTAGTTAAGGCTCCGAATCGGCAATTTGATGAGTACGTCCATCTTTCTCTTATACCCCTTTATTTCTCTAGTATCTTCCATAGTTGACTTGTATCTCATGCTTAATTAACTTAATTCAATAGGTTAATTTTCCTTGCTTTCGTTTGGGTGGGCGTAATGAACTCAGCTGTTGTGGCTTGTTGTGAATCAAGCCAATAGTGGTTTAACCATGGTGTGGTGCATTGCATGAACCCCCTGTTTCTGTATGATTGTCGCAGGTGAAGATAAGACCTTGGATCCTGCGCCAGTGCTGCTGTTGCTATCCACTGATGGGGTATTGTGCCCCTTTTACATGGTCAACCAAAACCCTGGTGTCCAATCTCTTCTGGTGACTCCCGAGTCTCTCTCTGCAGAAGGGGACAGAGGAGCAAAGACCGCAGGTAGGCCCGGAGGCCTCACCACGAGACTTCCTTGGGTTGGTGAGCTTGGGACTGGACTTCAGAGGTCACTCAAGGTGTGGGGGTTGAGGAGAAGTTGTGGCTTTCCAAGAGAGTCTCCTGCAACTGGCTCAAGTGTCTGTGGACGTTCTGTAAGAGAGTTTGCTTACTCTATTAAAAAGGAAGGTGCAACCCTCAACCCAACCCTTGCCCCACCCCAAATCCGTTGACCCCAAGCAGCCTCTAGATTCTTCTTCTTGTTAGTGCTAATGTTTAATCCAGTGTTTCTCAACCTTGGCCGCTTTAAGATGCCTGGGCTTCAACTCCCACAATTCCCCAGCCAGCCATGCTGGCTGGAGAATTGTGGGAATTGAAGTCCAGGCATCTTAAAGTGGCCAAGGTTGAGAGCCACTGCTTTAATCTCTCCCTTCCAGGCACCACTCCTCCTGCTGCTGCTTCCAAGAGCGACGTTCCACCAGGTCCTCTGCCTCCAACAGCATCCTTAGTCCCAAGCTGTGGGACCACCCCTTTCTCTTTTACAGCCCCCACCGTGAAAGTCCCTGCACCAGCTTCTGATCCTTCTCTGCCTTATCCTCTCTCATCGGAGGCCTCAGCACCAGCTCCTGGGTCAAGTACAAGCAGAACCACTGAGTTCTCTTCCCCCGCCACCCCCAAAGCCTCACAAACTCCCGTCCCCTCGTCGGGGCTCATCCCATCTTCCACCCCACCTTTCTCCTTCGGATCCGTGAGCTTTAAGAGCCGTGTCGACGGGTCCACTGGACCCACAGCTCCCGTGGGGACCAAGCCCAGTTTTGCTCCAGCGGCATCCTCCGTCAAGATCAACCTCAGCGAAAAGTACGTTCTCTCTCTCTCTTTTTTGATTGATTGATTGATTGATTGATACATAGATAGATAGATAGATAGATAGATAGATAGATAGATGAATTTTTCTTTTTTTTCATGTAAGTTTTATTGAGAGTTTTGAAGAGAAGGTAAAGACTAACAAGAACTAATATAAAGCAAAGCAAAGAGAGAAGAGGAAAAGACAAAAGGGCAGAAAGAAAAGAGGGGAAAAAAATAGAAGTCGCTTCCGGTTTTCTTTGCAGCAAATATAAGTACAGTGACAAATTTGCCTCTTCCTCTGAGGTTACAAAAAGAAAAGCTATTTTTTCTGCGATCTCTTTTTCCTAATCCTCAAAATCATAAATCATAAGTTCTTTTTTTTTTTTTTTTTTCTGTTTCACCCAAAACGTCTGTAAGGGGTTTCCGGTCCATTTTTATTAGAATTTTTCAATATAGTGAAATATACAAAACAAAGAAGAACGATGCTAGAAAATACGAAATAGAGGGGGGGAAAAGACATTTTAAAAAGGAAAAAAAACATACAACGATGCCTTCTGCCCATCGAGTAGAAAAGTTCGTGGTCCCTGATGAAATACTGCGAGTAAAGTCAGTCCTGGAAGTTGCTGGAAGAACTTTTTGATTTGATGGGTTTGATCACAAATGCAAAGCGTTTCGATGCGCTCTGGGGTAGCCTATACGGCAGCTTTGCATGATTAGTTTCTGGAAAATCACCTTCATCGTGGATTATTTTCCTTAAGGAAAGCAAAACAAGGCAGAGGCTGAACTCTCGGGTCATGGCAATTCAAGCCATTTGCAAAAGGCCAGCAGGAATCTAAAACCGGCATCCCTAGCCTTTGGGAATCCGTGGTCCTGTCTGGAGTTTGGGGTGTTCCTGCAAATGATCGCCGAGTGTGTGTTGCTAATCCCCAAATGCTCATTTAAAAGAAATTGGGGAGGTTCCTTCTAGTTCCTAGCCTCCCAGGAGGCTCCCCGCCACCTCTGCAGACTTTTATTTTTCTAATTTTTTTTTCTGGGCAGGAGGTCACCCTTCCAAACAAAAGCCTGGGCTTTTAGCCAGCTGCAGCCTTTCTTCTCTCGCGAGCCTACATGGACATAAAGTTGCTGGGCCTTTGCTCTGAAACCTATTAACGACTCTACCCTCAATAAATATTTTGACGGGTTCAGGAGCCTGGCCAACATCACGGGGCGCCACGGACACATTGGCGCCACCTAGGGCGCTTAGGCCCTAACCTGTAGACATGACAGTCTTGCTTCCTCGCGCCTCTTTATCTTACCGTTCAGCCCACGAACACTTTGCCGATTTTCATTTGAGTTTTTCCTTTTTAGGTTTGCGGCTGCCGAATCTGCTGCCCCTCCTGTCAACAGCGGCCAAAACGCTTCGGCCTTCCCGTTCCCCCCCGCCGCGAAGTCTGCATCTACAGGACCCCTAAGCCTGGGCACGCCATCTTCTGCCCCAGTAAAGGCTTCCACCCCCGTGTCTTCTGCAAGTACGGTTCAGCCTCTCCTTTCCCCATGGTTGTCTTTGCAATCAGGGCCTTTGAATGTAAGCCTTTGGGGCAGAGACCTCTCCTGTGTCCCCCCTGCCCCTTGTTCTCAAGTGACTTCTGCTTAGTAGCAGTACAATGCTGGGGGAGCTGAGTCTCCAGTTTGGGACTCAGCTCCCAAATTCCTGACTATGCTAATTGGAGCCAACGGTGGTAGAAATCCTGAAGGTGCCCAGAGGCTAGATGGGCTACAAAGTGGTGTTTTTATTTAAATTCCTGGCTGTCGAACCCTGGTTGAAATAACCTCTCTCTTCGAGAGCGAGCGAGGGCCAGCCTGATGGCACCCAGGGGAAGGGCAGTGCCAAATGAAAAAGATACATCAGGGTCCTTTAAGGAAGTGTGAAGTTACATGCTCCTTTTAGAAAAATTAAAAGAAGGAGGGGAAAAGAAAAAAAAAATACCCACGACTTTCTTAATGGACACAGAAAAGGCTTCGTGTCCTCTTATTTAAGAGAATGCTAGATTTAAGATTGGAATGGAGTATCTGAAAGAAGGGCTGACTGCCTACCATTTTAGGCTGAAGCTGCACATCACCTTTGTAAAATTCTAAACTCTCCTTTGTCGATAACCTTCACCCTAGATGAGCAAATCTAGTACATAAATAAAACGAAATCTATCCATCAACCCCTTCCTGCAATCTCCGGCATAAGAGAGATCCCCAGTCTTACCGCAGGGCCCGAGCCATAGCCAACCACTTGCAGAAGTTGTGGGAGTGTGTCACCCTTTTTGTGTTCTTGCTTCCAGCGGTGCGTCCTTCTCAGAGTGCGCCCCCAGCCTCTGGCCTTCAGAAAGCCGCCAAGATATCTCCGGCTGGGCCAAAATCAAGCCCGTCGCAGGTAAGAAGGAATTAGATTGCCTTTCTGTGAATTGAGCCATTCCATATCACAAATAAAAATTGCTCGATGGTTATGCAGGGAGAAAGGGTCGATGCTGGTAAAGGGGAACGTCCATCGGTATGAATGGTGCCGCTGATCTGACAGCTGAGGCATCCTTAGTCATTCATTTTGGTCATGGGGCAGCAAAACAAAAGAGTTACAACTGATTAGAATAAAGCAAGCTGTAAAATCACATAACCATACAAGTAAAGTTGTAAGTTAAAATGTAAGAATTTGGGGCGTAAAAGTTAATAAAGTATGATACAATTTTTGTAATGGTTGTTTAGAATAACAGAATAGTAAAATTGCCGATCTGAAATATATAGAACCGTTATAATGTGAAAGCTATGGAAAAGTTGTAATTATGGTATCTAAAGAAAATGTAGTGATGTAAAGTAGAAGGAAGGATAATACAAGGAGTGATTATGGTTTCAAAACTAAAAGTTGGAGTCCAGTTACAGTGACTGTTTATCTATATTGTTAAAATGACTCTGGCAGTTCATGAAATTAAGACCAAAATAAGATTCAATTGACTGTAAAGACATAAAACGTTGATAAAAAGTAGAAATTAAATGGGCAACTGCATTTGAAAAGTTTCTCTTATCCTTAGCAGCTGAAAAATGGCTTGTTCTTGTTTTGGGAGGAGGCTTCTAACCTTGAGTTAGGTTTGCCCAGGATGTTTAACTTAGTTACTGAACATGTCTGGATTCACACAATACAGCTGAACCCTCGGTTTAATAGATTGTTCTGGGGAAAGGATTGTCCCTTAGTCCTGAATGCCTGTTCAGCCAGAAAGAACATCACACGTGGTGATTTACAATGGCGTCATGACACGAAGGACGTAAAATTCATGCAGATTTAACTGCCTCCCCCAGACAGCTTCAGGGCAACAGACAGCGTGTCTGCCATTCTTTCAACTGGTTGTGATTTTTTCTAGAATTGCAGAACCGCCTCGGGCAGCTGCCAGACACAGCTGCTTTCAAGAGCGGCAGATGGATTAAATTCATGCCATTGCACACTACCTCAGCCTTGTGAGGTATTCCAGACAGGAAGCATGGCTAGATGAGCTAATTCTACTTTATTGTAAGGTGACATTAACAGAATCTTGCAAGGCTGAAAGGACATTTCTCCCCCGTCGCCTTTACGGCCCAAGAAACTAGGGAGGGTCTCTTTTGAGATGTTTGCCACACCCTATTCCTGCTGCAGGCTAAGCCGCCTCTTATCCAACCATTCCCCTGGCTGTCTCCCAAGGTTTCCCACATATCATCATATTCCTAGAGGATGGAACAAGTATTGCTGTTATCTGTGCATGGGCTTTGAATATATTTTCAAGGTTCTGAAAGTCTGGTGTGACTTCAGCTCTCTATAACCCAAACCTTCATTCCTCTGATTCTTTGTCCGGCACATCATGGACATTTTAATGTTTCGCATTGCAGAGTCGACAGCAGCCTCCAGGTGTTGGGATGGAGAAACAGCCCTGCCAGTGGAAAGAGTCGGATCCTGTCATCATAGGGATAAAAGAGGAGGTAAAAGAAAAAGAAAGAAATAGAAGAGAAAGCTTAAAAGTGCAAGAAAGGGAAAAAGAAAAAGAAAAATAGAAAAGAAAGGAAACAGATACAAAGAAGTAGCTTCTGGTGTTCTTTATAGCAGTTATAAGTACAGTTGTAAATTTACCTCTTACTCTGGTTGCAATTTAACTCTCTTCTTTTTATAATCTATCTTGTCTAATCACCAAAAGCATAAATCATTTTTTCCTGTTTTACACAAAAAGTCTGTAAGAGGTTTCCAGTCAGCAATAAACGCAGATACTGTCTTTTCTTGGATCAGAGAAAAGACAATATCTACGTTTATTGCTGACTAGAAAAGTCAGTTTAGCCATCTCAGCAAGTTTCAAGAAAGACCAACTAAATAAATCAGGGCTCGTTTTACTAACCTATGAGGGAACGTTACCCAATGGAATAGGAAAGTACATTTTTAATTTGTTACACCGAAATAGTCCTATTGTGTATGTTTTTTCCTCCACTTCTTATTCTCTTGGACTGAGCTTTTATTCTGAAAAATCCACCCGCTTGATTCCCCAGATCACCCATTTCCAGAAAGAGATGGAAGAACTAAAGGGTCGAACGGCCAAGGCCTCGTTCCAGGTGGGCAGTGAGGAAGAAAAGAAGATGTTGCGAGTGGAAGCCAATGACCTGTACACCTTTCTGTTGGAAATCAAAGAGACCACAGAGGTAACCCTCGGGCGGGATGTTGCCGGTACCAAAAGCTGCAGATTTGGGAGAACAGATCCGTCCTTCGGATTAAGAGCAGATTGTTAGTTTCAGGCATTTGGGGCTCCCCAATTTGCATCTTTGGTTTGTCGGAATCTTAGTTGGGCAGCAACGTAGCTAGAGCAATGCTGCAGAGCATGGATAGAGTCTTTTTTTTTTAATTTAGGTACAGGGGTATTTATACAGTATTGATTAGAGCTTATTAACCCTCTGATGATTTAGATAACTTAAACCTTTAAAGATAAGAATAAAAGAATTTATGTCAATATTCATTGTTTAGCTAGGGCATCTAAAATACGGTTTCTCTATGGCTTGAGTTCTTGATGGTGAACACAAAGCGTGGTGTGGCCTTCAGCCTTTGAACCGAACCATCTTTTAGGGAACTGCCCTAGCCTAGCTGTACCTTACTGTCACTCTGCTGCCTAGTTTTCTAGAAACTGGGTGTCTCCTGATGATGAACTGCCTCCCCATCTTTTTCTTTCATCTGTCTCTTCTTTGTAGTCCCTTCATGGAGACATCAGCCTTCTGAAGACCAATTTGTTGGAAGGCTTTGCAGGGGTGGAGGAAGCCCGGGAGAAGGATGAGCAAGCTCGCAACTCCGAGTACTTGCACTTGCTTTACAAGAAGCCTTTGGATCCAAAGAGTGAAGCCCAGCTTCAGGTAGGAGCAGATCAACCTCATCAGAACAAAAAAAAGCCTTGAGGACCTATCTGGTCCAGAACGTCTGAGCAGATGCCTTCAGGAACCTCCCATACAGGACCAGGAGACCAATAGTCCTCTTACCAACTGGTCTTTTAAGGGAAGCTGCCTGAGATTCAGGAAGTGGGGTTCTGCATCAAAGGCTAGTTGCCAGCAATAACCCCATCTCTAGGAGTCCACCCCCCTTGCTTATTTCCAGAAACAGCACCAGAAATACCCCCCAACAGCTTCTCGATGAAATTGAATCATGGAAGAATCAGGACAGACGAAAGGAAATATTTGTTTACCCAATATGTCATCAAACTGTGGAATTTGCTATCACCAGATGTGGTGCTGGTGACCAGCTTGGCTGGCTTCAATCAAGGGTGGGACCGATGCCTGGAAGTCCTGGGGATCAGTGGCTCTTAGTCTTGATGGCAGTGGGACTGCCTCTGAAGGCCATCTGCTGGGAGACTGGCAGGCTTCCTTGTGCCACTGGGAGAATAGAGTGCTGGACTAGATGGGCCAGGGCTCCAATCCAGCAGGGCACGGCTTATGTTTTTATGAGGCAGGCCGGGGGAGGTTTCAGAAGCTAAGCAGTCTAGTTGACCCCTGGATGGGAGGCTGCCAGGAAGAGCCAGATTAATAGCAAGACTCGGTGATCTCTCCAGACAATGGGCACCAACGCCTGTTTCTAAAAAATGGCCCCAGCGCTGTCACATTGGGGCATTCCTGCCTGAAGACTTCTAAGATCTCATTGTGTGAGATTTAGGGAACTGGTGAGACTCCCATCACTTCTTTTCTTTTCTCCTTTATTTGGGGCTTCCACTAGTGTCACCCGTTTGTGTGTGTGTGTGTGCCAGTTGATGACCCCTAGTGTTCACAGGGAGAGCATCCAAGGAAATGGAGATCAGCAGGAAAAAAATCTGGAATGGTAATATAAATGTAATATAAATATAATATATAATTATATAAATATCAGTATCAATAATATAATTATTTAAATATAATTATAAATTATAATTTATATAAATATAATGGATAATGGATAATTTATATAAATATAATGTAATATAAATATAAATTATATTTATATATAAATATAATCAACAAACCCTGTTGATCGAATCCTCCGTTAATGGGATGGCGACCAGCTCAGGCCCAAATGGGGAAGCCCAATTCTGAACTGTAACTCTGAAGCCCCCATTGAACTTCAGAAGAACCTGAAGCAGGAGATGAGAGAAGAAATGCTGGTTTAGTACCTCAATTTTTTTTTTTTTAACTCGTCTGAAATTGTTCTGTCATCAGCAACTGCTTTTCTGTTTGGCGGATTGATTTATATAACTTGGGCCGCTGCAGTTAATTTCATGGATGGTGGGTTTAAAACCAAGTGGGCTTGTCAGTGTGGAGTTGCCACCGGGCATTTTTGCTTGAAGAACAAGTGAAGAAATCCTCTGTCGGAGGGGTGAGAGGGAGGAAGGATCCCCCAGGATGTCCAGATGAAAAGGTTATTTTTCCCCCGCCGGACTGACGTGTAAGACGACGGAGCTGAACCCCGGCTGGCTAATTGCTGTGGCTTTGCTGTGCAAGGAAAATGTGAGAGGCCGACTCTGGACAGGAACCGTTGATGGAAACGGGCCTTGAAAGGGCAAAAAAAATGAGACCGCGGCAGCAGTTCAGCCTGGCCTGCTTAATAATTCTGCTCACTGGTGTGAGATGGGCACTTCTGTCAATCATTTAAATAAATAAATTCTCCCCCACCCAGCATCCAGAAGCAAAGATGCCCTTTAACGTCGAGCTGTATCAAGAAAATCTTTTTCCTTTCCTTTCCTTTCCTTTCCTTTCCTTTCCTTTCCTTTCCTTTCCTTTCCTTTCCTTTCCTTTCCTTTCCTTTCCTTTCCTTTCCTTTCCCTTTCCCTTTCCCTTTCCCTTTCCCTTTCCCTTTCCCTTTCCCTTTCCCTTTCCCTTTCCCTTTCCTCTCCCCCTTCCCTTTCCTCTCCCCCTTCCCCCTTCCCCCTTCCCTCTTCTCTTCTCTTCTCTTCTCTTCTCTTCTCTTCTCTTCTCTTCTCTTCTCTTCTCTTCATAGTACCACAACACCCATTGTTCTGGCCATGCTGGATTTTTTTTTCCGCCAAAGGTCTAGATTCGGTAGGGAATAGTACTCCGTGTTGTCCAGACCAGATTGATAGGTTAGGCATCTCAAGAATCCCTATGTTTTAGCAGACATAGAAGAGTCAGAAATAGGCAATTTGAGCCAAAATCTCTCCTGGGTGAATAATTGTTCTGACTTTTTCCCCTTTTTATTCAACTCTCCTTCCAAAACGTTCAGGGTGATTTTTTTCATTTTATTTCCACAACGATCCTGGGAATTGAGCTAGGCTGGGAGAATGCTGATGGCCCCAGCTTTTCCGGTGATTATTGTGGAAGGATTTGAACCCAGGTCTTGCCAATCCTGGTCGGACCCCTAAGTGCTACACCACCCTAGCCCTCCAAGTGAACCCAGTACATTGGTTGAACTAGTTCTGTAGGCCTACTGCAGTGGTTACAAGGTGGTAGCTGAGACGGTCTGGGTTCAGAAGCTACCCAGGTTAGTCCTTGGATGGGAGACCACTAGGAGTTCTCAAGGCTGTAAGAAGTGGAGAAGACATTGCAGAAAGAAAATAGTGACAAGAGCCTTTTGTACTGATGCCAAGAAAACTACATGGGCCAGAAGTCCTTCTCGACTTTGAAGGAGAAGTTTAATTTAATGCTCTGTTGCAGCCTTTTCTAACCTACATGCCCTCCAAGTCTGTGGCCCTCACCACCCTAAACTTTCCATTTGAAAATAGCCCTTTTTAAAAGCAAGGGATATTTTACCATTCTCTTCCTCTTCTTTCTACCCGCACAGCCTGTTCCGTGACTTGATTTATCAAGGCTGGAAAGAGGCAACTCGTTCCGGCTCAGCGTGGAGTTTTCCTTTTGCATGAAGAAATTAAAAACTCAGCAGAGCTGCGGGCGTGTGTCTTTGCAGCTTTGCGCCGCACCAGAGCATTGGCCCGTGAGCAGATCAATATTTGCTGTAGGCCTGCTAAGTGCTGGGACTGACAACACGGATGTAGTAATTGAACTGACACTGGAAAGAGGTTTTTTAGCACTGTGCATGTGCCAGATGGGGTCCCGGAGGGCCCTCGGAGCGCACTCAGTCTCCTTGCCAAATAGTACAGCTGAAATATAAAGAAGGCGCAGTTATTAGAGGAATAAACAAGGGCGTCGGGCTTGAAAATAGCACTGTTGTGGATATGAATACCTAGTGCCGTGATTTGCTAAAAGCGCCTCCCTTCCCTTATTAAATTGATCTTTGCGTTCTTCCTAACACAATGGATGTTGGCAAGAAGTTACCTAAAGGTGTTGGGGCTTGGTCCATCAGCCCAAGAACTCTCTGAAAACTGAACAGAACAGGATCGTGGGCAAGTGGTAAAAGAAAGTCAGGTTTGAAACTGGCTGATTTTTGTGCTTGCCCCGTAAAAGCATTTATTACAGCAGATCTTCAGTCTTGGCAAACTCTTGGTTTGTTTTAAGGGAATGACCAGTCTGTGTCCAGAACTGAGAACTTCAAATCGCAGACATAGCTGAACGTTCCCCCCCCCCTTTTTTTTAATTAAAGTTTCCATTCCAGGATATGAGCTGCTCAAGAGTTGCTTCCTGCAAAAGATTTCAGATCGTACTATTTCCTAGTCTCATCTAGAAATGCCAGATATTGTACCCAGGCCTTCTACTTTCCAAACAGGTGTTTTACTGCAGGGCTACAGTAATTCCCCAAAATA
The DNA here is from genome assembly GCF_059951505.1 of Python bivittatus. Lineage (NCBI taxonomy): Eukaryota > Metazoa > Chordata > Lepidosauria > Squamata > Pythonidae > Python > Python bivittatus. Next base: position 7,512,015 of record NW_028277076.1, on the reverse strand, counting down.
CAAGAGTTGTCCCATAACCTCTTCCAGATTTCTACTGATTGGTTGTGTCATAACCAGATCTGTATTGATCGGTTTACCATAATTTCATCCAGACCTATCCCAATTAATTGTGCCCTAACAAGAGTTATATTAATGGGTTGGGCCATAACCAGATAACCAGATAGGCCATAACCCTAACCCTAACCCTATACTTGGTGGTGCCATACCCAGATCTACGCTGATTGGTTGTGCCATAACCAGATCCATATTGATTGGTTGTTCCAATTCATCCACCTCTGAGAATTCCAGAGAGGCAACACAGTTATAGCCACCAAGACATCCCCAGTGTTTGGTTAGATCTGGGTGGTTGAGGCTGCGGCATTCCCATCAGACAGCTGATCAACAACCTTCAGAACTTCCCACGCTTGACTTTTTGAGCTGAATGTTGAATGTTTTTTGGGGGCAGGAAATTCGTCGCTTGCATCAGTACGTGAAATTTGCCGTCCAAGATGTGAACGATGTTCTGGATTTAGAATGGGATCGACATCTGGAGCAGCAAAAGAAGCAGAAGTGAGTGGTTTGGGTTGGGGGATGAAGAAATCCTTTTCTTGCAGGCTTTTTGATCGTGAACAGTACCCTGCATTGTTGATTTAGCTGGTGGATATTCAGGTATCAAATGCTTTGGGAGGCTAACTTTCACCCTAGACATTAATGGGTGATTTTCTGGTTGGTTTTGGTTTAGATATGTGAGTTTGCGTGATGCAATTCACATGAAGTGAACAAGGAAAAGAAAATGTCTTGTTCACTTCTCAGTGAAAATCAAATTCATTAAAGCAGCTATGTCTGTTTCCAGGGTCTCACAGCTGCAGAGAAAGTCCTAGAAAATGATGCAGCTATTTTAATGAGTTGCCGGCAGCAGCCATGTTTCCACTTTTGTCCTCTTTGAAGGACCTTCTCCAAAGTGTATCCAAAGCATTACACAGTCATCCTGTGTGGAACTAAGTTACTAGTTCTTTTAACAGCCAGCTCTTGGGAATATTAACACATATCCCCCCACCCCTTGGAGATGATTTGAGCACTTAGTTATCTGTCCTTCATGGTATATCACCATTGTCAGTTGGTATAAATCCCATGGATGATTTCTTAGAAGATGTGTCTTCTGTAGGAAGAAGGTCATCATAATAGGTTCCATAATTTCTATAGTAGTGTGGAGGAGTACAAAGATGGCCTTGAAGAAGGAATTCAGTGGCCATTAGGTAAACACCAACTTAGCCCTAGAAGCGAGGAGTAAGTGAGAAAGAAACCCAAGATTACTTGGCCTTGATTCTCTTGGGTGTAAGAAGGGAAGAGAGAATCACTTTCAGACTTTCAAGATTTTGTAATTGTACCCTTTAACAATAGAGTTTCAGCAGTGCTTGTCGGATGTGTTTCCTGATTTGGTCCATAGGCTATGCTTCATTTAAATGATTTTCCTTAACTGACTTGAATCCTCTGTAGTTACCGAAGCAAAAGAAATCTGCTTCTTAACCTATCTTGACCCCTCCCCAAAAGGTGAATTATAGCTTTGCTCTTTCCTTCCATCCCACAGCATCTGTCAGAAGGGCATTTTGCAAGGGACATTGTTGGACCCGGTAGCCTTGGAGCATCATCAGGGTTTAGTAGCTGTGCTCCAAACGCTCTATCACAGAGCATTCTAACCTCAGAATGGGCTGATCTGACCCATTCCCAAATAATTTAGCTTGAATTATTGTGCTGAGGTCCAAATGATCTTTTATGGAATGTTTTGGACATCCTGAACATTTAGACTGCAGAAAAGGATGTTTCAGCATCCTTTAATGGCTGTGGTCTTGGCACACCTTGCTAGCCCTAAGGATATTGATTTTCCTTGCTCTCTGCATTGTTCCCAGGGATTATATTCAGATTTTAAAGATGCCTAATTGAATTCATTTATATCTGCCTGTTCTGCCTTTATGCCTTACCTCTTTCTCTCTCTCCATCCTTTTTAAATAGGCGTTTAGCAGTCCCCGAGCGAGAAACTCTGTTCAACGCCCTCACTAACAATCGGGAGATCATCAACCAGCAGAGGAAGAGGCTGAAGAAGCTGGTGGACAGCTTGTACGAACTCCGTTTGTACAACCAAGTGTCTCAGTGGAACGTGTCGACTCCCAGCTCCTCTCACACCAGCATCCAGAGGTGAGGGCTGCCGAGGAATTCCCCAGAGGCGCTCTTCTTCCCCGTGTCCTGTCTCAATCCATTTGGAAATGTTGGAAGGAAGTGTTCTTTCTGGACTGGCGTGGAACGGCATTTTTATTCTGTGGAAAGAAAGCTCATCCTTGAAGTTTAAATGCACCCCGTGAATTAGGGAGGAAGTTGTGACTCGTAGGCATGTCAGCTATAAAAGACTGAGAATTCTCCCACTTGGATCCTATCATGTCTCTCTCCCCCCACCACCAAGATATTGCTGATAATTTTACAAGGCTTCATAAACATTTTCTGCAACGCCAATTTTTTCTTTTTTTCCCCCCTGACCACATCTCTCGTTAAATCAGTTGCAAATTACAGCTCATGGATGATGTGAGAAATGTTATTCTGCTTTGCACTGTTTGTGTAGATACCTTCAACTCCCTGGTAGGACCTCAAAGAGGTGCCTTTTCTGTGCCCCCCCAGCACCCTCTGGAGTAGGATTCCCCCCAAATGTGCACAGCTTCGGTCTTGTTACCATAAGCCCTCAAAATGTGGTCTTTATTTTAGCAGGGCAGGACAATTTGGAAATCCTACTGTGATACAGGGATATTATTCCTTGGGATTGATGATGTTTGCTTCCCCAGTATAGTAAAATATATAAGTGTGTGTGTGTGTGTGTGTGTGTGTGTATATATATATATATATATATATGTGTGTGTGTGTGTGCGCGCGCGCGCTTTGTTTTCAGTTGCTCTTTCCCTGCTTGCTTTATGGTTTTAATACGTGGCACATCTCTGAGATGATGGAGGGGGGTTCAAAATGGAACGAATAAATAAAACCAGCCTGCAATTGTCAGGCCTAGCCCAAGAACCATAGGGAAACAGTTCAACCAAGTTCAGTTCTTTTGTTGCTTACACCATATGGACAAAATCTTGCCAGATTAAATCTGTACTACTGCAACTAGTGGATATTCCCTGGGAGATTCTAGGGAGTGGCTATCCTAATTCTCTTCTGCTTCCCACGCTCCTGCTCCGGACTGTGTTGTCTCTTGTCTCTCTGCCCTTCTTGGAATGTACCCCCTCCTTCTTGAGAACCTCGTTCTCTTCTACAGTCCACCACAAATGGAAGATATGAGGGTCCCCTTGTCTGCCCACCCCATGCCAACTCCCATCTTTGAGGGGGAGCCTCAGAAATGGGTTTTGCAGGAACTGGTGCTTGGGAGGGAAAAGAGAAAAATCAGCTTGGGAAACCAAGTGCCTGAACCAGCCCCAAACCCAGATAAGCAGGTTGGCAGGATTTAATCTAAACTCCACCCCCCCCCCGCTACTGGCCAATAAACTCTTGTTAATTCTTCCTATCAGCACTTACGTCAAACTAAGAGATACTTTGGTCATTGTCATCAAGAGCTATGAATGGCCCCTTCTATTTGTAGCTGAGTTTAATGAGAATAGACCCGGGAGGAGGAGAAACGGTGCTGAATCACATCTGTGATGGATGAACGAATATGTGTTAGGTTCTTCAGGTCCTTTAAAAAAAAATTTGCACTCGGATTGTCAGTGATGTTGCAACTCTGCTTCCCTCTTCTGTGCCTTTTTTTCCTTCCTTAGCTTAGAGAGCGAGCTGGAGAATCTGAGTAACGCCTTGACGAAAGCCACGCTGGAATCTTGCACCAAAGCTTCGTCCCCGTCACCCGGTAACTCGGTGGTGTGTTTTCTTGCACACCGCATTTGCACATCGGGCGGTGCGCACGGTTGTGTTGAACATCAGCTACAAGCACAGAGTTATTGCTTCGTAGGCTGTAATGTGTGGAGAATTATTTTCTTTAGTCTCTTCTGGGTCTGCCTGTTTTTTTTTAAACTATCTTGCACTGCCTGTTTTATTCACGGAAAAAGCAGCTTTAAAATAGGATCATAGCCGCGATGGCACAATTGTAGCAGTGATTACTGCTATCCATATTGAGTCAATTTTTATAGGATGTTTTTGTTTTTGTATTGGTGTTTTTGAGTTAGTCTGATGATGATCTGGGCAAGTACTCCCAATTTTCCCAGCAACATTTTGCCCTGGCCTCCTCCTTCCCAGGGCTGAGAGGGAGGGACTGGGCCAAAATCACCCAGCTGGCTTTGCACCTAAGGCAGGACTCGAACTCACCATCTCCAACTTCTAATCCCAGGCCTTTAACCACTACACCAAACTGTCTCTTTACAGTATATCGGTCACACGATTATTTCTAAAAATATATAAATTTGATCGATAAATAAATACATTTCAAAGGGACAGCCGTAATGCTACTTTTTCAAAACTTTTTTTTCCAACAAAATCTTAGTATGTTGTGTGGACTGGGGAATTCTGGGAGTTGGCTGGGGAATTCTGGGAGTTGGTTCCCCAGGCTGGCTAGGGAATTCTGGGAGTTGAAGTCCACACCTCTTAAAGTTGCCAAGTTTGAAAAACCCTGACGTATATGGAATTACAACCCAAAAAATCATTATGTTCCCCATTCCCTTTCACTTGCAGCTAAATTGTCTCTTGCGAAGCAGACCCAGCTACGGAATTTCTTGTCCAAGAGGAAAGTGCCACCCGTACACTCTACTGCACCAGGTATCCAAGATAATTGAAAATAGTTTCTACTGCAGGGCAAAAGTGAGCTGCGGGGAAGAAACTTCTCCCTTTCACTAACCCTCCTTTAGCAACTAGGTTTTTATCAGTGGGAGCTACGACAACGTTTTGCACTCTGTTTTCACTATGGGGAAAGGGGAGGGAACTATGTTGCCTTACGATGGGAGCAAAAGGGGTTTGAGCAAGCTGGTTACTTCTCACCTTCCCTGTTTTGGCTTCCCCGTATGCTTTACTAGCTAACGTTCAGCCCTATCGTTCTCAAGGTCACTGAGTTCGCACTCCGCAAAGGCGGATTTACAAAGCTGCCCCCCAAAGGGGTGGAGAGTCTGTGTTTGGTTCATTATTGAAAGCCTCTTTTCCCTGCGCTTCGACCTGAAAGGCTTCCAATGCCACATATCCATTAATGCCGTAGAAAAAGGCACAGCCTAAAAGGAAGAGAGGATGAGGAGGGAAAAGAAAACAAGATTACTGGGCATCAGGGTTTTTTTAAAGATCTGTTGCTTTGATTTACAAAAAAAAGGGGGGGATAGCAGAAAATGAAACAGAAGCATATATTACAAAGAAAAATAACCTGCTCAGTTTTTAAACTTAGCCGTAAACTTGGAATAATATTGATCACTCTTTCCCGTACATGGGAAAAACCTGTTCATAAAAAAGAACAAAGATATCAATCCAAGATAATACATTCATAGGGACAGCCTTTCCATCCTAAAAGAAGAATACTTTTTGCTCACTCCATGCTTATTAAATCTGTTCTTTTTCTTGATAACAATTCATTCCAATTTGGGGGTATGTAATTCAGAATCTCATTCCCTTCTTTAAACCAGATTAATCTTCTCAAAATCATGCCAACAAATTAATAGTTGGACAAGCCCATGTCGTATGTGTAAGTGTCCTCTCCATCATGTTAAAGGTGACAGCCAACCTTTTCTTAAACATTTAAACGTTCTCTGAAATGTCCAGTAAATGTGAAAAAAAATATTTTGTTGAAAGAGTCTCCTCTTAAGCTCGTATGAAACATATTTAATGATCTTCAAGACCCATAAACAGTGATTTGTCAATATGGGACATTCCAACTCTATTCCAAAGTTTTTCTGAACGGCTACCCCAATCTGTCACCATAATAGGCTTCCTGTAACTTTCTTTTCTTGCTTCCCTTGAAATAATTATTAATAATTCCCTCCCCCAAATTTTTGCAGCTACTCTGGCCCAGTCAGCTTTTCTGTCTCTGAGATACGATGAAGACTTGGATGAGATCAGCTCTGTGTCTTCAGTTGCCCAGTCCCTGGAGAATGAGGACATTGAGGTGGTGGATCAGGAGGAAGAGGAGGTGGTACCTATCCAAGGGCCTCGTCACGCCCCTGTTGTCCGGACTCCTTCGATCCAGCCTGCCCTGTTGTCACAGCCCCTGCCTCTTGGCAAACCCCACATCACAATGGGCACTTTAAGTGAGTAGATTCCAGAACATCATTTTGTTTGATCTGGTTGTGTAAAGGTATGTGGGAAAGACCTTGGGAGACTGGGCCAAGAGACGCTGCCTGGGGAACAGTCAGATAAGAGGGAGCGTAGCCCTCAGCTGGATAGCAGGAGTGGCAAGAGGCTCAGAAGGGACCCTCCCTAGTTTCTCAGGCTGTAAAGGAGATGGGCGGGGGGGGGAGAACTGTCCTTTTAGACAGTTGCAAGATTCTGTCAATGTAGCTTTATAATAAAATAGAATTGGTTCATCTGGTTGTGATTCCTGTCTAGTCTACCGAGTAAGGCTGACAGGTTGGTCTGTGCTTTGCAGTCAAGATATGGAATGAAGGGGAAGCAGTGATTTGATCCTGCTTAATAACTTTGTCCTTCATTCTCATCCTTTGTGAGGTTTGGGCTTTGTGTATTTTCTGAACCTATCCAGTGTAGCTTGCAAACAAGACTTCTGGACCCAGCAGTCTGAATTAATCAAATCTACTAATGTCTTGTTCAACAGTCCATAAAACAAGCATGGTTGTCATGGGATCTGTTAACCTGGTCCATTCTCTTCCTGTCAAGTTGAAGTTATGTTTTATTGAGGAATTAAAGTTATGTTTTATTGGGGAATTAAATTCTCCCTGCCCTGAATCTTTGTTCTCCGTATTTTCCATATCCACTTTGTTTCTGCTTTTTGATAGTCGAGTTACTAGGATTTCACCGCAGGCTGAACCAGGACCCCCCACCAACCTGATAAGCCTTTAGCAGCCCCTTACAACTCAAAATCAAGATTCTCATGGAGTCTTCTTTAACTAGATTGATTGAACGAGAATAGAAAATTAAATTACAGAAACCTTGGCAGCTGGATGTGGGAAATTTAGCCCCTTATTGGACCTTAAATTGTTAGGGCAGGGATTTCTCGATCCTCATGCATTTGGGAGTGGTTTCCCATTTTCCTAATCAGGGAAAAATGTGTGAATGTTCTGCGCTTGTGTACTCATGATATTTTGCAAACCACCATCCTGTTTCCCAGTCACTAAGAAACGCATTACACATATTTGTGGCCAGAGAATTCCCCCGCCTCCAAATTCTGCATTGAAACAATGATTTTCCATAGCTTAGCTCTTCATAATCTAATAAGAGAAAATCTAAAATAGGTGCATTAAGCCTTTGCTGATTTAATGCATCTATTTTGTCTTAAATCCCCAAAGTGAGGTCACCGTTATGCCTGCTGTGGTCCTTAGAGGAGAGGAAAAATCTTCAGTCCAAAAACATTGCTTCCTCTTGTGCTAAATCTTAGATTAAGTCACAATCAGGTGTGAAGCAAGGGATTTATTTTCGCTAAGGCTGCATTTAATGCTAAGCCATAAACCATAGTTGAGGAATTACAGCGCCTGGGTCCACACCACACTTCTAAGCCAAATCTGAAGCCTTCACATGTCCCATAAATCGAATCATTGCAGGATTTGAATTTCTGAATTGTAGAATGCCTGGATCACAATTATTTCTACATTTTTTTTAGTCAAATCCAAATCCAGGGCAGTCTACAGAAATAGAGACAACTTGTTAATAAGATAAGTTATATCAGGTTTTTTCAAACTTGGCAACTTGAAGATGGGTGGACTTCAACTTCCCCCCTTGGCTGGGGAATTCTGGGAGTTGAAGCCCGCCCATCTTCAAGTTGCCAAGTTTGAAAAACACTAAATTAAATTGACAGCAGACGCAAGATAATTTCAGAGGTACGTGGGAATTTACCATGGAGTATCCTAGCCTAAAAACTTTATTCCGTGTTGGCTGTGTGTGATGGGAGTTGTAGTTTAGCATGTTTGGTAAATATCAAATGGAGAAGGCTGGTGAAACCTCACTGTTTTGGAAGAGAAGCCTATAAAAAGGCAACCAAGCTGGAAGAGATAGCTATCTCTATAATAGGAATGACATAATTCTATCTAAGAAGAGCTCAGTCAAACCTTAAAGCCTTTTTCAATTGTGAGAAGCATCCCCACGTCATGCTAAATGCATGTGCATTTTTTAAGGAAGTTTTCTTCAGCCAAAAGAAAACTATGGGGGTAATTATAATGGTAGAATTGAAACACACGCTTTAAAATTAACCATTCCTGAGGCTACTGTTCATTTGTTAGCTGGCTCCACCACAGGTAACCATAAAGCCCAGAATTAAAAAAGATACTTAAAAAAAAAAAAGATAAAAATTGGCCTTGCACAATGCTGGCCATCTAACGGGTTGATGTGCATGACCAAACGATTAGGGAACGCTGTTTTCAGCCAACAAGCTTCTTCCATTAGATGGATTAATCTGCTTTCTGGAATGGAAAAGGAAACCGTCTTAAGCCGTGGCAGCATTGCGTCCGGTTCGTATATTGGAATAATTAGTGTAAGTGCCCTCGGAGGAATGCTTACGTTCAGTTTGAGAGTGTAGAGTTGCAGTCATAAAATAAAGACAGCCTCTGAACCGTGGCCGGGATCCAGCTGAATAGAGAACATGGTCCTACGGCTTAAAGGACACTGAGCGTTTGCCTGGTCAAGAAAACAGAAATCCCTTCTAGGACATTTTTTTAGAAGCTGAAAGGGAATGTCTAGAGCAGTTTTGTAGGTGAAAGGGAATTCATTCCCCAACAGGATTCAGGATAGACCTTATGGATAATTAAGGGAGCTGCTGAATCCTCGGTTGATCTTGGTGATTTTTTTCTCATCTGCTTGGCCAGGGAGAGGAGGTAAATACCAGTTAAAAATACAATGTTTTCACTGCAACGTAGAGATTACTGAATGCTTAGTACTATTTGATGATCTTAAAATGATATTGAGGGATATTGTTCTATTAAAGAATCCGCGTTTCAGTGAGTATTGCAAAAACGTTTGGCTGCAAGAAGGGGCAGGGAAGCCTTGTGACACATAGCTACATTTCTTTCCTTTTTTTCATTCTCCCAAGGAATTTAAATGTCTTCTTTAAGCTGGTGCCCTCCGCACTAGTACCACTGATTGATTCTGGCTTAGCTTGATGTGGAGGCTAATCTCAAGGTTTACAAAGATTTCCCCAATTGGGCAGTAAAATTGGGCAGGTCAACTCCCAGAATTTGTAGCAGCAGACAAATGCTGGCTGGGGGAATTCTGGGGACTGAAAACAGAACTTTTGGAGAGTGCCCTTCAACTCCCACAATTCTCAGCAAGGAGTGAATGCTGGTTGGAGGATGCTGGGAAGTGAAGTCCTCCAAATCCAGGCGCTGTGGTTTAATGCAGTAGACGAACCTGGCCAGTGAGCTTGGTGGAGTGAGAGCAGGTTTCTTCAACCTAGTTTGATAGTCCTTCTAGGACTGTTTCCTTCACCCTCTTGAGTCTTGAGATCATCGTAACTGAAGACCTCTTTTCTCTCTTCCAGTGTCTACACCTAAACCCGTCCCACCTGGAGCAGAGAACGCAATGTTGGCAACGAAGACAGTGAAGCACAGAGCCCCTATTCCTTCCGTCACTCTCCCGGCACCCCAAGCCGCTGCAGAAGCTGCGTTGAGGAGACAAATGGCGAACCAGAACCCAGGTGAGCTCCAGGCATTAGGTTGGTCCCCAATCTAAAAACCTCCGTTGCTTGTAACTGGGCAGAATCTGCTGTTTCCTTCCTCTGATTCAATTGTCACTGAGAAAATGAAGATTTCATGTTCGTATTCAGCTCGGTGGAATAGACAGTGAGCCCCATCCGGACTCTTTGGTGCTGTTCTCTCCAGCTCATAGAAGACACCCATTTTATAGGGAGACCTGTAGCATCATCTGGGGCTGTGGCACGAGGTTTAGAGGCCAAAGGCCACACTTACACTTGTTTGGGTGGTGCGAAATAGGCGTGATGGAGTCAGGCATGTAACCAGGGGCAGACCTTTGTATTTTCTTTTTCTTTTTTTTCCTTTCCTGTTTTGGAGGATGCAGTTGGGGTGGGTGTTGTCTCTTTAGTCAAAACCGCATCACACCTCTTTTAAAACCCACCATTTCCTGCCTGAAAAATGACAGGAAACTGAAACTCAGTGATGGAGTCAGAGGGGGATTCGTGCCTGCAAACAGAGAGTTTGAAGGCCGCCTTTTTTAGCCCAAAGATTGCAGGCTGCTTACCCCTGATCTGTGGAGTTTAGAAGTTGCATCCTCCAATTTATGCAAAGGTTCTCTCCCATCAGATGGCACCACTGGAGGAATTAACATGCCTTCTCTTTTTTTCAACCCTTGCATACAGTTTAAGATCATCAGTAACAGAACAAAATACAATATTCCTTCTCTGCTGCAAAGTGATAACAGTCCAAATCCAACCGGATTGATTGATTGATTGATCGATTATGTGCCATCAAGTCAGCATCAACTCTTAGCAACTACATAGATAGATTTTCTCCAGGATGAACTGTCCCCAACATGATCCTTCAGGTCTTCCAACAGCGCACCCATTGCTGGTGTAGTTCCTTCCACCTTTCCCAGCATGATGGACTTCTCTAGGGATTGTATGGCTTCCCTGGATAGAGATTGATTGATTGACTGATTGATTGATTGATTGATTGAGTGTCATCAAATCAGTGTCAGTTCTAGATTTGATGACACATAGATAGTTTTTGTCCATGAAGATGTCCCCCCCATCACCGCTGTAACTGAGTCCCTCCACCTTGCTGCTGGTCATCCTCTTCTTCTCTTTCCTTCCACCTTCCCCAGCATCAGACCCTTCTCCAGAGAGCTGGGTCTTCGCATAATGTGTCTGAAGTAGATCATTTGAGCCTGGCCATTGGTGGCTTGAGTGAAAATTCTGGGTTGATATCTTTGATGATCCATTTCTTGAGTTTCTTAGCCATCCATGGTCTTCTCAGGAGTCTTCTCCAACACCAAAATCCAAAAGTGTCAATCCTCTCCCGTTTCTTCAAAGTCCAACTTTTGCTTCCATTGAGTGTCACAGGGAACGTGCTAAGCATTTCATTTTGCCCAGTTGGAGACTTAGTCTTGTACGAGTAACATCTCTTGTTCTCTTACGCTTATTTAATAGTTGTGAGCACCTCCCTGACCGAATCAACTCTGAAGAATGTCCCCCAAGTGGTAAATGTCCGAGAGCTGAAAAGCAGTGCTTCTCCTCCTACAGTTTCTGCACCAGTGGGGTAGGTAAACTCTTCTTTCTCCCTTTCAAATGACTTTTTTCTCCTTGGACCAGGCCTGCAGAAAAATTCTCTATCAGCAGAGGGCGGTGCTGTTGCTTTGGGGAAATAAAGACGTGGAGTTCTGAAGTTCCATTAGATGACTTTTGTTTTAAGGGCAAAATACCTTTCGTAGTCTGGAATTCCAGCATCAGGTTTTGTGTTAAAATAAAACCGCTGGTTCTTAGGCTGCTTAATAGCAAAAGGGATGTGAAATTAATAGCCTCTGTTGTAAATAGACCAATGTTTGCTTGGAGTATCATTTCTTCAAGCTTCAGCCCTTTTTCGTGCAGAGGGAAAGAGATCATCTGAGGACACTTTTTCCCTACATTTGCAGAAGATGGGGAAGGTTACACCAGCTTCTGGAACAGTTGCATTACTTACTTTATCTTTTTTTAATTAATTGATTTATTTTTACTTATTTGTTATATTAAATTATTGTATTATTATATCATTAATCATTATTTATTATAATAATTAAAATTATATTAATGATTTATTTGTTTATTTAATCATTTTTATTATTTATTATTACTCTCTTTTTTAATATTTTTTATTAAAGTTTATATATATAAAAGCTAATACAAAACAAAAAAACCTACAGAAAAAGAAAGGAAGGAAGGAAGGAAGGAAGGAAGGAAGGAAGGAGAGAGAGAGAGAGAGAGAGAGAGAAAGAGAGGGAGGGAGGGAGAGAGAGAGAGAGAAAGAAAGAAAGAAAGAAAGAAAGAAAGAAAGAAAGAACTTTTCTTGTGCAATTATGAATTTGATTGGGGGTTACTCTGCAGAAATGTTGGGATACCAAATTGCTGAAGTGTTAAATGTTAAATGTTGGCTACCAGTGCAGAGATCGAGGGAGATTGAAGCTTCTTGGTTAGGCCAAATCTATTTGTGTTGATACTTTTTTTTTTTTTAGCTTTAGACAAGTTGGTGCAAATCTCTTTGAGATATTCCAGGGCTGACACGTTCACAGCTTCTGACATTGTTAAGATTTTTAGATAGCCCCGTTGTCACAGGTGAATACCCCAGAAGGCACAGAACTGTGCATTTACATTGCCAAAAACCTAATGACATGGGACTGAATGTATCATGCATCAACCCTTCAAACTTCAAAGGGAACAAATGCTCCCCTTTTAAAAAAATGGGTTCTGATTTTTTAAAAAGCCGGGCTGTTTCCCATATTATTTTTCCAATGACGAGCCGTTCCCTTAACAGGGCAAGATTTAAGTTCCTGATTTCTCCAGTTGCATTTTGCACTTGGCTAAATATGGATCCTGCTTATGCACGAGGGCTGAGCTGTAAGGTTTGTGCTTCTCCTCCAGCTACAATTTGCTGGATACTTAGCAAGAATAACCACCCCTTCCTTCCTCTGCGAAGTTTAGGATAATCCTGGTTAACCATCAGGAAAACAGTAATGATCGGTTAGCACGTGGAGGGCTTTGAAACGTTGAGGCATTCTGTACAAATGCTGAGAAATTGTATATATTAAAAAAAAATGCTTCCATATCTGGAAAAGGGGGTGGGGGGGGAACACTAAGGAGAAAAAAGGAAAAAAGCCATATTATATTCCATATCGGAAATCATTCAGCCAAATTTTTAAACACGCCATTAAACAGTGACTGCGCAAAATAATATTGATCCACCTTTCTGTTTGGTCAAGAGAGACTCGTAAACCAAAAGCGAGCTCGTATTGGTGATCTGAGAATATAAATCTGCACAAAGGCACATTCCAACCTTGAAAAAAGGGATTTTTTTGCTAGCTCGCCCCCCTGCCGCAGTGCTCAATAAATCCATAGTTCTTCATATTGTGATCAGTTCAGAGGAATGTAATTCAGAGCTGCATTTTGGTCTTTAAACCGTATTGATCTTTGTAATGACATATTAACAAATCTGTGGATGTTAAGTGAAACCAGTAGTTCAGAAGTCCATATCATATGAGTAATAGTTGCTACACCCATTTTACATTTCCAACATAATGAGGTTGACAACCAACCTTTTTAAAGTATTCTCTGGATGTCCCGAAAATGTGAAAAAAAAATGCTGGATTTTTCCTGTGTAAAGAGTGTGAGAAATATGCTTCATGTTCTTTATGACCCTTAGTCATTGATTGGTTAATATGGAAGAACCAGAACCCTAGCAAATAACTAACATTCGACTTAGTTATACTCTTTATTATTTTATTAGAAATTACTGTAGTCTTAAGATGAGAAGAAATACATTCCAAATGCCGTGAGTCATTTGGGCTGGTTTAGGTGCTGCGTAAGCATCCTGATTCTGAAATTAAGCAGTTTTAATGGAATATGCTCTCATTTCATATTATAAAAAAGGGGGGTTGGGAAATTAAGCAGTTTTTCAGCATCTGTGCAAGATGACCTGTATCAGCGTTATATAAAATGTTTGCCAATGCAAAGAGTCTTGCAGTGAGGTGCCATACAATAGATGTGATTGATTGATTGATTTGATTGATTGATTGATTGATTGATTGATTGATTGATTATATCCCACATGGATAGATTTTTCTCCAAGGGAATGTATAAGTCAATGAATAAGCAAGAACTTGATTCCCTTGAAATAGATTCTTCATGGAAACCTATAAAGCAAAAATATTGGGAGTGGATTGAAATGACTCCTTGTTAACCTCTTGGCTGCAACAGGTGTTTATAAGGAGAGATCTTTTTGCAGCCTTCAGTGAAAGACACTTCTTTTAAAAAAGGGGGGGTTTGACCTTCCACAAGTGTGTTTCCTCCAGCTTTCCAGCCATAACAAGTAGCTTTTCCCACTGAATTTGCCCTTGAATCTCTTTTCCCTTAGCAGTTATCAAAGGCCAATTAAACAAAATGTTGCTCAGCGGAGCGAAAATCTGCTGATACCTGGACATTTTGCCTTGAAGAAGCTGAACAATGAGGGACAGTGATTTCTCATAGTAACAAGAAGGCTCTTTTTCTCTTCCCACCAGATGTGCTGCAGTTCAGGCCCCATAATCCCCTCCCAGCCGATGTTGGCTTGAAAAGTGATGGGGATTGGTCCTGCATGGGCCCGATGGCTCAACATAACAAGGGGTGGGTGGGAAATTAACACTTCCCAAGGTGTTGTATGCATGCAGTTTCTAGGAGTTTAACAGGTCCCAGTTGTTGGGCAAACTTGTTAAGGCAGGGGGGAAAATGAGAAGAAAAATGATATCTTCTCCCAGATCGGTAACTCTTAATTTGGGCTAGGCTAGTTTGGAATTTTAGAGTTTTAGTCTTGGCTCTTCCCACTTCAGGAAGAGCCGGTCCCCGGTAGCGATCTCTACACCAGAAACAGAAAATCATCAAATGCTCCATCTCCAGTTCAGCAGTGAGCCAAAGCTGGAAGGAAGATGCAAAACTCTTTCTATGGACGGTCCAGAATTATCCCTGTCTTTTTGTAGACAGTAAATCAGGGGCTGTGTGAACTTGCACAACGTGTATCTGCTAAGCTCCTGCCTTGGCGATACTGTAAATCTGCCTCTTTGTACCTCCACTGTGGGGCGAATCCATTAATCTTTTGTTTTATGCTGACCCTGACAGTTTTGGCAGGAGTTGCAGATAATGAGCCAACGGACTTTTTTTTTCCCTTCCCAATTTCCCTGCAGAGAGATCTGCCCTGAAGCGACTTAACTACTCTTAGCTGTATCTGTATCAGTAGTTCCTAGGTCAAAAAGCTGCAATTCTCAGTGTAAAGATCAGATTTTGAGCGGGGAGACCCAGGTTCAAGTCCCTGCTTGGCCACAGTCCTCACCCCAGGACTTTGGGCCAGCTGCTTAGCCTCAGCCCAACCTACCTCACAGGCCTGTTGTTATGAGAATAAAAATGGGAGATCTCATGCATTGAATTCTGAATTTTCTCAGAGGCAGCAATAGAAGGAAAGAAACGTCTTGATAAATCATAGCCCAATACAACAAGAAGATGCTTGTGAATAACCAAGGATGCAGCAGGCAGTATTAGCTATGCAACTTCCAGAATTTGATTTGTTCTCCTCGCCATCTAGCGCCGCCTTTTCCGGCCAGACGCCCTCCAGATGTTTGGGGGCTGCAGCAGTTGCCTGAATTCCCACTTGCCTTAGAATTCCAGATGTCGTTATCCCAACCCTTTTAGACAATAGTCGTCTGGTAAAGTCTGCCCCAGCGTTTATGTTTCTGCAAACAGAGGGGGAATCGTTCTGCAGCAACAGACTAGCTTGTCGAGACCTGGGGCTTCAGGGAGAGATTGGTGAGACTGACTCTGGTTTGCTTCTGGCGTAGATTCCCATCCTGAAAGTAGAGGATGGAGCAGAAGATAAGCTTCATTTGGGTTCTGGGTTGTTTGGTTGGGTTCTAACATCCTTTTCACTTCCTCTTCCAGGTCATCCGTTCCTCAGACAGCTGCCCAAGCTGTCCACCAAATTTTGGCAACGGTGGCGACAAATCAAACCAACCAGGTATGGCTGATCTCTTGGAAAAGAACAGTCTTTCCCGTTCTCTTATTTTTTCTAGATTCTGTTCCTGAAGGTTGAAGAAGAATCTCCCCATGCTAGAGAGCCAAAAAGCCCATGGGGGTGAGGGAGAAATTGGCCGAGTTGGGCAAAACCCAGGGATGGGAGAAATCCGAAGCTTTAACAGAGGGAAAATTGGATGGTTGGGTGTCCCCAAGAAAAGAAGTCCCACTCATGGGTCCAACTTCTTTCAGGCATTGATTGAGTTCAGTTACTCACTTAATAAGTGCACATCTCCACCGCCACCCCACTTGGTGATTACAGACTGCAGATGTGACTTTTGCCTCTCTGGATGAAGCTGGGGGAACATCTTACGCTGTGTAGTAAGCTACGTCCCGTAAATAGTAAACGATCCATAATAAATAAACCATACTCATCTTAAAGTCCACATTCTAAAATCCACGCTGGGCTAGGAGACAGCGTTCAGTCTTCCTGTGCTTCTTTGGATCTATGACACATACAGTGACCGTATTTTCTTGGAACAAAGAAAGGCCGAACCTGAAAAGGGGGCAAATCTGAACAGGCTTCATAAGGATAAAAAAAATGAATTGTTCATGTTTATAACTTTGCTTTACCGAGGCAAATTCGAGAGCGAAACCAAGAAAAACTTTACCAAAACGCACGTTCAAATAAAAAGATCTAAAATCAGACCATATATGTAAATGTATTTTAAAAAGACCCTTCAATTTCCATCTTTTTCACATGGGTGGGAAAGACTGTGCATTAAGGAGCACCGTTTGTACGGTGAAAGTTAAACCACCAAATTAAAGGACAAAAGTGAGTCTTTGAAAAATAAAGAATTCTAAAGGACCGCTTTCTGAAATAAAGAGATCGGTGAGACAGACGCTGGTTTGTTTCTGGCATAATAAAGGACATATGGTCACTGTAATGATTTGTGATTATTGCCAACTGTTTTACCCTGCAGGAGATTAAGTGTTGAGATGATGGATAACTGGAAGGAAGTTGAATCTTCCAAAGCTTTGTTTCGAGGCTTGTAGGATGCTAGAAAAGCTGTCTAACCTAGCTTTTTCCTGACTTGCTGCTTTTCTACATGCAAGGAAGAGGATTGTTTGCGTGAATTGGTTTTGCATGTAAACCCACTTGTCGCCAAACGCTGCTACCCTCTATGGAAACTTCTGTTCTTCTGCTTTCGGGCAGCGTTGTGCCCTGCCTCCGGTCGGTCCTGCCTGCTCCCTGACCGGACCCTTTTGCTTAAATGTTTTAGGGACCTCCATCAAGCAGCCTTAAGATGCTGACCCCGCCCAGCTCAGCAGCTGTCGCCGGAGCATCCGTCAGCCAGACATCCGTGGGGAAAAAGAATTCAGGTCAGTTCAGGGCAACGGGAAGGGGGTCAAAGCCCAGTGGGCCCATTGCACTTGTGGGGCGGAAGGAAACATAGCTAAAAGGGAAAGTTAAAACTCTCCTGCTTCCTGGCGTCTCCATGGACGCATGTTGTTTTCTTGCCCAAAGTGATTTATCTTCTTTTTTTCTTTTTAATTTCCTTGCCTACATCGCAGCCCTCGGATCTCTGGTAGTCTCCCCTCTGAGTATTAACCCAACCCCACCCTGCTGTGTTTTGGGGGGCGTTAGCCAACATGGCTAGGGGCTATTATCTCCTGCAACCACAATCAGGGGAAGGCGAATCTCATGTTGACGTTTGCATTTTGGCAGGCGTGTTCTGGCCCCCTGGCTGGATCCTGCCCACTTGCTATTTTTAACCTGGAGTCCTCTTGGATCCTGTCCCACCCCTGCCCTCCTCCCCAGCTAAATCCGAACACCCATTTCAGGCTGGCTGGGATGAGACAGCAGTTATATTGGGGGCAGGGATTCAGAACAAACTATGGTCCCCTCCTTATTCAGAGCCATGAAATTGTCCAAGCCTCCTTGCATTAAAACGTTTAAAAATCCAGACTTCAATTGCTGGGATCTTCGTCCTTCCAATCTTTTGTTTTTCTCCTGATGTTGCCGGACTCCACCAAGGCCAAGGACGCCGTCCGATTTGCTTTTTCTCTGTCTCTTCTGACAGCCACAGTAAAGGATCAGGCTGTCCGCAAAGATGGGTCCCATGCCAGAATGCAGTCTCGCCATGATTCCTTTTGTTTGGAGGGGAGGAGGAATTAGAAAGAAAACACTTGGGAAGTGTAAAAGATGGAAGTGGGAGGAGAGAGAACTTGGAAAGGCAGGAGCACAGGCAAACAAGGGAGCCTTTTTATTAGATTAATATGGACTGTCTGAAAGGTGAGAGATGAAGTTTAACCTCTTGCAATCCCCAACCTCGCTGGTCTCAAATTTCTCAGGGAGTGGCTGAAACCAGTCAGCGCAGCTGGTAGCTGGCATATGAAAACAGCCATAAATGTGCTTCTTTAAAAGACTTGTATGGCCGCCCATCTGGAAGCCCAACTAGGGCTGCCTTGCAACTGCAATAAAACAAAGACTCTAAAACCATAAAAACAGAAACTAAACACCCAGTGCTTCGCGTGTCCTCCCAGGAGGCCCCCAACAACCCCCCCAGGCCTCATTTTCCTCCAGTGTCTGGGTGAGAGCGGGTCTTTATGGCCTTCCAGGAGGCTAAAAGGGCGGGGGGCTGGCCAGATGTGGTCTATTATCCTGCGTTTTCAATTGCATACCATTTGGATAGATTAAGCATAATCTCTTCTTACAAATCCCGAGGGCCAGGACCTGGATATCTCCCAGAGCTACTGCATGATAGATAAATAGTCCTCGGAAGGGCAAGGATCCCTAAGCTCAATTCTTGGTGAGGGTTTGAACCCCGTAGAACAAGATCTGGCGACCTACGTCCGAAGAGCCCCAAACAGAACAAAACGGGTCCTTTATTGCCTGCCTCCGGATGGTCAGCGTAACAGAAAACACCCCGCAGGATATACACTGCCTAAAAATAGATTAATCCCCCCCCTCCAAGATGACGGGGTGGGAATCATGTAAAACCCCATACATGGGGGTATGACATAATGTAACCTCTGTATCTTCAGAGAGAAGCTATAAATGCCCAACTTGGGAACAAACCATGTTCCAGACTCTATGAACCAGGGCGGTCATGCTGTCATTTTAAACCCCTTGCCTCTTTCTTCCAGCGTACTTATTGCCAGGAGGTAGATATTTTCACAAGCCCGGGCCACCTCTTTGCACTGAAGTTTTAGATTTGCAGACAGAAACCTAAAAGGGGCTGTAAAGCAGAGACGTTTAGGTTGAGGTTCCCAATCAGCCAGCCGCATCCTTTTCCGTTTCTCCTTCTGCCTTCTCCCCCATTAATAGTCTGTCCGTTCCGTTCCCACTGAGTTCATTTTTTTTTTTCTGTTGAAGTCTGGCAAACTTTTTGATTTCCTGTAAATTGCAGTCACCTGCCTTCAGGGTCTGGACGCTGCCTGAAAGTTGTATATACAGAAAGAATTGTCTTTCTCTAGTCCTGTCCCCCAGAATGGTCTTCCCCAAAGCTACGGGCGTGTGTTGCATCCGTTCTCTGCTGAAGAAGGCACAGCTCCCTCCTTAAATCCAGCCACACCTAGAAATGCTGGGTATCAAATCGGACAGGGCCTGATGCTTGTTGTTATGGTGACCATATCGTGAAAATGGTTGGCCTGAAATTTAGGCATTTATGAAATTAACTGCACTTTTTGTCTGCAGTTAAAAAGCTCTAGCTAGCCTCTGGGATGACAGCCGTATCCAGCCTAGTCTTTATTTAAAATATACTGTTGTTTATTTAATAATGCAGGAGTTATAGCTCGTGGCAAGACACGGGCAATCAATGAACCCATTTAGGATAGTTAAACTTTTTTTTTTTTTGTAATCCTGGTTATCTTACCAAGCCCCAATCAACAGGGAGAAAGTTTCCGTCGCTCTCTCTTTGCAAGACCTTGGGTGGCAAACAGACCGTTGAAATGTCGCAGCTCGGAACAGGCGTAGGAAATTCTGGGACGAGAACTCTGCAAACGAGCGTGTGGGCAAAAGCGATTATGCGCTTAAGCTGCATTAAGCAGATCAGGCAGCTTTTGTGCCATGTGTCAGCTCAGCCCTCCCTTCGGGGCTTTGCAGTGCCCTCAGCAAAATGCACAGGTGCATAAAAGAGAGAGAATGCTTTGGGGAGAGCCACCCTAAGAAAGTGAAATTTGGGGGTCGATAGCTCAGCGAGGCAGGAAGGTTGAGGAAGAGGACAATTGAATCTCGCAATGTTCAACGAGTCGAGAGAACCGAAATCCTCCTGCTTTTCTGCTCTCGGTCCCCAACTGTTAGCAACTCTCAGCGCACTGTAGAAAGTGGGGGAATCTGTTCTTAGGGAATGTTGATATTTTTAAACGTCTGCGGGTGGCTGTAAACTTGGGCGCCCCGGGATCTACCGAAACTTCTCTTTTGTACGAAACAGGCTGCTTTGGTGACACGAGGATCCGCTCTCACCGCCATCACACCTTGCAGAGCAATCCCATTTTGTTCCTGGGATAAGAAACATAATCGTACATAAAACAGGAATATTTTATGGTTTTATATCTTGGTTGTATGCTACCCAGAGTCACTTCTTGTGAGATGGGTGGCTATATAAATTAATATTTTAGGTAGGTAGGTAGGTAGGTAGGTAGGTAGGTAGGTAGGTAGGTAGGTAGGTAGATAGATAGATAGATAGATAGATAGATAGATAGATAGATAGATAGATAGATAGATAGATAGATAGATAAAAATCAATCACTCACTCAGAGTTCTCCTGGGAATGCTGGTGGTGAAATGCAGGATTCTGGCTTTCGGTTATCTGCTCACTTTAGTGACTGTTTCTCACTACCTTTCTTACAACCCAGGATCCACGAAGACGGTTGCAGCTATAACCTCATCAACCATAACATCCATCTCGCCCGCCGCTTCCCAGTTCAACAAAGACTTCACATTTGCCCCCTCAGGGTCTGTATCGACTGTCTTTGCATCCTTTCCTTTCCTTTCCTTTCCTTTCCTTTCCTTTCCTTTCCTTTCCTTTCCTTTCCTTTCCTTTCCTTTCCTTTCCTTTCCTTTCCTTTCCTTTCCTTTCCTTTCCTTTCCTTTCCTTTCCTTTCCTTTCCTTTCCTTTCCTTTCCTTTCCTTTCCTTTCCTTTCCTTTCCTTTCCTTTCCTTTCCTTTCCTTTCCTTTCTAATGCTGTGCGGCATTTTGACGGGGTGGCCCATAAGTGGGTGCGGCACCAAGCTGTGATCGAGAGGCTCAAATTTCAGCTTTGCCAGAAAGCTTGTCCACAAGAGAGAGTCGAGCAGTTCTTCGGTGACGTCATGAGCAGGATAAGAACTTAAAGCACATCTTCTCAGTCTTGGCACCTTCCAGAGATGTGGACACCAACTCCCAGAATTCCACAGCCAGCATGGCTTCTGCAAAGAATCCTGGGAAAGGGAGTCCACACCTCCAGAAATCGCCAGTGTTGGAAAACTGGGGACCAGTGGTTTAAAAATAAAAAAGGCCTTATGTTTTGTGACTACTCAGTACGCAAAATCCCTTATATCGTATGAATCCTGGGTTATGGTTTAAGGTAGTGTGTCAACCCGCCAATTGGGCCCTGCTCACCAAATCTTGGTTTAGTTCAGGGGTTGGGCACGTTTTGCCCCAGGACTCATTCAAATCAAAACCTTTAATATGGCCTTTAGGCCAGAGAACGCTACAATCAAAAGACATACACCTGTAATGATGAATAAAGCTAAAAAGAAGCCAGAGAGTACAATAACAATACGTCAAAATAAATTAATAATCAGTACAGATAACAGTGGCAATCATCAAAATTTGGCCTAATCTTCAATTGTAGGTAGGACAGGTATAGCAAATGGTGGCCCAAAATCAGACGACCTGGAAAAATATGTCAGGGTCCTGGTCTGATAGAAGAAGTAAAAGATAAACCTTGTCCTGTCTACCAGGGTAGTTCTTTAAAATGGGATGCCATGTTTCTTTTATTTCAAACTTAGGCCTGGGTTTAACTTTCCTGCAGTTCCTGCTGCTGCTACAACATCAGGCTCTTCTGTTTTGGGAGGTAAGGATTTTTTTTTTTTCAAATATGTCGTGCTCGGTGCCTAAAAGAAAGCCAGACGTTGCACAGCTGAAGTGTTTGGGGGACGGGACCTGGGTGTCAGCTTTGTGAGGGAGTCCAGACAAGAAGCATGCCCAGAAATACTACCTCTAACTTTATTGTAAGGTGACATTAACAGAATCTTGCGAGTCTGAAAGGACATCTCTCCCTTCTCGCCTTTACAGTCCAAGAAACTAGGGAGGGTCCCATCTGAGATGCTTCCCATGCCCCTTTTTCTTCTGTGGGCTAGGCTGCCTCTTATCTGACCATTGCCTAGTCTGTGACTCTTCCTCCTGTCTCCCAAGGTCACTCCCACATACCATTATACTAGGTAGGAGATCAGCATCGGTGTCAGCCTGCTGTCCCCATCTGAATCTGAGTTCTCTGAGGAACAAGGAGCAAGGGATGGAGGACAGGATAAGGTGGTTAATAACCTCTTGTCCACAATTGTTAGGCTCCAGAGGTTATCTCCTGTGTGTCAGCCCCTGGGCACCTTGTGCACATCCTCACACACCCTTCCCAACCCTCCCCCACACCCCCGTGCACCTCCTCACTCCCTCCCCCATCCAGCAGCAGTAGCCACTTACCTGCCATCCAGCCTGGGACTTGCAACTTCCTGCCAGCTTCCCCACTGACTTTGGTTGTGGGAAGCTGGCAGGAAATTGCCTTGCCTAACAACCGTGGGGTTCAGTTAATGGTGGCAACCGGGACTGCAGGGATTGCCATCGCTAAGCAATGCAGTCGTATCACTTAGCGACGGAAATGCCGGTCCCCATTGCCGTCATAAGTCGAGGACTGCCTGTAAGCCTCAGTGGGCTGAGTTTGTTTGGGCCACTCTGGCATAAACCATCTTTTCTAAACCACAGCGGCAAGGTTTACCCAATCTACTAAACCCAAACCTGCCTAACAAGGTGGAGTGAGTGGCAGAGGCGTTGGAACAGGGCTGAAGAGGTCCAAATTGAGCTTCAGCCTTGGAAGCTCATGGGGTGATTTTGGGTCCTTCACAGACTTTCAGCCCCACTTATCTTACAGGGAAGAATCAGAGAAGGAAGGGCGACATACATCTTGGGCTCCTGGAGGAAAAGCAGAATATAAATCTAACAAATCAATAGATTCCCCTGGTGGAGGAATCTACAAATCCATCCAAATTGCCGTGATTGATGGTCTTTCCCATCACTCCTTTCTATTCCTTTTTTTTTTTTTTCCCCTTTCCCCTAAATTGGGAGAAAGGAACTTTCTGAATCCGAGGTCAGTAGCTCGCTAGGCAGTTTTACCGCCACGACAATGCTGGTCTGCTTCGGGGAAGAAAATCCACGCACATTCCTTTCTGAGTCTGACTCTTCTCTTTTGGCAGCTCCAGCCGCACCAGCGAAAGAGCTGAGCCAGCCTGAAGCCTTTTCCCTTGGAGGGAGCATGAAATTTGCCCCCACGCCGGAGACCTCGTTTCCGTTTGGATCCCCCAAACCCCCCACCCTTTCAGGGGCCTCTGTCATCGGGAGCGCCAGCTCCGGAGATCCAGGCCAGGGCAATGGACAAGTGGCAGAGACTCCCCTTCCCTTTGCAGGCTCCACCAAGTTGGAGAACCTCTCCCCCAAGCAAGGCGATCAGATGTTCCAGGGCTCTGCAGCCGGAGAGACATTGGGGAGCTTCTCCGGCCTGAGGGTTGGCCAAGCTGACGAGAATGTCAAGGCAGCCCCTGCCAAGACGCCCTCCGCCAACGCGCCAGGGGTGCAGCCCTCTGGGTTTTCTCTTGGAAACGCTCTGTCGGCGAGCAAGCCTGCAGAGGCCACCACCACCTTGACCACGGGGACTGGTTCCGCACCCGCTGGCCCTGGTGGCATCTTTGGCAACGTCCATCTGGTCAGCGCTGGTCCTCCGGGCGTCTTCAGCCTCGCAGCCCCAGCGGGCAGTGGCAAGTCTCCTTTTGCTTTTGGGAGTCCCCAGGCCAATGCCCCCCAAGCGTCACCTTCCCCATCTTTGGCCCTTCCGCCATCAACCGCAACCCTTTCATTTGGGACTCTCTTGAGTTCTACGGCCACCACGGCTGCCCTTGCGAGTAAGGGAGAAGAGGATGCCAAAACGGCCCCACCAGCGGCTGAAAAGCCTCCTTTGAATGAGGGGGCCACATTGCCCACAGCACAGCTCGCCCCCCAACCGTCTGCCGTGACCCCTGAGCAGCTTCCCCCGGAAGTGCCCCCTTCAGCGGCACCCCCACCAACAGAGGTGGAAGGGGGGCCCCTTCCTCCTCCTTTGGGAGCCGCGTCTAACAAAGACCTCTCTTCCACCACGGCTCCTAGCGAGCCCAAGGCTGAGGGGGCTCCGGCAGAGGAGCAAGCACCCGCCCCCTCACTTCCAGCAGCCACCGCTTCACAACTCACAGAATCCACCAGCACACCTTCTTCCTCCTCCCCGAACGCCACCGCCTGCATCCAGGCACCAGCCAGCGGCGCCTCCGCCTTTACAGCCACGGTTTCAACCCCGTCTGGGTTTGCGCAGCCCCCCGCGCCCACTTCTTCTTCCTCTGGCTCGGCCTTCAGCCAGCCTACCAGCGAGGGCTTAACAAGCCCGTCTGCTCCACCTGTCTTCGGCCAGGTCTCCGTGGCCGCCCCGCCAGTGGCTTCTCCCTTTGGTCAACCGCCGGCCACCTCGCCGTCTTCCTCTGCCATCGCTACCGGCTTCAGCACCACGGCCTTTGGGACCGCAGCCACCCCAGGCTTCGGCCAGTCCGCATTTGGGCAACCTCCCGTTTTTGGCCAGCCCGCCAACACGTCAACCGGATTTACGTTCAACCAGGCGGGCTTTGGAGCTGCCCCCACTTTTGGGCACACAGCTTCTTCCGCCACCCCAGCATCCAGCAGTGGAAACGTCTTTGGGGCAGCGTCCAGCACCAGCACTGCCAGCTCCTTCTCCTTCGGGCAGCCTTCTACTGCTTCTGGACTTTTCGGCCAAACCGGCACTCCTGTTTTCGGGCAGAGTTCCACCTTTGGACAGAGCGGGGCCATCTTTGCGAGTCCTGCCTCCATGACTACCACCACCCCCACGTCTTCCGCCGGGTTCAGCTTCTGCCAAGCTTCTGGTAAGGCAACAGGTGTCGGGTGGAGTTCTGGGGTTGCAGGCTAAAGAAAGAGAGTTTGGGCACCTGAAAGCAGGTTTCTGCAATCTGGCGCCCTCCAGGATGAGGGATGGTACCTCTCTGGGTGACCATAGGAGTAGTAATCCAACATACCAAAAGGTGCCAGTTTAATTTTACCTACTAATCTTTCTTTTCTCCAGCTCTAGTATTTTCTGAGGGCTGTCGTTGTATCAAAAAACGGGCTTGCAAACGATGTCCGTCGCGGTCCAGCACATCTAAACAGCCACTGAGTTGGAGAAAGAATCTTAAAAATAATATTTCTCTTACATATAGGTTTAATTTTATGATCAAAGGACCAGAGCAAGCATTCTGGAGAAGAGAAGACCCCCATTGTAGGCTACTGAGAGTTAGATAGAAGCACGTACAGGAATGGTTATTGAAGTTAGCAAAATTGATGGTGGTGGCAATTGTCATGAATTTGGGGACTCTTCTGGAGCTATCCAGTGATGTATCAGCAAAGGGGAGAGTAATGAAAGACTTATTGTGCCTAACTTGTGCCTAAAGTTTTCACAGTCACCCAAGAATAACAATTCACTTTGGCAGAGATGAAAATGGGCAAAACTAAAATGGGATGGGGAATAAATTTTGAGTCCCACATGCTAACAGCAGAGAGATTAGCGGCCAGGATGGCTTTTATAAATTTAGTTTTTATCCTGACCTCGCCCGACCCCTTTTCTGAATGTGATCCCCAGCTCAGAAAAGCTTAGGCAGTTTTTAATTTTGAGCAAAAGTTGTGTAATTTGATGCTTTTAAAACTGGCTGTTTTCAGTGGCTTTGCTTAAGCTGAGGACCTTGCTCTGGTCATTCCTCTTTTGCATGGGAGCAGGACAAAAAAGGGGGAAAAAAACCCCCCGTGAATCCTTGCACCCATATGGGAAGTCTAATCAGGTTAACCGTATAAGATACCCATTTTTGGAAAGAGTCTCCTGTTAATTACTGGGACAAAAGAATATTTTAAGAATGAACTCTGCTCTGTAATTATAACTGCAAGACGTGCATTGGGAAGAGCGCTGGGAAATTCCTCTTAATCGAAACATTTCATTATCTTTCCCAGGAACATGTGATTAACAAAGCCGAGTTTCTCCCTGCTGAAGAGACGTGGGATTTCGTAGGGACTTGCTTTAAAAAATGAATGGAAAGAAATCAATTCAGTATGGGGGCAGTTTGATCCTCAGCACTGGAAGACCATCCATATCTTGTCCCATTATGATGAGGACAGGAATGCTAAGGAACATGTCCAGCTTTTTAGAAAGAACATGCTAGATCTATCATTCATCACTGTCAACATGATGTAGAACAAGGGTGGTGGGTTGGCTAATGATACCTCTAACATGCAGCAGGTCAAATACTCTAATTCTGCAAAGACCTGGCTCTCTGGAGAAATCCATAATGCTGAGAAAGGTGGAAAGAAAGAGAAGAAGAGGATGACTGGCAGCAAGGAGGATGGACTCAGTTACAGCTGAGATGGGTGTACCATTGGAAGACCTGAAGGACCAGGTTGGAGACAGATCCTCCTGGAGGAAATCTGTCTATGTGGTCCCTAAGAGTTGACCCCGACTTGATAGCACATCATCCATCCGTCCATCCATCTCTATCTGGGCAAGCCATACAGTCCCTAGAGAAGACCATCATGATGGGAAAGGTGGAAGGAACTCCACCAGCAATGGAAGACCTGGAGGACCAGGTCTTCAGGACAGATCATCCTGGAGGAGATCTGTTTATGTAGTTGCTAGGAGTCAACACTGACTTAGCAATACACCCTATTGGTAAAAATGACAGTGTTTGGTTTTCACAAGCTGTTTAACCCTCTGCCTTTTTTTGTTTTTTCTCCCCTCTCTGATTCTTTTAGCGTTTGGTTCCAGTAGCCCAAGTGCTGTATTTGGGCAGGCTGCCAACACCAGTGGGAGCCTCTTCGGCCAGGTAATTCTTCCAAACCAGCTGTCTTCCTTGTTATGGGCAAAAATTGCACTGGGTCAGGAGAAAACAGAGCTGTTTGTTCAAGGTATCACAGGCGTGGCCTTGTCAGAACAGAATCTGCCCACCAGTCTGGACATGTACAGAAGTGCTGTTGAGGGCCCCTCTTTTCATCAGGTTCTTGGGGTGCAGAGCAGGTGATGGTCCTGCTCACTGGTGGCCCCATTCTTTGGAACGCTTTCTCCCTGGGGGATCAGGCGATCCCAACCTTGCTTATTTTGTGCAAAGGTTGAAGGCTAGTCTGTCTGAATGAGCTTTCGGCCCTAGGTTGCTCTTAGATGGCTTGCCTCTTTGCTGTTCTGTTGTTTATGGTTGGTGAAACTGGCAGACCTTGCTGAGATGGTTAAATTAACTTCTTCGATTAGAGAAAAGACACTAACTACATTTATTGGTGACTGGAAACCCCTTACGGACTTTTTGCGTAAAAAGGGGGGGAAATGAACTTGTGATTTATGGCTTTGATGATGAAACAGGATAGATTATAGAAAGTAGAGAGTCACGATGTAACTTTAGAAAGAGAGGTTAAAATATAATTGTACTTATAACTGCTGTGAAGATTAGAAGCCACTTCTCTGTATCTTTTTTCTTTCTATTTTCCTTCATCTTTTCTTTCCTTGTGCTTTTTGATTTCTTTTCGATGTCTTTTTTTTTTTTCTTCCTTCCTTTGTCTTAATTTGTATGAGTTTTTATCTTCTTCTTTAAACGTTTCGACAAAAATCATAAACAGACAAACAAACATGACCTCAATTTATATTACCTGCCGAAAGAGCGCAGTGATTTGCACCTCTGCCACCCTGAATGGTTAGCAATTGTAAAGGAAAGGCAATTTTGCCCCTGATTTTTAAGCTGTGTCGCCGCTTACAAGCCTTCAGAAGTTTAAAACCAACATAAGCTCAACACGAGGGGCCGTCCCCGCTTTGATCCCGGCATCTCTTACATGCAGTCTGGCAGATAAAAAAGAAAGTTTTGTGCTTTTCTGAAACTTTGCACCCCACGTGGCCTGTGGCAAGGACAGATGACCAGTGTCGTCCCCCATTCAAAAATACAAATGAGATAAAATCGATACTCTGTTGATACGCCGCAAATTTAAAGTTTGGAATCGGCGGATGAAAATTAAGTTGCACTCTGTCCCTAGCTCTGGAGACAGTCACCGAGTTTTTTATGTCTCTTTTTAGACTATTAAAGTTTCCTCCCCAGGCACCCCCAAAGCTGCATGAATGCTGTTTCTCCATTTTTAATTTCCACTTGCCGTCATTTCAGTTGGCTTTCAAACACGGGTAAATCAGTCCGTCCCCCCGCTTCATTTTGTTTCCGCTCCTCCACGCCCTGCGTGTCGTGCTTTCTCGATCCACGAGCCGCAGGGCAAAGCTACTAGCCCTTGTGATGTTTCGTGCTTGAGTGCCTGGCAGTCGGAGCCTGTCCGACATTCTTCGTTTTTGTCTTCCGCAGCCGTCCTCTTCCGGCGGGGGTCTGTTCGGGTCCGGCAGCAGCGGGAGAACGGGGGGCTTTTTCAGCGGCCTGGGGGGGAAGCCGAGTCACGAGGCGGCCAACAAAAACCCCTTCGGTTGCACCGGCAGCGGCTTTGGCGCATCAGCCCCTCAGAGTAAGTAGAGCCGAGCGCTCGGCCCCTCCACGTGCAAAACAATTGTGTTCACCCGCAGGTGATTGCTACTCGCCTTAGGTGACTAGCTAAGTTAAAATCCAATGTATACATTATGTGTAAGCTGTTTAAATGCCCGGCCTGATTTAGGATTTTCCTCTGCCTCCCTTGAGACCAGGACAGGGTTGTTTTCTCCTGGTAGGAAAGGAAGAGAAACCTCTTTTTTTTTCCCTCTCCCCCTCTCCATCGCAGATACGTCAAATCTTTTTGGAAACAGCGGCGCCAAAAGCTTTGGATTTGGCGCCACTTCCTTTGGCGAGCAGAAGCCGATGGGCACCTTCAGCTCTGGCGGAGGAAGCGTAGCGTCCCAGGGCTTCGGGTTCTCCAGCCCGAACAAAGCAGGTATTACGTTTCTCTTTGCGTCTTGTTGTGATGCCTGAAAGAGAGATCGATTGTCGGCGGAGGAGACTTTCTTCTCTCCGTTTCGGGAGCCAGGTCAAAGCTGCAGCAGGGCCAACGTTGAGCATCTCTCAGGTTTTGGGCTCTGCAGGAACTTGGGTTTTTAAAAAAGGAGGGAGGTACCTCATCCTCAGGGCTTGCGCCCATCGCAGGACTGCGGGAAGAGGGTTTAAGCAAACCAAGCTGCAGCGAATGTGAAGACGGTGCTGAGGTTTGCCCAGGGGTTTCTGGGACGGGCAAGATGTCGGGGCAATGCTTCGAATCTCTCTGCCTCTGGAGTTGCTTGGGAGGCGGTGCGTGTGTATGTGTGCGTGTTTGGGGCCTCAATTCTCAATCCTGCAAAAATCAACAGCCTTTGCGTCGGTCAGGTCGGCCCTCCCCGGACAGGACCGAACCTTGCCCTTTCTGTCCCCAGCCTTCGTGGTCATCAGGATTAGAAATCCCTCCCTTCTGTTATTGAGAATGGAGATGAAAATGCTCAGGTGGCTAAAGCTGGCCACTCTGTTGTGTTGTGTTGGGACTTCAGCCCCCATCATTTGAAAGAAACAGGCTATTTTCTAACTCGGGCAGTAGGTCGTGATCTCAGTGTATCTGGAAGAGCTCAGAGGCTAGGATTAGAGAAAGTGACCATCTTAAAATATCTAGGGCAGTATTTCTCAACCTTGGCAGCTTGAAGATGTGTGGACTTCCACTCCCAGAATTCCCCAGCCAGCCTTGCTGGCTGGGGAATTCTGGGAGTGGAAATCCACACATCTTCAAGTTGCCAAGGTTGAGAAACACTGATCTTGGATAAGATCTTGGCCCCTTCGCACTGAATCTGGTGCACCACTGTCCTTCCCATTCCCATTCCTTATAAATGGTGGTTTTTAGCACCTTCCATATCATGTCTGTTAATTTACAATATCCAGGAGATTCCACAAACTACAGAACCTGATGACTGTTTGACAAGAGCAAACCAGATTCCCTTCAATAATTCAACTGGCATGCTTTTTATTTTGACCTCTCTTCCTCTCTCTCTCTCTCTCTCTCTCTCTCTCTCTCTCTCTTTCATTTATTTATTTTTTTCCAGATAGTTGTGTTTACAGCCAGATGGTATCTATTACATTGGCCTAGACTGAAATTTCACCCAGGGGTATTAAACGCATCCCCAGTCAAACAGAAGAACTATCCTTTGCCAGGTCTTGAACCGGCGTGTGGGTTGGGTAAAAAATAAAAATTGGGAAACGATCAGAGGATGGTTTGGGAGATAACACGGGTTACCAAAGTCCTCCAGTTCCTTTTTTTTCTCTCTCTCTCTCTCTTAGGAGAGCTGTCTGGGGTTTTCTAACAGGGAAGGAGATGTTTTTGGAATCAGGAGGTGTTGCAAGAAAGATGTAGGCAATTCTTTGTATTGAGAGGAACACAGGTGCCTTGTTCCCCCCCCTTTTCCCCACCCTCAGCCTCCGATTTAAATTCGAAGAGAATAAATGGGAGGGGGGCATGCAAAATTAACACATGGAGTTCACTTCTTTAGGACCAGGTTATTATTTTTTTTTTTGTATAGAAATTTTATTAAAAGTTTTTAAAAGGAGATAAAAACTAATATAAAGTGAAGGAAGAGAAGAAAGGAAAAGAGAAAGATAGAGGAAAGACAGAAGTGCAAAAAGAAAGAGGGAAAAGAATATAAAGATGCTTCTGATTTTCTTTGCAGCAAATACAAGTATGATTACAAAATTATCTCTTACTCTATGATTACAAAAAGAAAAGCTCTCTTTTTTCTATTATCTAGTTGTTGTTTTTTTGATCATCAAAACCACAGATTGTCAGTTTATTTTTTTCCCCATTTCATGCAAAAACCCCATCAGGGTTTTCTAGTCAGCAATAAACGTAGACACTGTCTTTTCTCTGATCCAAGAAGTCAATTTAACCATCTCTGCAAGTTCCATCGTCTTCACCCACCATTCCTCTATCGTGGGCAGTGCCGAACCTTCCCCCTTTTGAGCATATAATAATTTCGCTGCAATTTTCACATATAAAAACAAAGTTCCATGACTTTTTTCCATTAGCCCTAAAAGAAAAGCCTCTAGTTAGGACCAGGTCAGTTGAGGGACCCCATCTTCCCACGATTACTCTGCCCATCCCACCAGGTCCAGCAGAAGAGGTAGGGTCTGGGTCCCGTCTGCTAAGGAGGTCCATCTGATGGGACCCAGGAGATGTGCCTTTTCTGCTGTAGCCCCCACCCTCAGACATATCCCTCCCCCAGAGGTGAGGTTAGTCCCATCTCTGTTGGCCTTCTGGAAACTTGGTTCTTCCGTCAGCCCTGGAGATCCCGTGGTGGACCTGCAAAGGGGTTGAACGAGGCTAGGGGATGGTTGTCCTCCTGCTACCGTGGGGTTCTTTTGTGTTTTTTACTCCTTTACGTTTTTATTTCTGGGGGATTGATGTCTGATTTTTTTTTTTTATTACATGGGGATACGGTTTTCATTGATATTCTGCTTGTAAGCCCCCCAGGGTCACTGTTTGTGAGATGGGTGGCTGTATGAATTTGATAGATAAATAAATAGAGTGGTTGGAGGTAGAAAAACACATTTTTTTCTGGGCCCTGGAGAAATACAAAGCCAGGCTCAGCAGGACTCCCCAAAGGAATCACCCGCAGCATCGAAAGGTCTTTCTTTGCTGCTCCCAGGGTCACTTTTTGTGAGATGGACAGCTATATAAATTTGCAGGAGGAGGAAAAAGAGGGGGAGGGAAGGAGAGAAGAGGAAGGAAGGAAGGAAGGAAGGAAGGAAGGAAGGAAGGAAGGAAGGAAGGAAGGAAGGAAGGAAGGAAGGAGGGAGGGAGGGAGGGAGGGAGGGAGGGAGGGAGGGAAGGAAAGGGAGAAGAGAGGAGGAAGAGGGAAGGAGAAGGAAGGGAGGGAGGGAGGGAGAGAAAAAGAGGGAAGAAAGGAAGGGGTGTTCATGGTAGAAAATCACACAGCTTTTCCTGGGCCCTGGAGAAATACAAAGCCGGGCTCCCAAAGTTTTCCTTTCCTGCTCCTTTCAAAAGGACAAAGCCTGAACGTCTTTGCAGAGAAGCAGCCAGCCTCAAGGGACCAGCCCGTGTGCCTGGCAGCTGAAAGGAAAACCAAAATGTCCCGGGCAGGGCTGACGCGGACTCTTACGGAAAGAGACCGGGCTTCAAAAGCTGTGGACTGTCGCATTTCTTGGCCCGGCTGGCCCCCCAAAAAGGGGAGGGAGGGGGAGGCCCCTTTTGTGAAGAGGCGGCTGCAGCCTGAAAGCCGGGGTGGTTTTCCCGGGTCAGGTCGAGCCCTCTGACAGGCAGCCTCCAGCCTTGCTGAAATGGTTGCCGCTTTGCAGGCGACATCAGAATTGCTGCCTTAGCAACTGCTTGCAGGGTTTTTTTCCCCCTCTCTCTCCCTCTCCCTCTCCCTCCTTTGGGCTGAAAGCTGCAGGCCGCAGCGGCTTCTGCTGCCGGCGCCGTCACCCTCCTCGCATGCGGGCGCCAACGTCCTTGACCTCTTCCTTTAATTCATGTCCAAAGGATTCCTTGTTCGGACCATGCCTGCCGAGCCCGGCCCTTCTGTCGGCAGTAAGGGCGCGGCGTAGGGGCTGTGGAGGCTGAAGGGTTCCCACCCCACCGCATTTGGTCCGTGCTTGCCTGCTGACGGGGGGGAGACGCTTGCCCCCCGGCCTCTCGAAGGCAGGCAGGGCATCAGGGGGCCCTCCCCAGGCCATGCCAGGGTAGAGGCGCCACCGGCAGAATTGGCCGCTTCCTGGCGCGCCTCTGCCCTGTCCATCAAACCCAGCTCAGGCCTGGTTCTCTCGGCCCCCTCGATTGAAGCTCGGCTGCAAGAATCTCCCAGGCCCTGGTGGGGAATCGAAAAGGCTGAGTTGTGGGGTGGGGGAGAGCACTTCTGCTCCGGGTCTAGCTTCCGGCAGTCCCCACGGCCGAAACCCCAGTGGCTTTGGCCCTTCCTTGACTCCTCCACTTTTAGGGGTCAAAAGACGCAGCCTGCGGGCATCGCCAGCGGGCTCTTCATGGCAGGAGCGCCCCGCACGATGCCCTCCTGTGGTTCCCCCGCATCTTTTCTCTCCTGGGCTGATGGTGGACTTGGGTGGTGTGTGTCTGGTGTCTGTCAATGTGTATCTATATTACTTCTGCCCCTTTTGCCTCTGTTTTGC
Organism: Python bivittatus; assembly: GCF_059951505.1. Classification (NCBI taxonomy): domain Eukaryota; kingdom Metazoa; phylum Chordata; class Lepidosauria; order Squamata; family Pythonidae; genus Python; species Python bivittatus. The sequence goes on along the minus strand of NW_028277076.1, from coordinate 7,478,776 downwards.
TCAGGTGGCTTCGGAGCTGCTCCAGTGTTCGGCAGCCCTCCCACCTTTGGGGGTTCCCCTGGGTTCGGAGGGGTGCCAGCATTCGGTTCAGCCCCAGCTTTTTCAAGTCCTCTGGGCTCGGCGGGAGGCAAAGTGTTCGGTGAAGGGACCGCGGCGGCCAACACGGGCGGATTCGGGTAAGCCAGCGAAAGGGTCTCGGGGCCTCCAGACCTCCCATCCTTCCACCGATCCCCACATGCACATCATCCCTTCTCCCACCCGTCTCCCTGCCTCGCCTTCGTCCCCCCGGGATCTGTCCCAAGGATGAAAGGCCATTTCTAACCCCATCCCCTGGACGCATCCCCTTTCCTGGGAGGGAGCAGGGCGGGGCCGGCCAGGAGCATTGTGACATCCCAGCCCAAGCTCCGCCCCTTCTGCCTTTCTGTTCCGTCGTCCTACGGGCGTATCTAAGAAGCGGCGCTTGGATTGCAGCGTTGCAACGCCACGTTCTGACCAAGCCCCTGGGCGCTGCCACTGTTTCAGTCCTCGACCCACCCCCACGAAAAAGCATTGTGGTCTTCCTACCGCTCACGGGTCCCTCACGCAAGGATTTTTAGCAGCAGGGATGAGTATCAACAGTTTGGGGCTGTATTAAGCGACCTTTCCCCATTACCCATAGAGGAGAATCTCTAGCTCAGGGTTGAACGGTGGAGTCCTTGAGGTCCTCTGAGCTTGGTTGTTTTCTTGCCGACGTTTCATTACCCATCTAGGTAACATCTTCAGTGCTAAAAGGGAGTGGAGTTTGCTCAGATGTTACCTAGACGGGTAACGAAACGTCAGCAAGAAAACAACCAAGCGAAGTCCACTTTCCCCATTAAAAAGGGGAGGGTATAAACACCACGAAACAAGTTGGAAAAATACAGTCAGATGCTCTGGGCAGACCCTGGATCTTTTAAACACGTCGCCTGCTTTGAAAAAAGAAATTGCAAATGGGCGGTTTCTGTTCCAGGCTCACTAGCTGCACTAACTCACCACTAAAGAACCAGCCTCTTTATTTCTTAGTTAGGAATATTCAGCCCCTGTCTAACAGATCCTGTTTTGTTCTCATCAGCCCCAGGTTTAATGTCAGTTCAGTGATTTTCCTTGGCTGGTCCCTATCAAAAATGGGGTGGTGCTAGAAAGAAAAGAAGACCATTATCTCCTTCCCTTTCAGATTTTTTTCAGTCTTTGCTGGGTCTTCTGAATGTCATCACGGCTTCCTGCTGCTATTTAAAGGAAGGGTGGCTGAAACAATCACCCTAAAGTTTGACGCTTGTATTACTGAGTCTTCTTAAATTCAATCATTGACCAAACTAAAAGAACCTGAGAACTATAGATTAGCATACACAGCCTGAAACCCCAAAATTGCCATTGAAAAAAACATTCTTCCGCCTCATGGTAGCTCTTAACGTAACAGAAAATGTAATGAGAACTATTGAGTGGCGTGGGGGTGGTAATATTAATGTTTTATTTAATTTAAATGTAATCAATCAAATTTAGGCTTTGCCTAAGTCTTCCCACGTTTTACAGTGTCAGCTGTAAAACGGTTGGAAAAACTTGGTTTCCTGGTTAGATTTGCCCCGTTCATCCGAAAGTTCCTTAAATTGATGTGATTTTTTTTTCCTTGCTGGTTTTAATCGCTTGGATTTCACATCCACACGTCCCAGTCCAGAGTCACAGATCAGGCATCTGTCCAGCAAAGCAGGTGGTATCATTTTCAGTCATGGTGGACCTTTAAGCAGGTTTATCCAGCTTCCCAGAGAGGTTGGTGGCTGTCATTTCTGGCAAAGGGATGCGACATTTTGTACACATCAGGCCATCATCTTTGCCAGGATAAGCCACCGTGCACGCATTTATTCACCCGGGCGTTTATTAACCAACATCCCTTATTCCCAGCCTGTGATTTGCTTGGCAGTTTCCAGAAACAGTAAAAAAAAATTACAAAAATTTTTTTTAAAAAAAGCAATCAAACCGGTTTTTAAAAAGCTGAAATTCCCAAACAATTAAAAAGCAGGCGCATAATGCAAAACAACACCCCAGGCTGCCTTCTTAATTGCTAACGTGTGTTGTCACAAAAGATTAGAGGTGAGAAAGAAGCTGGATTTCAGAAGCTTTAGGATTTGGGGTAGTAAGTAGGGGAATATTCTGTGGTAGCGCGAGAAAATACAACACCCCTGGATCGGCTTACTGCCATGTCCTCCGGGCATCCGATGAAGTGAGCCATAGCTCACAAAAGCGTCTGCCTTTTTATCAAAAGTGTTAGTCGAAAAGGGGCCACCAGAGTCCTCCCAGCTGCTTGCCACCAATCGACTAACACAGCTTGTCCTCCTACAGTGCCCAGGTGAGTCAACCACTTGGATCCTGTTGGGATTCTGAGAGCGAGTTGTGGGCGCTCTCCCAAAATGGCCGCTGCGGCCACTACGCCCATCACTCCCTAAGCGCATGGCGGGGTCTCCACTCCAGGTGGGCCTCTGGAAAGAAAGGGAAGAGAGCTTGCCGTTTTCGTTATTTTGAATCAGAAGGACATGGCATAGATCAAGCTACAGCAGGGAGGCCTAACCCATGGATCGCCTAACCCATGGAGAAGTCATCAGAGAGAAGAGATAATGGCACTGGGAAGGTATTAGTGGAATCCACCATGCATTGAGAAGCTGGTTTGTCAAGAACCTACTCTCTCTAGCCTAAAAAGGAGAAAAATAGGGACGGAGCAGATTTGGGAGTGGAAGATCTTAGCTAGTTTAAAGCACGCAACTCAGATCTGACAGAATAGGACAGCTGTGTTCAGCGGACAACATGACACATGATTCGGGAGGTAAAAGGCTAGGAAGATATATTCCTCCCTTCCTGTCCCCTGCCAATGTGACTGATTTGGCAGAAGCGGGCCCTTTACGCCATTCCTGGTTTAAGGTCCAGAACTCAGTAGACCTGGAAGCTGGGAAGGATGATAGAAAGTCTGCCCTAAAAGATGGCTTCCATGCAAGGTCTAGTCACAGTAGGACAGTGTTTCTCAACCTGGGCAGCTTGAAGATGGGTGGACTTCAACTCCCAGAATTCCCCAGCCAGCCATGCTGGCTGGGGAATTCTGGGAGTTGAAGTCCACCCATCTTCAAGCTGCCCAGGTTGAGAAACACTGCATTAGGAAGTGGAGAAGTGTGGAGGGAATAGGGAGTGGCCTTGAAGGACAGGAGAAAGAGCTGCTACCAACAGAATGCGTAGATAAGACGGGCTTGAGCCCAGACCAAGGAAGTAACTGGAGAAAACGTCCCTAGTCCACACAAAGATAAAGTGAGGGAGGGGGAAGCGCATTCAGAATTACAGGATTCTGTCACTACAGCCGTTACAATAAAAATAGACTGATCTGTATGGCATTGGCTTCTTAGTCCAGTCTACCATGGTGGGCTGCCAAGAGGACATAAGAAGAAGGGGTTGTGCACCAGTCCAGCAGAGCCCTCTTGGCACCCTCTTAGGCCCTCTTAACCCCCTTCTTCTCTCTCCCTCTCCGGCCTGCAGCTTCGGCAGCACGGCCAGCACCGTCTCGTTCGGCACGCTGGCGAGTCAGAACACCCCCACCTTCGGCTCCCTCTCTCAGCAGTCTACGGGTTTTGGCACACAGGGCAGCGGCTTCTCTGGCTTCGGGTCCAGCGGAGGAGGTAGGCGATGGGGTCGAGGAGGGAGGGGGGCAAGGCAGCCCTGTTGCCGAGCAATCAACATGGTCCAGGTTCAGGCCTCTGCTCTGGGGGAGCTGGTTGGCCTGTCCAGATTGAATTCATGGCAAACGGAAGGAGCAGAGACAGCATTGGGAGGGGATGAAACTGGCTATGTTCAACCAATGCCTCCTTGTTTTCTGACAGTAGGAACAGGCAATTTCAAAAATTAAGGGCTCTCCTTCAGCTTTCTGACATTCCCAGGAGCCCCTGGGAAGCTCCAATGGCATCACAGAGCCAGGTCAAATGTGGGGGGCTGTTTTTTCACTTTTAGGGGTGGACGGAAGGAGAGCAGGAGGCCTCTGGCAGGACACTGCCAGAGAATTCAGCCCCCCCACCCCCGCAGCCATTTTGCTGCTGAATGTTAGTGGTGCAGTATGGAGCAGGAAGGGGAGTAAAAAATCTTTTGTTAGTCATTTTCTTCTCTGCAGTCTAAGTTTCCCCAACAATTAGAAATCTTGATATCCCCAAATCTCTCGGTGTGTCCCATTTCTTGGGCAGAAGAGGTGTGTAAACTTACCTCTCTGGAACACCACAAATTGCTTCCACTTTAAAATGGATGGAAGGAAGGAAGGAAGGAAGGAAGGAAGGAAGGAAGGAAGGAAGGAAGGAAGGAAGGAAGGAAGGAAGGAAGGAAGGAAGGAAGGAAGGAGAGGGAGGGGGAGAGAGAGAGAGAGAGAGAGAGAGAGAGAGAGACTGTGGTCCACCCCTACATAGGCTGCATCAACATGGTCCAGAAAGGTTGGCAAAGACCAACTCAAACCATCCATAGGCAGTTTTCCCACCCCTGATTCTCATTCCTGGCTTCAAACGTTTCTTATTTTTAAGGATCTCAAACGCCAGTTTGGGGGGACAGCAAACCATCGCTGGATTGGGATCCTCCCAAACATGTTTCGACCCTGCGGTTCCATAGCCATTTTGGAAAAACAAAAGGAAGATAAGAGCGTCTATAGAAAAGCAGAAAACTGGGAGGAAGCTAAGAGGAAAATAGAAAAGGTGTAAAGGTGTGGAGGCACAAGGGCATAGACCTTTAAGATGGGTGGACTTCAACTCCCAGAATTCCCTGGCCAGGGGATTCTGGGAGTTGAAGTCCACCCACTTTAAAGTTGCCAAGGATGAAAAACACGGCAAAAGAGAGTGCTTCCCTCTAAACTTCTGCATGCCGGAACAGACTCTCTTAGGCTAAATGAACCATGGTGGTGGTGGTGGTCATTAAAGTCAGCTTCCTACATTTCTTCATTATGACTAAGATTAGGCTTCGTTATCCCCTGATTGGCTTGGTTTAAACTTCATAAGAGGGGACCCCCAGCTCCACCCAGGCTTTGTGGCTTCCACACTGTTGTGCCCGGCTTCACACACTTTCGAAACCTGGCTGGTTCTCGCTGTCTTCAACACACTGATGGCAAAGCACGCGTGAACCAGGTTGAGCGGCGTTGAGCCTTGGGCTAACCCCCGGGGTTAAAACCTGCAGCTTTGAAGCATCGGGAAGGCAGGAGATTAAATCCGGCTTCCTCTGTAGAAAGGGAGACGTTTTGAACCCACTTCGAAACCCATTCTCCTCTCTTTTTGTCACGTATTCTGTATTTGCAACTTACTCAGTCATCCTTTCCTTTTCTCCCTCTGTTTCCTCCCGTAGGGTTTGGCTTCGGATCGTCGAACGCGTAAGTCGGCATCCCACCGTATGTATTTTCCAGCGGCAGTTTTCTGTACGCAAAAGCTTCTTCTGGGGGAGAAACGTATTAAACATGCTAATCCTTGCTGAATTTTTAATCAGCAGGAGGAGAGGCAGGCTTTGTTGATTCTCTCCTATCTTCTTGTAAGAGCATTAATGAAAAAGGAGAGGATCTAGCTGGCAATTTTTCCCTGGAGTTGATCCTGCCTTAGAAAACTTCTGTTCGTTCACCTTCCCGGGGTGCTTTTCTATAAACTTAGATGGTTTATCGCTCCTTTTGTTAGAGAGCCATCAGTGACCGTTGCGCAGCGGGAGATACGTCCAAACTGAGTGGGTTCAGTCTTAGCCAACCAACTTTTATTCTCAACTCCTCATGTTTTGGAAGCTTGATTTTTTATTCCCCCCCCCCCCCCGTGTCTTTCAGATCCACCTCCGGATTCAGCGGCTGGAGAAGCTGAAGGGGCAATTTTGCTGTTCTGGGACTTTTTTTTTTTTTTAATGTCACTTCCTCCAACTTTTTATACCAAACAAATAAAAAAGCCTTGGGAAATTGCCTATTTTTTGTTAGCAGAAACGCTACTCGGCCTCTCTAAATAAAACTATTTTGTCTGCATCGAGGCTCTTGGTCTTGGGATTACAAGTTTGCAAATCTCAAAGTCTAGAGAGGTGTTTTAGTTTAGTTTAGTTTTTTTAATAGGGATCCATTGGGTTGCTTGGGCCAGGGAGGGAGGTGGGAGCAGGATCCTTTACCGATCGCAGTTCTCTTTGGTGATCTTGTTTCCTATAACAGCCACTCAGGGTTGTAAAGTAAAATAAAGCCTTCCGTAAAGTTGAATTCCCAGCGACTTCACAGATACATCTGGATAGTTTCTTTGGCATCACCCCAAAGCATTTGTCACTTCGTTCTTGCAGGATGTTTTGTCAACTTCCCAGTCTGGCTCCAATCCCGAGATTTCCTAGTGGTCTCCCTTCCACATCCAAACCATCTTAGCCTTTCTAATATCAGCCAAGGTCGCCTGGGCATGACAATCTCCTGCCACGGCATAGGTCCAAATAACAGTCCAAGGTGGGGGTGAAAGAAGAAGTTGGTAAAAAAGAGACAGCCAGTTTGGTCTAGTGGTGAAGGCACCAGGCTAGAAAGCAGAAGATGGTGGGTTCTAATCCCACCTTTGGGCCAGTCCCTCTCTCTCAGCCCAACCCACCTCACAGGGTTGTTGTTGTGGGGAAAATAGGAGGAGGAAGGAGTATTAGATATGTTCACCACCTTGAGTTATTTATAAAAGCAATAAAGGTGGGATAAAAAAAATTCTAAAAAGAAAAACAGTTGGAAATCCTAACCATTAGTTTGAGCAATTTTACAACAGCTCAGACTTCAGTTGGGGAAGGTTGGTATGTTATCCGGGAACGAAGGCACGGCAAATTCAGCACCCAGAGCGTTCACTGTCACCCCCCGACAGATTTCCCCATTTTCCAAAACCTTGAGGTCTAGAAGCCTTTTTTTAAAAAGACATGGGTACAGACACTCACGAGTTTCCTTGTGCGGCACGGAACGGATGCTGGTTTCTCTTCCTAAAAATAGCAACCTGTAGAAAGGGGAACTCGCAGGTTCGCATGACAATCAAGATCTGATCTGAAGCCCTTTTAATGGCACGTCTGATTTTTCCAGCTTTGTTCTTCCCATGCTATATTTAAGGCAGCTCTTCTCTGGTTGGGATTCTTTCTTTTTTTTAGTTTATCACGGAAGACAGCTGTGGCAGCTGGCCTTTTATGTCTGCAGTGGCATCTATTAAAAATCCTCTCCATGTTGACTATTTCCGTAGTTCTTAACCTTTGGTGTCTTAAGCCCCACTAATCACTCTTCCAAAGAATCCTGGGCCCTCCAAGATCGAAGCAAAAAATTCACTCTTTCTAAGAAGAGACACTGATGGACTGATCTTCTGTTTTATTGCTTCGCTGCTGTCCTTTTTAAGGCCATCACGTTGTAACCCTGTGGACAACTTGGCTCTGACGCTAAAAGAACGAGAAGTAATGGTGCATTTGGGGCGCGTCTTCCCCGAATCCAAACCAAAACCTACATGCAAATAATTCGAGGGCCATTGAGCACAAACAGTTGTATTATTCTGGCATCTAGGAGCTGCTCTGATCCTGCAAACGCTCCAATTCAAGAGAATATTAACAGCTCTTTGGTTTTCCTTATTTCGGGGCCGTTGTCCATTTGGGAGAGAGGAATTGCGTTCTGCCGAAACTTCGGTACAGAATCCGAGCACGAAGACATCGGCTTGAGAGACATTAGTCAGCATCTCTGCGAAGCTTGTGATATTCTGTATTCTCATATTCTTAATTTTCTTTGTGATTAGGAAGGGAAGCAGCAGTGTGTCATTAAAACAGAACCATCAGAGGGAGGGGAAAAGGGGGCTTTGCCAACTATTTGAAAAAAATCACACCTCCAACGATGCCAAAGATATTGCAGACTAGCATGATGAAACCAGAATTATTCCCACTGGGTTTTATGGACAAGGAGTTAGGAAGGAAACATGGAAAATTAATATTGCATATGGTAACGGTGGCAAGAGTATTGTATGCAAAAAGTCGGAAATGCCACGAGATGCCTACGTACGGCAGAAGATTGAATTTTAAAATTAACCGAACTTGCGGGAATGGCGAAGCTGAGCCGTTTGGTTAGAGAAAAAACAAGAAAGTTTTTTTTTTTTTTGGAAAGACTGGAAGCCTCATATGGACTTTCGGTTGAAAGAAGAAAAGATTGAATTGATGATTTTGGGATTCGGGGATTAAGAAGGGACGAAGAGATTGGGGGAAGGTTTAAAATGATAATTACTTGACAGAAAGAAGGGTGAAAGGCATAATTGTATGCTTTCTCTTTATTATTTCCTTTCTCTTTCTCCTTATTTTACTTTCTGTTTTATATAAGTTTACTCTATTGAAAAATTCTTATATATATATAAATAAATAAATAAATATAAAAATCACACGGGTCCAAAGAAAAAGTGCAAAGGAGGTGAACAAAGCCTGGAGATTTGGGTTCGCTTTGCTGAATGGATTCCACCTTGGAGTGTTTGTTGACATGCCAATTCTGATGGTTTTTCAGGGTCAGCTCGAGCAAATGGTTCAAAAAGCAGAGAACCGCAACTCTTTCGGCAACGTTAATTGTAGAATGAATAGGTTTAGGCTGTTGACTGCTAGAAGTGGGGAAGGAGTTCATCCGTACAGGTGCTAGCATATCTGCAAATTTAAATAGACAGGTAGTCCTCGCTTTAAGGACGAGCTCCGTTCCCAAAGTTTGTCCTTAAGTCGAATCTGTATGTAAGCTGGAACAGTATGATTGTATCATACTGAAGAAGTAGTATTGTGTAATGAACTCAAACCATGGTGTATTTAACTCAAATCATTGTGTATTTAACTCGAATTTTGCTACAATAGGCTCCGTCTTAACTATGGGTCGTCCGTAACCCGGGCATTCTTAACCCGGGGACTCCCTGTATAGATTTTTTTTTAATTGCCCCATTTGTTTCCCTGCAGAAAAAGCCAGCAAATTGCAGTCTATGGTGGGGGGGCAAGATGATGGCAGGCAATACAACCCACCCACCCCAAAGTCCTCTTACCCCTTCTGTTGTTTCAGCTGAAGGTTCATTGGTTCCCCCAACCGTTGGAGGCACATATTTCCCTAGAAGTAAACTTCCCTGAACACCGAGGGATTTCCTCCCACAAGTCCATTTTTAAGATGGTTCCAAAATTGTAGATTCGGGGACTTTCCTTGGAAAGAAAAAATTGATAAAGCTCCTTTTTCTATCTTTAAAAAAAAACAAAAACAGAATAGCTAGAGGAATCGGTTTTGGTGAGACCCAAAAGCCCCCTTGCTGGCTTGGAAAATCGTTCAAGCTTTTAAGAAAAGGGTTGGGTTTTCTCCATCCACAGTTCCCTGGTTCCTGTCTCTTTCTGTGCTCCTCATCCCTAAACATCACATATGAAAATATGATCACTTCTACACAGCAAAAACAAGGAAAAACAACATCTGAATCCATGGTTACATTTCTTCTTTCTAATGCTCTGCTTTTCACTGTGTCCTAGGCTGGATTTATTTTCATACTTGATGTGTTGAAAGTTTTTTTTTTTTTTAATTTGCCGATGGCGGTATTTCCACCTTGTGGCTTTATTTATATTGTATTTTCTTTTGCTTATGATTGTTCCTTAGTAGGAGACCAAGGTTGGCTAATGGACATTTTTCAAATGGTGAGTTTGCTCTTTATGACCCAGCCTTTTCTTCTGTTGGGTTTTCATTTGATTTTAACGGCGCGTCTGGAACCAGCTGTAAAGCAAGGTATATGAAATGAATGCATTTTCCAGCTGGAAAAGATATTGGAATTATGGAAGATGCTATCCAGAGATCAACCTAATCCAAAAACTGCCTCCTTTTCCAACAGCAGCATGTGTGCGCACTTCAGCCAAGAGACATGCATTGAAAACTCAGGTGAGATGATTATATTAAGGAAAATCTACTTGTGCCTGCAAATTATTCCCCTTTGAGCAGGCTGATGAATTGCACCTCTTATTTTCAGAGAAGCCCTGTTGCATCAGAAGCCTAGCAGGATCTTAAAAGCCAACCCCTGGATTGCAACAGACGAGAAGCTGCATTGTGGCTTGAAATGTTGAGTAGACCTCGTGGTTGTGGTTTGTAAAGTTGGACTTTCGGTTTCACGGGTTGGGTCAATTGAACCAGCCATAGCTAAGCAAATGGGGTCGGAAGCCAGCTACTGATTACTCCTGGAGATCTCCCTCTGGGATTTGATAACATGGATTATCAGTAAAAGAGCACATCTGTAGCTCAGGGTTGAACTGTGGAGTCCTTGGTGTTCCCTGAGCTTGGTTGTTTTCTTGCAGACGTTTCGTTACCCAACTAGGTAACATCTTCAGTGTTGAAGATGTTACCTAGCTGGGTAACGAAACGTCTGCAAGGAAGCAACCAAGCTCAGAGGACACCGAGGACTCCACAAAATGGATTATCGTTTAGTAGCGATCATTCTTCTAGCAAGCTATGAGGTTCAGGAATGCTTGGAATGCCAACCGTTCCAACAGCTGTTGCGATGCAAAAACCAGGGTCGGTGTTCATACATGCAGGATATTAATGGGCAATCTCAGAGCAGAGTAAGTGAAATGATGTATATATAGTTCGATATCTCAAGCATGTATTAAGGGCTCATGTCAACTCGAGCTTTCAGGGGAAGCTGTTGGAATGGACTGCAGTAGAAACCAGGTTCAGAATGGATAGGGTGGACACTTGTTAGAAGCTAGAGCAGGTCCATGGTGGAGACTCAAATCTAGGACATTGTTGGTCCTATTTTAGACTCTTTCTAAAGCCATTAGGACATTCCTTCTCCTTGGGCTTTAATCCTTGCTACTAAATGCAACGTTCCAGCATGCTACAGCTGGAAGCAGTGTTTACCTGCTCTTGGCTAATCTCCCACACCAAAACTAGATTAGGAAGTTGGAAGTTTTGCTAAGAAAAGTACTGCTGCAAGAAGTCACTCCGGTGTGTTTGTGAAACCGCAACTCAACCCCAAAATTACATGGTTAACTTTCAGCCTTCACCCTGCTGCGAGATGTGGTTCATTAAGATCTGGAGCATGGGTCGGGAAGATGTGGAGAGCCTCAGTTTCCCCTTCCGTGGCTGGAGGAGAAAAATGGATGTGCGCACACACACATACACCCTGAGGGCAGTCGTGGCTACTGTGCACACACCACAGGCCCCCAGATTCAGACCCTAAGGGGCAATGAGGAGCCCAGAGGGACCCAGTGATGCAGGCCATCCAGGAGATGTTTCTGGTGAACATTGGGCTGTGAATTTTTAATTCAGGGGAGAAGTCCTCCTAACCATCTCCTTGCCCCTTCCCTTCTCCCTCCTCTCCAACATAATCTTAGGGCCGTGTGTTTCCCACCAGAACGGCCACACGCTGGAGGCGTGAGGTCTGGAGCTGCGTATTTTTAACACGCATCCACGTTGGCGGCTTTGTGGCCGAGTCTAGGGTTTCTTTCGCCAGTCGCTCCAATTGCAGAAGCTGGAGGTCTCCAAACGGCATTCCGATTCAGCAGCTGCTCCCTCACCGAGCTGACGGGGATCCAGTTATCGTCAGACAGTTAATCTGAGCTACAGACGCAGTCGCACCTCCCCTTAGCATCCCTGGTATGCAAGACCAAATGGGATCTGTTCAGCAGAAGAGTATTTATTTATTTGTCAATCATTTATTTATTTGCAAGAGTTCTGTGGCCCCTTCCTCATGCAATGTCTCCAGGAGGCTCTCAACAATCCATAAAACATCATTAAAAATACACCATCTCCCCCCACCCCCATGCCAGATCGAACATCCTTACAACTTAACCCCCCCATCCTAGCCCCATGCTTGGGGGAATTGTCAGCCCTTGTTTTGATGGGAAACCAAAGAAATCAAGTAAAGGCTCCTTTGGATTGAACTAGGTTCTGACGATTTCATGGATGGTGATCATGGATTTACGTAATTTTCTTGGGAAGAATTTGTCATGGACTTCTCCCAAGATAAATTTTCCCATTTCTCTCTGATAGTCTCTCATCTCTGGACTAATCAAGCTCAATCCTGCTTCATTTTTTGAGATCAGTTAGTGTTGGTTAAAGGCTGCCCTCAAACTCCAGATGGAAAATAACTTGGCCTACGTCCACTTGCATGACTTCAGTCTCAAGGATTAATACTTAAGCAGAAGATGACAGCCCCGTCCTCCAAAGCTGGTCCACTAAAGCTTGAGATGTTGTTGCTGGAAGCCTTGAAGGACCTTGACAGGTTGACCTATTGTGCTTAAACCAAAGCAAGGTTTCTTTGACTTTTGCTTAGCATGGAAAAAAAAACTGTGTTTTTTAGGGCAGTAAACCACCATGCAAACCACAGCTTGTTATTGGTTTGCTAGCTGCAGTTGTGGCTATGATCTGAGGCCCAAACAGAGTTGCTTCTGACTTCCTATCTTGACTTTCGGGCCCTTCCAATGTCTCTCACTGAGCCATGGAGGTGGAAGGACAAGCAGATGATAAAGGAGAATCAAATATTCCAAACATTTGCCGACGGCCTCCTCTTGATCTGTCTTGGTTCCTTGTCCTATTTTTCGATCCTTCCGTCCAAGGTGTTCTGGAGTCTAACTGTACAGAGGAGCCAGTGTTATCTGGCAGTTGTCAACAGCGGCTGAGGCAGAGGGGTGATGAAACCCCGGTCACCAACTTCTTGTGTGGGCCTTCGTAATGGCGTTATAAATAGAAATGTGTTCCAGCCAAGTCTGTGGGCCCTCAAGATGCCATGCATTGTTTGCTGAGCCTTCAACAGGTTTTCGCTGCAAAGAAGAGCCCGCAAACATCTCCAAGCTGAGCTCCAACAGGTGAAACGTAGATCCTTGGACTAAAGACTTCCTCTGGCTACATATTATCCAGATATCTTTTTCGATGTTCTCCGGAAACCTGATGCTTACCTGTGATAGGTGGGACTTGAGTGGAAAGTGTGAGGAACCAACCCTTCTCTACTTTCATCATTTTCCTCGGTGACATCCCGGTTCTATACTTCTTTCTGATATTTCCCATCTGTATGATACCCCTGGTCTCTTTTCTCAGACAACCCTTTGCTCTTTTCCTTCTTCATTACATTTTGTGTATGCAAGACTCTCCTGTTTTTGTCTTGGTGGGACACACCATGACCTCTCTGTGAACCCTCCCTACCTCTTTCTATCTTGCTAGGAAAAGGGCATTTGGCTTGCTGGAAAGTTGACTTGAGACTTCAAAGCATGAGATGGCCCAAGAGTCAAAGATCTCCTGCCCACCATGCAGAAAAAACAAACTGTCATTATCTAAGCCAGGATTCTTGGCCAACGTGCCATCACTCCCCAAAGGTGGAACTTAGAAGTATATGGAGCCCTGAGGAATACATGCTTGCTGAACGTGTTCTAGATTTCATAGAATCATAGAATTATAGGGTTGGAAGGGACCTTGGAGATCTCCTAGTCCAACCTCCTGCCCAAAGCAAGAGTCCTCATACCATCTTGGACTGCTTCTGAGATCCATTTACCCTACCAGATGAAGCAAGGTGCTGTCATTATTTCTGGTGCTCCTGCTGAGAACTTCCGCAACTATTCTGGGGTGGAGGGTGCCAAACCAGACCGGCTCCAGGACCACAAACACTCCATCACGTTGGATCATCTCTGCAAAACGGGGAAGGTGATTGGCACAATGTGTTAGACTCGATTAAAATGAGGTTGGAGGGGTTGTGATTCAGCACATTCCAGGATGGTGTTAATCACCAGCTGTGTGAACAAGGTCATTCTCTTAAGACGCTCATAGTGCTTTATTTGTTCGGGCATGGTGCATAATCTGAACATAACTGTTTCGGTAACTCAGACTTAGCATGCTGTTGGAATCTGGGCCTGTCAACAGTGTCATGAAAACCATTGACGAGACTCTTTGTTAGGCAGAGAACAGAGTTTGCTGCAGCTCTGATAAGATCTTGAGTAATCGTGTCAAGGAAGCAGAAGGGTAGGAGAAAATACAGATTGTCCTCTTCAGTGTCTCCATTGCCAGCTTCTCCTCGGTTGAGCTGAGTTATCTGTCCCACCATCCCTTCTGAATTCTTGGGGTGCAATGAGATTCCTTGCTCATAGAAATCAAAACGTTAAAGGGAAACCTTCCCTGACATGCTAGTTTTCTATGGGAAGGGATCCTTGGTCTCAAGCCTTTGCTCCCACGAATATCCCACCTGCTGGCCCCGTTCACGCAAGGTAGGGTAACCCAACTGATCTAACTCAGTTCAATTTCCTTACTAGCGGGTATAGGCAGCCCATAACCTCACTAAATCATTCTCAACCCTGCTATTCTGGGGACAGAGGTATCTTACAATCCATGATATAGTTGGCACCAGGACAGAACAGGCATTAAGCTTCATTAGATGATAACCATGGGTGGGCACAGCTGGGTTCTGCCGGGTTCTACCACCTCTCAGCCACTCTATATCTCCAACTCTTTCTTTTGGAGGACTGACTGGGTGAGGTTAGGAAACTGGCGTTAAAGTTGTAGACTTGCAAGCGAGGGAGATTCACGGCTTTAAGTATCTGATCTAGCTCTCCCAGGCTCTGTTTTATTTTTTCCTTCCTTCCTTCCTTCCTCTTCCTCCTTTTTTTCTTTCGCTCGCAAGAACTTAACGGGCAAATCAAATCACTTCAGTCCGTTTCTCTTTGAAAAAATCTGCTTTATTTCTTTGCTCTTTTGAAATGTTCCTCTTTTTTTTTTTTTATTTCCCTAAAAGCAGAGGTGTGGCATTTTGTCTTTATTTCTTTTTTATTATTTCAACATCTCTTGTTAAGTGCCCATTCCTGGTACTTAAAAAAAACCCACACACAATAAATTCACAGTATTTTTGCAAAAAAAAAAAAAAGACAGTTCTTATTGCTGCATCAAAATCCAGGCAGAAGGTTGGTCGTGGAAGGGTTACGGCCACCCTTTCATCCTGTTCCTCTTCACGGGCTTTGCTTTCCCCCGAATGAAGCCGATGTGCCTTTCCCATAACCCTCCACCTTCTGGCTGAATTCCTTGGCCCTTCTCTCCCAAAGCATTTTTTGTGAACTGGTACCTAGGAGATGCTTAGCAGCTGGCAGGTCCAAATCAAAAACGGTTCACAGTGATGCAGTGAAAGAGAAAAGGATCTTGGGTCACTCTTGCTCAGAAGAACAAATGAGGCTGAATCTTTTCTACCAGTGTTTCTTAAACTTGGCAACTTTAAGATGGGTGGACTTCAACTCCCAGAATTGCCCAGCCAGCATGCTTTAAGATGCGTGGACTTCAACTCCCAGAATTCCCCAGCCAGCACGCTTTAAGATGGGTGGACTTCAATGCCCAGAATTGGAAGCTTTAAGATGCATGGACTTCAACTCCCAGCATGCTGGCTGGGCAATTCTGGGAGTTGAAGTCCACACATCTTAAAGTTGCCAAGTTTGAGAAACACTGTTTTATACTATCATGTCTGGGACTGAAGATGGTCCGAGGGAACCTTCACTCTTTGCCCCCCATTTCACCTGCATTTCCTTTCTCCAGCCCTCCCAACCTAAATGATTCATATCCAGATTGATAAAGCTTCAGGAGACTGTCATATAAATGCCAGCTGCAAACGTTTCCGTTGTCAGTGAAAAGACATGCCGTGAAAGGCTGCTAGAGGATCAGAAAGACTCTGCCTCGATATTTATGGGGCTAGATGACTTCTTACAGGGAACTAATTCAATTGCTGTAATTCTTGCAACTCCTTTCCTCTCCATCTCAATAAATCTTCAGACTTTCCTGAGCGTCGTGCCCAGAAAAAAGAACTGCTTGCAGTTTTCAGCCATGGCAAAGAGAAAAAGTATTGACAATTCCCGCTATCCTCACCCCCCCAACCCCCCCCCCGAGCACAACCATTTTGGCCTAAGTCGGGGAAAAATGGTGTGTATGGTGGGAGCGCGGAATAGTCTGCCCAGGGAACAAGGAGAGATGGAAATCCAGCAGGGCTAAAATGCAACTGTAAAGGAATTGCTTTGAGAGGGACTTCCTCAAAAGGCTCCTGAATCTCATGGATAGCATGCTAAGATAAAACTGGGGCAGGGGGAGGCATGTGAGACCCACCCACCCATTTCTAGTTGCCAAGATGAGAGTACTGACCTCTGATTCCTGAACTTTGCCCTCCCCCTATAGAGACAGAAAAGGCCACGTTTGGGATTTCGTAGTGTTTTAAAGGACCACCATTGTTCAGGGAGAAAACCATGGTGAGAAAGATTTATGTGGTCCACCTGCAACTCCCATCATGCTAACTGGCTGTGGCTGATGAAAGCTGGAGTCTCCCATGAGGAGCAGTTCAGGTGTCTTTAGGAGTGGCTGTCACCAATGTTGTACATCGGTCCCTTTCAAGAAGATACATCTGGGTGTTGGAAGTTCTGACATAAAATCAGCTACGAAGAAGACAAGGGGCCTGGAAGAATAAACTTAGGAGGAACAGCTGGGTATTAGGACCATTTAGCCTAGAGAGGAGAAGTTTTTGAGGAGACACGGTAGTGGTCTTCAAGTATCTCAAGGACAAGGATGGAGAAGACAATGATTCAGAATTGTTCCAGGAGACAGGACAAGAAGTTGTGGGTTTAAATTACAAAGGAGTCGTTTGGGGCCAGACATCAGGAAATAAGTCCTACCAGTAGAAGCTGTTCACTAATGGAACAGACGTCTCAAGAACTGGTGGACCAGATCATCTTCAAGATCCCTTCCAAGCCTGATCTTCAAATTTAGAGTCGGGAACAGGGAGCAGCACAGGGCCTTTTTTACTAGGTTGGGGCGACTTGGCACAGCCTTATCGGGAACTGTCTTTAATCCTCCCCAGTGTCTTGGCCACACCTGTCCTTTCCATCTGCTGTTGTATTGTGTGTAACATCGCTCCTGTCTCGGGCAGGTTTTGTGCAGAAACAGGACTGACAAAGAGCCGGCTGAAATGTTCTTAAGAACAAGCCTGCCTGATTCTCTTTTTTGAAAAACAGGAAACCCCATGAGTGGAGAACCGCGTTAACACATGATCCGTCCTCCTCTTTGAAATAGAAAAAAGAATTCCGTTGTGGTTGGTCTGTTGTCCTCCCCCAGTCGACTTTCCAGACTTGAACAGGGGTGTGTGTTTTGCGAGTGGCATGCTAAGAGTGCAAGCGAGGGTGCCTTTGAATAGGGCCTTGCACACTTACATCGGGTGCTAGACAAGCACGACCTTCAAATAGCTGCGGTCTAATTTGGGGGACTGGAGGGGCAGATTGTGCAAAAGCATACCGAGAAAGAGGCTTTTCGGCTTCCTGATTATTTTTAAAGTCTGTGCGAGCTGCGAAAGTTCAGACAACGCAGCAGCTGGGGGGCCTCTGGCCTGCCCCAAAGCAATTAGGGGAGAGGAAAATAGATCTTTCCAAGCCCAGAGCCCAAATCTTTTCGCCTCTGAGATCAAAAGCAGGGGGAAAACTAACCAAGTTTGTCCAAGCTCTGCAAGGAGAACCATGGGTCAACCTCCTAGGATTCTGAGTGTGCCTCTGAGTGTGATTATCACGCCTATGAGCTGCCCACCCACGCGTCTCTACCGACACAAACGTCATTACTATTAGAGAATTTTTGAAATAGCAAGGAGGCGTTCGGACGGGGCCACAGGGCGCGCCGACAAAGCCGTGAGCCTCTTTTGCACTTTAAGTTAAATGATGCCCTTGCATCTCAGCCAGCTTTGGGTTACCAAATTCATTTTGCTGTTCACAATGCCAGGGGGAGAAACCGAGTTCAGTTCTTGGAAATCCAGGGGGAAATCGTCTCCGAGAAGCCCTAGTTTATTGATAGAATATATCCCTTTCCCAGCCTAGGATTTCCCGGTGGTCTCCCTACCAAGAACCTCTCCAAGGGTCTGCCGAGATCTTTTGGGATATCCAAGGTCAGCAATTTCCCCCTAGCAGAGTGGCCAAATCCAGGACATCTTTCTCCTTTTTTTAGAAGCAGCAGTTCTTGCTTTTGGATAAAAGGGCAGACCGTGCCCAGCCCAACCCAACCCAAATCCTGGCACTAAAGATACTTCTTTGCTCCACGATTGCACCCTATTACAAACCCAAGGCACTGTTTTTCAGCAAACAAGCAAGAAACCACATTCAAGCTGATGCTGCTGCGTTACGCTAAATTTTTATGCTAGGTTTTCTCCTTGGCGAAGAACCTTTTGGAATATTTACTCCGAAGAAAGTTGAGTTTATCATTTATCTCTTCCACTGTTCACCCAAAGCTTGTTCCTTGCAGGTTCCATTGATTATCATACTTCCTTGAGCACAGTGAGTGGAAAACTATCTTTTCATTGCTCCGCATCCTGGATCTTTGTTCTCGTAACAGATACGTCTAGGAGAGGTTTCCAACTTTGATTTCCTCCCCTTAACTTTCTTTCTTTTCTTTTTTGAATTAGAAAATAGGGCTGTTTTGCTCTGTGCAAATCAAAAGAAAAGCTCTCCGCTGTGCTTGGCATGAAGCAGCAAAACATGGAATCTCTAAACAGGAAGTTTTTAATTAAAGAGAAAGAAGTCCTCCACGTTCTAAAAAACCAACCAACCAACCAAAGTGTCAAGTGTTCTTTTTTAAAAAAAAAAAAAGTGAGAAAATAAATACGAAAAGTTCAACAGAAAAAAAAACCCCACTGGAATAGGACCGTTTGTCAGCATCGTTGTGCGGATTCACAGGAAACAAGGAATGAATAATGGGGTGATCATGCGTGAGTGTGGAAAGGACCTGATTCTCTGTGACAGGCAGAAATTCAAATCATGCCGTTTAGGCTGAAATGAGTGTCATTTCAGCCTGTTACAGTCTTTTGAACAGCACGACAGAAACGTGACCGTTTCCTTTCCAAGACTTTTTGGGATCGCCTCAGACCATTCCTCTCACCCCTAGAGTAAAGCTTCTCCCACTAAGATCCAAAGGATGAAGAAAACAGAACACAAAATTGCTTGTAGGTTTCCCTTCTTGTCCCGCAGCTCGTTGACACCCAACACAGTTTAAGGCAAACATTTGGCAACCCAAAGCAAAAATCGACGTTAAGGCCGCGCATTTTGAAATTGCAGTTTGGGATATCTTGAAAGAGAAAAACAGGCTTCCGTTTCACCCATCAACCTTACCCTCGTCCACGGAAATCGAAAGTCCGTATCTTTGCTCCACAAACTCAGCGACATTCACTCCTTCCTTCCTTCCTTCCTTCCTTCCTTCCTTCCTTTTCTCTTTCTCATTTTCCTTCCTTCCTTCTCTTCTTTTTTTCCTTTCTCACCTTCCTTCCTTCCTTCCTTCCTCCCTCCCTCCCTTTTCTCTTTCTCATTTTCCTTCCTTCCTTCTCATCTTTGTTGCCTTTCTCACCTTCCTTCCTTCCTTCCTTCCTTCCTCCCTCCCTCCCTTTTCTCTTTCTCATTTTCCTTCCTTCCTTCTCTTCTTTTTTTCCTTTCTCATCTTCCTTCCTTCCTTCCTCCCTCCCTCCCTCCTTCCCTTTTCTCTTTCTCATTTTCCTTCCTTCCTTCTCTTCTTTTTTTCCTTTCTCATCTTCCTTCCTTCCTTCCTTCCTTCCTTCCTTCCTTCCTTCCTTCCTTCCTTCCTTCCTTCCTTCTCTTCTTTTTTCCCTTTCCCTTTATTTTGGATGAAGTCAAGTCCAAATGGACTCAGATTCCCTCCTTGTAAATGCCCTTTCAAAGGTTTAGAAAGAATTGAATCCTTCCTTCCTTCCTTCCTTCCTTCCTTCCTTCCTTCCTTCCTTCCTTCCTTCCTTCCTTCCTTCCTTCCTTCCTTCCCCCAAACCAACGCGACTGGATCCCCCCTCCCCTCTTTCCCCCACCCCACCAAAGCCTCTCTCTTTTTCTTTCTCCCTATAAGCGATTGGAGCTTAGTCCACCAGACTGAACATCAAACGACAACCAAGGGCGGAAAAATGCATTTTTAAAAAGCTGGAAGTAGAGCGGGTGCTGGGAATCTGACCACCCTCCCACAACCCCCCCCCACTTTAGAAATCTTGAAGGGAGTCCTCAGTTCGAGCTTCGCTAGCACAGTGAGATCCGTTCTGATGGGAGAAGGCAGAATGGCTGCATTTTTTTTCGTTTTTCTTTTTTTTGATCAATGAGTTTAAAAGTGCACCTCTGTTTTTGCTGAATTTTTTTTCCCCTTAAATACGAAGTGGTTTTTCTCCTCTTCTTCCCTCTGCCCCCTCCCGTTTCTCCCTGTGCCACAGGGGTCTGATTACCGATATTTGGGGGGTATCACCACTAGAGGGTGACCATCTTTGGGCCTCCACATAAGTACCTGGGCATCGTTGGCATTAGGTTTCACAAGGGCACTCGGTGGTATTGGCTCATTCTTGCTCAGGACCTGGGGCTGCTCCTGAGCAGAGGGTTCCCTCAGCTTGGCACGGTGCCCTAGAGGATTGCCGGGGGTCACGTCGATGCCCAGTTTCATCCGCCACTTGATCGTATGCAGGATCACCATCTCGTTGGTCGTAGTGTTGGTGGCCACAAGCCACGTGGTGAAGCTCTGATCCCGGTGGATGCCGGTCAGGTGGGGCACGTTGCTATCACTCACTGGGACAGCCCAGGTGACGCTGGGGTAGAAGTTGTCATTCATGCTGATGCTGAACTTAGCTTCCTTCTTGGTGGGCCCCACGATGGTGCACGTCTCGGTGGTGTTCCCGTACCAGGGGTAATTGACACCGTCCGAGTCACTGATGGCTTGGATCTTGCCTTCAAGGAGATCTGGAAGCTCCCAGCTTGACCTGGGTAGACAGTGAGAGAAGAGGGCCAGGTTAAGGAGGATTGGCATGAAGAAGACCAAAGAGGACAGCCTGGAATGAAAAACAAGCTACACGTTTGTTGTCCCTCTCCCACAAATATTGCCCACAATTTGCACTGTAAGACATGCGGTCTTTGAGCCTGGAGATGATCAATAGCCATCTTGACTCACTGCCTGATATCTGGCACCATTCTAAGCATACAGATTATTTAGTTTTGCCTTATTGGATGGAGCAAAATCTCCAATTGTGGTTTGTTCCACAAACTACAGTTAAACCAACCACAGCCTGCATTGTTGCCTGAAACTGGATCCTGATCTTCTCAACCTCTCACTACCATCCAATGGGCGGCCATCGCCTTGCAAAGAAGCGGTTCTCCGTTCGTCATCGATGAGCTGACTGCATCCTTGGATTCACACTCAAAATAGCTTCCCAGATGACTAAACAGCAGACTTTCATTTATTTTAAAGGACAAGGATTTATAAAAGCTTTACCGCACACAGGCCTGTAGTTCCAAGCAACGTTCAAGACTGGATTGAAAAAGTAATGCCCTGGAATGCTCCCAGTCTGGACCTTCATCTTATATTTAATTTTTCAAAGGGTGAACGTATGGTTTTAAGTCTCAAGAAGGCCATTAGTCTACAGGGATCTTTAAGGCCAAACAAACCCAGATGAACCTAACCACGTTTATCAAGTTGTGCAGATATCTTTGCTTAGTTCTGTCCTGGGTTGGCCAAGGGTTTTGTGTGACCCCAGCTATGAAGATGGAGAGTGGGTCTGGGGAAACAGACAGAGAGATCCCACAGGAGTCCAAGCTACATTCAAAAAGAGTGAAATGATTTTTGCAAGCAACAAATAGCACAGTTTGATTGCCGGCGTGATGCAAAGCTCTGGCAATTACCCACTAGGAGTTATAAAGCTATTTGATTGCCCCCTAATTAATTAATGGTAATAGGCCTGATGTTCTTCACGCAGTGGAATTCCACTGGTTTCAAGTGTCCTTGTGCCAGCTGTACCCAACCTGGCTGGGTACAATGCTTGAAATCCAGCAAGTTAAAACTGGGATGGGCACAATGTTTTGCAAGTTTGCATACGATGCAAATCCAGCCCAATGGCATGAATGCATCAAAGGGGTTTAGCATGTGTGAATGCAGCCGCAGTGATGGTGTAATGGGATGGGGGAAAGACCTTGGGAGACGGGGCCAAGAGACGCTGCCTGGGGAATGGTCAGATAAGAGACAGCCTAGCCCTCAGCTGGGTAGTGGGAGGGGCAAGAGGCTCAGAAAGGACCCTCCCTAGTTTCTTGGGCTGTAAAGGAGATGGTGAGGGGGAATTGTACTTTCAGACTTACAAGATTCTGTCAATGCAGCTTTACAATAAAGTAGAATTAGTTCATCTGGTCATGATTCCTATCTGGTCTACCTAATAAGAATGACAGATGGGGTTTACTCTACATTTATTTATACGTTCCCCCCGTTCGATGACCAGGCTGGTTCATCAGTTGGGGGATCAGGACGGGGGGGGGGGGCAGTGAAAGGGCAGCACATCCTCTGGAGAAAAGAAGGGCGGACAGGAGGGGCGTAGATGCAGATGGTCCCCAAGCGACAGGCCCCATTCCAGCGCGGGAGAGAAAAATGACATGCCCACTCCTCTCGGCCTTCTTTCAGCTTGCTCTGCGTGGCTGATTTCTCCTAGCAATTAAATCCACCCCCAACTTTCAAAGGGAGGACAGAAAAAGACTTTTCTTCCCCCCCCCTTTTAATGGCTGATGAGGAAGCCAATCTGGCCCCCAACTTTCTCTTCTTGCCATCAGCCCCTCCGGTGGTGCTTCAACATCCTTGGCCCCACCAAGGCTTCCAAACTGGGGTTGCTGGTGCAAGCAAAGAGACAAACATGAACTGCGTGCCCGGAGTGGCCATAAGAACGCTATTTAAATCGAACTCAACGTTCAGAGCATGCAATTTATTTTTATTTTTTCACTTTATTTATTTTCCTCCTCCCTGGTTTCCTCCAGGACTTTGAGGAAGGGATCCTGCACCATTTAAAGCACCCTTGGCCTCGAAAAGGTGGCACAGCCTCTTTTAACTAGCAGCAACCCATTCGATTCATCAGTGGGCAGACCCCAACTGAGCGATCAATGCTCGAATTCAGCGCAAAGAGTCGCTCGCTTTGCATTTCAAAGATCCTGACAACTCTAGTTAATAGGATTAAAAAAACAGGGAGGTCTGACTCCACCACCACCTCTTATTAACTGAGACTTCATCCCAACCCAGTAAATGGGGTTCGGAAACGGCGTGACCCTGAAAGGGCTAGTCACCTATGGTGAGAAAAATCACATTCTAGGTGAGCCCACAAGGAACACTTTTGCAAAACCTGTGGCCAGCAGCCAGGCGGAAGAAGAGCTGAAACCCTAGAATTAAGGTCTGTTCCTATTGATCTCTGGTCTTGTAGAAGGGTATTGGTTTGCATTAGTAAAAGACAGCAAAAAATATCAGTGATCATGCCAAAAAACAACGCAAATCCATGACATTAAAGTAAGACTTATGGGGGAAAAGGGAACGAGGAGAGGGGGAAAAAAAACAAAGGATCCAAATGATGTCGATGCAGAATTAATTCCATCGTTAAACTGATTATTCAATCTAAACCTTATGGAAACCTGTCGCTCCATCGCTTTATTTTTAGAATGCAAAAACCCTCCAGAAATGGACAGAGGACACCTCTCCTGAATCCATTTTAACATCTAGATCTCTTTCCCTCTGTGTAAGATAAAAGTCTTCTTGAATCTTCCTTAACCCTCATGGGGGAAAATAGGGGAATATTGGCGATCGGCGTGTCAATTACGACAATGTATTTTGCACCCTTAAAAGAATTCCCATCGCAGTGGATTAAGAATCCTAAACTCGTTTTCCGCCCTAACCTGGGATTAATTCTAATTCTCTTTTTCAGCCTTCAGTGAAAATCCGCAGAGCTCATTCTGGCGGAGATCCGCCACCTTGATAACCCGTCCCGTCCAAGTAGATTGAAGGTAGTCTTGGCCAAGTGAAACTCAACTCCTGATGATTTTATTTGGTTATCTATTTATATTTTGAATTTAGACACCGCCCATCTCACAAGAAAGTGAGATCTTATGGACACCTCTATGAGGTTTTCTTCCCAACGATATGGAAATGGTTTCCCACTGTTTTATCCAAGGCGTCTTTTTCACCTTTAACCATTTTTCACCTTCAGCCCTTACCTCCAAGGGTTGCTTGTTTACAGCTGCGGAATTTCCTAGTGGTCTCCCATCCAAATGCTAACCAGATCCAACCCTGCTTAGCAGAGGCCAACTAGGTCTTACCCACTAAGTTGCACCCTAGGATATAGCGCCTTCTTAGTCTTCAGCCCTAACTCATCCCCCCACCGGCTCAGCCTCAGACTTCACAACGGCCCTCGTATTTGGCTAGCAAGGCCAAAAAAGGGCTTTGCAAATTCAGAAGGCCACAATGCTTTGCTCTTCCAGTGCCAAACTGAATTTGAAGGAGAGGTTCTCTTCCTGCTTCAGTTCCTGCCTGCAATCTGTGGAGGTTTCTTTTTAGATTCGTAGCAGGGCAGAGATGCAAAATGCTAATGAATCCCGTGGTTTATCCATTTCAATTCAGTGTGTTTTGCAAATCCAACCCACTGTGATTTGAAAATCATGGTTGACTATAGCTTCACTGGCTCGTCAACCCAACCAACCACCTGAGCTTTATTGAATACCGGTAGTCCTCAACTTATGACCATAATTGGGACGGGAACATCCATTGCTAAGCAATGCGGTCGATAAGTGAGTCGTGCCCAATTTTACGACCTTTTTTGCCATGGTTGTTAAGCGAATCCGGCTTCCCCGATTGACTTTGCTTGTCGGAAGCCCCCCAGGAAGGTCGCAGATGGCGATCACATGCCTCTGGGATGCTGCAACTGTCATAAATTTGTGCTGGTTGCCAAGCACCCAAATTTTGATCCCATGACTGCAGGGATGCTGCGACAGTCGTAAGTATGAGGCTCAGCCATAAGTCACTTTTTTCAGTGCCATAGTAGCTTCAAACAGTCATTAAACAAATGGTTGTAAGTCGAGGACTACCTGTAAGCATTGCTCAACCAAACCATGGAACCTGAAATATCAGGTTAGGGATAGATCATCATGGAGAAAATCTATCTATGCAGTTGCTAGGAGTTGAAAACAGCTTGATTGCACATAATCAATCAACCAAACCATGGCTTGATGCAGTGGGCACACCAGACCACTGTTTAATCCTCATCTTTTAGAAGAGTTAAATTAAAAGTGAACGATATCTTAATAGATAATGAACAAAATAAAATTTAAGACAAAGTTAAAATACATTTATAAAACAACCTAACATCTATGAACGAGGTCCAGGATGCAGTCTATATTTAAATTATAAAATAAACACACAGACACACATGCATGTTTATGTGTGTGTCTATTTTATTTTATTTTATTTATTTATTTATTTATTTATTTTAGGCTAATTGCCCCAGAACTGGATGGCCAAATCAACGTCAAAAAGAGAGGGATTCTTCCCCTGTGTAAAAAAATCAGTAGGATTTGTTTAAAAAGCAGAAGCTTTCCTGACCTGCAGCAAACACCCTGCTAAATAAATAAAAGAAAAAACCAAATAAATAAGTAAATACTCCGTGCCTCTGAGGTGCTGCTCAGGAAAGCTGATGCCTTTCAGTCCAACATGTTAGTTGGCGAAGGTCTGCCAGATCCCGCCGGATGATCGACTAGCCAGTTCTCCTCCTACAACGTCCACCATGGGAATTCTCCCCGGAGGACCATCTCTCGACCCGCCAATAACGCTCAGTGGTTTGCTACGTGGAAGTCTTTCCCAAGTGACTACGAGCTGCCTTCCACCATGACCTTTTTTAATTTATTTTTCTCAAAGTTGCAACAACCCGCTGGGTCCAGACCACCGTCTTTCATAAGCCCTTGCAGATCTCCTAGCAGATTTCAAGTTACTTCCTTTCTGCCTGCAGATACATCTGCAGACCTAAAGCCCTTTGCTCGTCTAGGATCTTACAAACTCATCTGTTTCTGCAAATTTAGGAAGTCTCTTTGACATTTGGCAGGAAATGGGACTTTCAGGCTGAAGCTCAGCCCTAACCAAGCCACGCTGGGGCTTCGCGTGACCCTCTGGAGACCCTCAGACTTGCTGAGGCTGGGAACGAGGGGCCAGGAAGGACATTGCGTGGCACTCTTGTGTCATTAGTCTGGTATTTCCCCAGTGCGGGTGTGCAACTCCGAACAGCAATCCATGTACAAAACAAGAACCTGGACAGACAAGGCAAAACTAAAGCCAGGGTTATTCCAACCTGATCTCCTGTCTTTTTGCCCCGCCTTTGTCGTCCCTCTCTTGCAGGTCGGGGCCCCAAAAGAAGAACCCACCTAGCAGGGGTGTTGCTCTCAAAGCGCCTGTTAGATGGCAGCAAAGAGAGTCAGCAAAGAGATTCAGCAGAGCTTAGCTCCCTGCTGACACCCTGTGGTCATCTCGATTTGTGCCACCGGAGGAATGCCAGGTCTTGGCACAGGGGCGTTTTTCTCATTTGGAGGTTTCTGTAGGGTTAGGGACTGCAATTCCCAAAGATTCCTGGTCAGGGTGACCTGGGATTCTGGGAGGTGCCGAATCAGGGAAAAATACTCTCCAGGAGAGAGTCCTTCTCGCTCTTTAATTCCTGCCCAAATTATGCCTACTCTGGAACCCAGGGCGAAGGCCCAGGAGGCAGAAAACTAAGATGACCAGGGTTGGAAAGAGAGTGGGTGGGCAGGCCGTTTCGTCATTTTTTTAAAGTTTTTATTAAAAGGTTTTACATCGATAATAAAAAATACATTCAAAGGAAAGAAAAGAAAATATAGTAAATGTGAAAAAGTTTGGTGTAGTGGTTAATGGCATCGGGTTAGAAGCCGAGAGGTCATGAGTTCTAGTCCCACCTTAGGCACGAAAGCCAACTGGGTGACTTTGGGCCAGTCCCTCTCTCTCAGCCCAGCCCACCTCACAGGGTTGTTGTGGGGAAAATAGGAGGAGGAAGTTCACCGCCTTGAGCTATTTCTAAAAACAAATAATAAAGGCAGGATAAAAAGTCTAAAAAAGGAAAGAGAGAAAAGAAAAGAAAAAAGAAAAGAAAAGAAAAGAAAGAACAAGGAAAAAAGGAGATAGAAAAAAACCAAAACGCTCTTACAATACAGCCCACCAAGAAAATGCAAGTCGAATAAAAACATATACAAACAGAATGCAACCCCCCCCCCGCATAAACTAGGCAGCTGTGAGGCGAAATGAAAACCGTATGAATTTAAAGCCAATGGAAATCCAATTTCCAAGACTGGGAAAACAGAAAGATCTCCACAGAGTGCCACAATGATGCTAATGTGGGCACCAGGCAGGTCTTTCTGGGGAGAGCATCCCAGAAATGGGGGGTAGAGGCCCAATCTCACCCCGATTATTGAGGGGCCCTGGAGCAGCCTTGTTTGAAAACACACCCCCGGAAACCTGGGCTGGGGGGTCCCCATAGCCGTTGCATTTCTGGCCCGTTTATTGATCCATGCAAACAGGCGGCTAATTCATAGGCGAGGAAGGCAGTGTGAGAAACTCAGGGCAAAAAAAATGGGTTTCCCCCCCCTGGTTTTGGATGGAGCCCTTTGTTCCATCCGCCAAAAACCCAAATCTTCATTACGAGGCAGCAAGGTTTAAACAGAGAGGACGCCTAATCTTCTTTTGCAGATGGCCAAGTTTCTTTCTAACGCTGGCTGTTGTTAACTTCCCTTTCTGCTCTGCTGGTAAGGCTGGGCTATCGCTGGGCTATTTAAATCAAGCTTCCTCTTCTGCTTCCTGTTTTAAGAGCAAGGCAGGTGCCTGGGGTGGGGAACCCCACGTTAAGAAGCCCGGCAAAGCCTAAACTAATTTAATTTGTCGGTTCTCCAAACTCAGCCTTCCCTCCCACCCCGCATTTCCTTGCAGCTCAGGGCTGACGTTAATCATAATCCCGCAGCTCTGGATGTTACTGGGATAATATCGTTGGCCATTTTTAACTTTAAACAATGCCGCCCCACAAAAAAAACCCCAAACAAAATCCAGAAAGACATTAAACCTTTTGGAAATGCCATCTCCCCAAGTGGGAAACAGCTGCCAATGGTCCCATTTTTGCTCACTTGGCTGCAAATTGAGACTGGACGATTCCCCCAATCACCTGGGGAAAGTGGTTATAAAGAAATAAAGCCCTGCACCAAGAAACCTAGCATGGAAGGGAGAAAAGTTTGCCAGCAAAATGCTTCATCTTGTTCATTCTAGCTTTCTACCAATGTTTCTCAAACTTGGCAACTTTAAGACATGTGGACTTCAAATCCCAGAAGTCCCCAGCTAGCTTCTGGGAGTTGAAATCCACACATGCTAGCAGAGAATTCTGGGAGTTGAAGTCCACACAGGCTAGCTGGGAGTTCTGGGAGTTGAAGTCCACACATGCTAACTGGGGAATTCTGGGAGTTGAAATCCACATATGCTGGCTAGGGAATTCTGGGAGTTGCATACTTGCATCAAGCTTCAGCATGACATCAACAAGGTTTGTTGTGGGTGCTAAGAATGGCTTTGATGAACATGTACCTGGCTCTTTCTGCCTCGTTCTTGAGTTCATCTCCTAATTGTTTCTTGCAAGCATTAGCAAGGCTCCCTAATTTGTTCAGTAGCCCATCCAGCATTTATTCCAAATATTCTACCTCCAATCAATGCCATTTCAAAAAGCCCAGGGGGGAGAAATGAAAATGCACAGCAAACCTAAGAGTTTTGTTCATCGAAAGCAAAAGAAGTCATTCAAGTCAGAATCCCCCAAACCAGTAATGAATTTTTGCACCTGAAACCATCATCCTCAAAATGCTTTTCTCTTCCCATGACAGTTAACCACGACAAGAATAATAACTGGAAGAAGTGGATAGAATCAGACATCTTGAACAATTGTCTGCCTGCCTGAGGGTAGGACTGATCTTTCGAAAAGGATAAATGAAGAAGAGGTAAGCAATTAAAGTTTTTTTTTCTTTAAGTAGAACGGCAGACAAGAATAAGGAGTCCAAGTTGTGAAAATGAGAAAATGAATTTATGGACTCAACAGTGCAACTGCATTTTTAAAAACAATCAGTCTGGACTTTCTAGGATGGTCCCTTGGGGGCTAGGAAGATATTTCAAATTCTGCTTTTTTTAAAAAAAGACGGATTTCTTAGGAAGGTAATGACTTTACATTTTGTTAAATATGAAAACCCAGCATTTAAAAGCCTTAGCAAGGTGAGAACTAACAATCTGTCGCCTAGCCTAATCCAGTCTGGGGGGCCTTTGGGATTTAAAAAGGCCAACTGTCCTCTGATCATCATCTCTATTTGCCCTGCTGTGAAATGGGGGGGGGGATCTTGACCTCTCTTGTAGAGTTGTGAGTTTTACTGGGCTTGGCAGGGGTGATTCTCAAACTCTGTCACTTGGTCTCTTGGTCCCCCAGAGGCTTCCTGTAGTAGACCAGGAGGAAGTTAAGCAGACAAGATGCTGATGGTGCAAAACTCTTCCTCCGCCTCCTCTCTTTCCCACCTATTAAGCCTACTCATTCTGGGTTCACACAACACACTAACCCATCAATAAACCCCAAGCCGTGTCCTGCAAATGCAGAGAGGCCTCTTGGCTCGCCACGGGGCTGGCCAACCCAACCGTGTCCACGTCATGCCCCCGACACACAGTCACTCACATGCCACGGTCGCCGTAGTAGTTGTAAAACTCCATGTGGTTGCAAGCCTGGATCCACCCCACGATCCAGGTCTCTTTTCTGGGCAAAGGAGGCAACAGCACTTGAGCGGAAGCGCGGAAATGTGGGGTGCGGTATCTCAACACCACGCTGGATGACTCGTCGATGTTCGTGGGGACCGGGTCGATGGAAGCCTTGATTTCTAAGACTGTGATGCTCTCCCGAAATCCTTTTGCTTTGCAGCTAACGCTGTGGATACAGCCCATGGCCCAGAGAACCAGCGCAATTGCAAGAAGGCACCAACAGTCTTCTTCATCTGTCAACTCAAAACCGATATCCATAGGATAGAAGACGCATTCTGGTAGAAGACTCCAACAGTGTATAGAGGGGTGTGTAGGCCGGGGTGCTGCTGCGTAAATCGACCCAGCAGAATTTTCTTTGCAGAGAACTCTTGGGGTAGATTTTTCTGTGCAACCGAATGGTTAAACTCGCTGCGTAATCCAACAATCGTTTTCCTTGATTTTTGAAAGACAATTCCAAGCTGGCTTCGTTTCCCTGATCTGTTCGTTACAATCAAACGTCAACTGGCCTTATATTTCCTTTGATATATTTCTTTGGGTTTTTTTTTTCTTGTTTTAATCTTTTAAGCAAGATGAAGACAAGTCTATGCGAAGAATAAATTTGTCTGTTTCATCTCTAGGTTCTAGCTTCTCGGTGACAGTGTCAAGTTTTCACTTCCTGATGGAGAGTCATTCATAACTTCCCCTTGGTGAAGGCAAAAAAGGAGGGGGAAAAAGCATTATTTGATTTTGCTTTTCAAACATCAGCCAGATGAAAGGCCAGATGGGTAGGTTTTGGCATCTTTAACCATTATCTGCCTCCTTTTTTAGCTACCGAAAAACCTTTGGCCAGTTTTAAAAGAACAAGAACCACTCAAAAATAGCTCGGTGAATAGTCACAGTTTTCTGGTCCTGCAGATTTGCCCTGTTTTGCAGTTATAAGGGAAAATCAGAGATGAGTTCAAAGTGGAAATATTAAGAAATATATGTTAGCATGCCTACTTCCTGGTTTAAAGAAGTAACAAACCAGATTTGGGAAACCGTAAAAGCTGCTAAAACGTACGGGACAGAAACGGTCAACGTCCAGTTTTGACTCTCAAAATCTGGCAATACAATGGGTTCTCAAGGTGGCTCAGAATTTGGGGGTTTGCTGTAACAGGCCACTATTTTAGAAAGATGCCGTCTTACTCGGACCAAGCAAGCAAACAAGAGGGTTAAACATATTCTTGACTTCTCTTTACAGTTCTTAAGTTAATAAACCCTGCCTTCCTTCCGTCTTTGTAGATTCTTTAGTCACATCCGCAAAGGGTAAGAATGACAAAAATAGGGGGGCTAAAAGCAAAATTTCCATCTGAAAGCCATTAATTCAGAATTTACCTTACTTCTGATCCAGGATAGAATCTTGCTCGAGTTAGACCCCCTAGTCAAAAGCCTTCACCTACCTTTGGGCAGGAACATTGTAATTATTATTATTATTAATAATAATAATAATAATAGTAATAATGATGGCGATGATGATGCAGTCCACATCCAGTCCCCTTCTTAAAAAGTTTTCCTAGATTCTAAAAGAGGGGCTTTGAAAGAAGCCCTAATCACAGCTGGACAACTCCCCCCCCCAAAAAGCATTTACACGTACATTGGAATTGCTATGCCACACATAATCTTTTTGCACTCAGCACACACACACACACACACACACCCCTTATCTCTGACGCATCCCCCTCCAAAAGCGAAGTCGGGGCTGGAAGGCAGGCAGGGAAAGTTTTATTTCAACTTTCTCTCTCGCTTTGCTCCCCCTTCTCTCTCTGGCGGGCGCTCAATTTTCCCCCCTTCTCTCTCTCTCTCCTTCTCCCCCCCAAACCGGGTCCGAGGCTCCGGCTTTGGCTCCCCGCCGTCGGCTGCAGGGCGCCCTAGTGTGGCCCCCCCCCGCCCGCCTGCGCATCAATCGCGCCTTCAGTGACCGCAGGGCGCACCTCACAATCGCCGCCCGCGACGTTCTCCCCGGGCGGGCGGGCCCCCCCCCCCGAGAGAGGCGGTGGGGGGAGGCGGCCCGGGCGGCCAGCCGGGCAGGGGCTTCTCCTTGGCGCCCCCTCCCCGGCGCACTTCCTCCTCGCCCTCCGTCGCTCCTCGCCTCTTCTTCCTCTTCCTCGCTCGCTCCAACCTCTGCCTCCCCTCGCTCGCTGCCTCGTGGCGTCTGGCCAGCCCCGGCGGCGGCGGCGGAGCCAGGCGCAAGGAAGCGCGGCGCTGGCGAGGACACGCGCGCCGGTGCGTCTTCTCGCCCGCGGAGGAGCCTTGGGACCGCCTCTGAGGGTCCTTGGCGGCGCGGGGCGTGCGGCTCCCTGGCTCGGCTCGCCCGTCCCGCCGCTGCCCTTCATTCAGCCCCGAGCAGCCTCGCCGCCTCCTGCTCCGGGGACCTCCGGACGGCCTCGCTGCGGGGCTCGCGCGCAGCCCGCGCCACCCTTCGCTGCCGGTGGCCAGAGCCAGCGGGCTGGCTTTTCAAGGCTGCCGGCGGGGAGAGCGCCCGGGAGGGCAGATCGTTTGCACGGCGGCCCCCATCCTTCGGCCACCCCGGGGGTGGGGAGGGAATGCCCCCTCCCCTCCCCGAGCCCGCCAAGGAGCAGCGCGCGCGTCTTGGTCTCGCCGGCTTTGCTCCGCGGCCACCCTCCGTGCAAAGGCGGCGGCGCGTCTTCCGAGCCCCGCAGCGGCCCGCGCCGCGCGCTGGGCAGGTGCGCGCCGCAATCCTGCCGCCCAGCCGGCCTTGCCGTCGCCGCCTCTTGCTTCTGGATGGAGGAACCGGGCCGGCAGCTTGGGATCCACCTCCTTTGCGCCCTGCTTGCGCGCCTCGCCCGCTTCCCTCCCCGCCTCTCCTAGGCGGGCGGCGGACCATCGGCGTCCGCCGATCGCTTGCAGGGGGCGAGCGGAGGCGACAGGCAGGCGTCTGCTTTCATGGGCTGCACCGACGGTCAAACTTTTGCAAAAAAAAAAAGTCTGTCTGTCTGTCTGTCTGTCTGTCTGTCTGTCTGTCTGTCTGTCTATCTATCTATCTATCTATCTATCTATCTATCTATCTATCTATCTATCTATCTATCTATCTATCTATCATCTGTGCATATAGAGTACTTCGGCGCCTCTCGCACCCGGGACGTTTTCTTATCTTTCTTGGCAACTCTGTAGGCGCAGTCCGTCCTGAACGCCAAGCCGGCGCCCCCCTCTGGGCTTCGCGCCCTGACGCGGAGTCCCGAACTAACGGAGGACCCACCCCCTGCCCTCTCTCTTGTTCTGTCTCCAAACTGCAGCACTTGGCTGGGCAGTTCCTTCCAAGGTTTTCAGGAATGCTGGGTATTGTAGTTTAATTCCTTCGTGTGTCCCCCCCCCCCCCCCCACTGCAGAATAAACCTTGTCTCTCTTTTTTCCCGCGAGTCGCGGCTGCGGATGTGCAATCCTCGCCCTGCTGAGTCGTGCTTGGCGCGGGATTAAGAGAAGGCTGGGTCCTAATGCCCGAGGACTGGCTCCACGACCTTGGGCCATTTATTTCCATGCCTGTTGTGGGTTTCGAAGGGAGGGCTAGCCAAACCTCATGGGAAAATAGTTTTTTTAAAGGATATAGAGTGACCTAGAATGGCACTTAAGGTCTTCTGGATCTCAGGTGTGGAGCACAGAAGCTGGTCTGTGGGGTCATCCCAGACCCTTGATCACAGCAACAAGTCTGCCTCTATCAGCCCAGAGCCAGCCTGGTTTTCTTCAAACCCTCCGCCCACCCAGATGCAGCGGGCGGTGGGGTGTGTGTCCATCCCGCACACAGCTGAACGCAGGAAAAGCATAGGCCAGTTTTTCCTTTCCAGCCCCTTGCTCCCCATGGAGGGTGGCAGGGCAATTTATTTACTTATTTAAGCAATTCATATGGCCGCCCGACTCGCTCACGGGGACTCCGGGCATCTTGCAAGAATAAAAATCCCAATTCAAAACCCGCTCCACCCCCCTGGCGACAACCCCAGCCATTTGATGGGCTCCTGGTCGACCTGGATCCCCAGGCCCACCGGCACAACCGCGCCTTCAGGGCCTTGCGGAAGAGCATCAAGGTGGGGGCCAGTCTGATCTCTGCAGGGATGATGTTCCACAGGGAGGGCACCAATGCCAGCCCCGTGCCATTTTGATTTTGGGAATGTCATGCAAACCGGGTTGACCTGGTTAGCATAGAGAAGCCCAGAGCTCTGTTTCCTCTACCCTCAATCATCTTTCATCTGCTCTTTCTATGTATTTTTTTGGAGCGTTTACACCACTGTGTACCTGCCCCATGTTCCACCCTAGAGACATACTTTATTTATTTGTTTAGTTATTTATTTATTGTACCCTACTGTCCAGGCCGTTTTGGCTGGAAAGACCTCGAAGCCACGTTCCGCTCTCATGCCGCGGAAAGATTAAAGCGAGGAATAAGAAGACCACCGTGCAAAAGAATTGCTACGTACCACGTACCCTGGAGGGAACCCCGTTTTTACGTCCATTCCTAGGGGCAGGGTAGACTGGGGCCTGCTGTGATCTGTGTCAGAAAACGTATTAAGCCCCTATTAACGGCCGTTGAAATTGTTTATTCTCCCAAGCGCTGTTTTTTTTTTTTTTTAAATATCGTAGGACACCCTGGAGATTTCTGCTCTGATCCTGAACATGGGCTCAGGCAGCAGGAACTCTGTTTCTCGCGACCCCCTCAAGCAGCCCACTGGGTTTCAGGGCGCCGTGCAGCCCTGCCTGAAAGGGCCGGTTGGGGATGTTCAACTCCTGGAATTTTCTATACTGGGAGTTGTCCAAGGTGCTAAAATAGACGCCGGCAAGAGATCAGATTGCAGGACCAAAATAGCAAGGGGCGGCAGTGGCGACAGCCCGTCGCCGCCACCTTGGACATCTGAACCGAGAAGTGCAACAGCCAGGCAAACCCGGTTGGTGGCTGGTTCTGAGAGCGGGCCGATGATAGGAGGAGAGGAATCCTACGCCTTGGTTCCTCCAGCTTCCAGACTTCTAATGCTATTATCGATACTATTGCAGAAGGAGTCTAGGGTGCCACACAGGAAATGGATGCTTAAATGCTCACCCGTGGACTTTTCAGCCTGGGAAATGTCCTTGCTGGACTACTGCAGCGGGCCTTCTCTGGGGCAGCCCTTGAAGATGGTTTGGAAAGGTCAGCCAGAAAGCCGTAGCTGGGCCTCTGAGTAAATGTTCTGCGTGCTCTAAATCCCCAGGTCCGACCCCCAGTTTCTCCACACGGGTCTGAGCAAGATCCCAGACTAAAAAACTCAGTGTAGAGACAAACCCATGTTGGTCTACGGTTGCTTTCTCTATTCTTTTTCATTAAGGCATTTGTTCAACACCAAGGACATTCCTACTTACACTCTATAAATTCAGAGTTTATAGAACTGCCAGATGTTTCTGAATCAGACGGTCAGATCATTCAAGATGCTTCTTCCCTTCCTGATAAAGCTTTGTATACAGGGAGTCCTTGACTTATGACCACAATTGGGACTGGAACTTCCATCGCTAAGCAGTGCAGTCATTAAGTGAGTCATCCACAATTTTACCACCTTTTTGCCGTGGTCATTAAGTGAATCCGGCTTCCCCCACTGACTTTTCTTGTCTTTGGGTACAGGATGAAAGGACGATGGACAAATAAATAAAATACATTCTCAGCAGCATTCACACAAGCTGTTGACCTGCATACTGAAATAGGCCTTTTCCTGGGTTTCTGCAAAGCACTGAACCATAAAGCTAATCCACCACACTGGGTTTCTGCAAGGCAATCTCAAAACAGAACAAAAGAAAACACAAAAACACACTCCTTTCCAACGTTTGAACAAATTGTGCAAATGCAGTTTCTCAGAGTTGACCTGACCTAGTGAATTAAATGTGCGAATATAGTCTAAGAGAGTCACCAACTAGTATCTACACCTTGAAACAATAATGCTGTGTGGCTGATTGCTTTCCTCCCTCCCCCCTCTTTCCCCCTCCTTCCTTCCTTCCTTCCTTCCTTCCTTCCTTCCTTCCTTCCTTCCTTCCTCCCTCCCTCCCTCCCTCCCTCCCTCCCTTTTTCCCTTTCTCATTTTCCTTCCTTCCCTCTTTCTCTTCTTTTTTCCCTTTCTCATCTTCCTTCCCTTTCTCATCTTCCTTCCTTCCTTCCTTCCTTCCTTCCTTCCTTCCTTCCTTCCTTCCTTCCTTCCTTCCTTCCTTCCTCCCTCCCTCCCTCCCTTTTTCCCTTTCTCATTTTCCTTCCTTCCCTCTTTCTCTTCTTTTTTCCCTTTCTCATCTTCCTTCCCTTTCTCATCTTCCTTCCTTCCTTCCTTCCTTCCTTCCTTCCTTCCTTCCTTCCTTCCTTCCTTCCTTCCTCCCTCCCTCCCTCCCTCCCTCCCTCCCTCCCTTTTTCCCTTTCTCATTTTCCTTCCTTCCCTCTTTCTCTTCTTTTTTCCCTTTCTCATCTTCCTTCCCTTTCTCATCTTCCTTCCTTCCTTCCTTCCTTCCTTCCTTCCTTCCTTCCTTCCTTCCTTCCTTCCTTCCTTCCTTCCTCCCTCCCTCCCTCCCTTTTCCCTTTCTCATTTTCCTTCCTTCCCTCTTTCTCTTCTTTTTTCCCTTTCTCATCTTCCTTCCCTTTCTCATCTTCCTTCCTTCCTTCCTTCCTTCCTTCCTTCCTTCCTTCCTTCCTTCCTTCCTTCCTTCCTCCCTCCCTCCCTGACAAAACTGCCCCTTGACAGCAAAACCAAGCAGATGGGATTTTCCCATCCCCCCCCATTCATATTTAATTTAAAAGCTGCAATGGAAAGAACTCCAATAGAAAAATGAAGAGGGGGGAAAAAGAAGCCAGACGGATGCAAAGCCCCCTCTTCCCTTCTCCGGCACTTAATCAGCTCGCCAATAGATTAGGGAAGAATCCCCTTGCTGCCTATCCCAGCCAGCTCCTCTCCAACCATCCTGGACTCCAGAACCCATTATCCCAGCCCTGTCGGCCTGGGAGGATGGGATCTGCAGCCCCGCATGCCTGAAAGGCACCAGGTTGCTGTCGGAAGTGGCAAGGGGAGGGAGCTGCATTTCCCATCCTCTGATGACACCCCCTTTCCCGAGAATAAACACTTGGACGGTGGAAAGAGATCAGGCCAGAAGCAACCGAACTTTTTGGTGATTCCACAGCCCTCCTTCCCCTCTACCCATTGGATGCCCAGGCCTTTCTCGGGTGCCAGAGTGGCTGATCCGGCTGTCAGTGATTCCCCGCTTCTCCTCCTCTTTCTCCTCCCCTCCTTCCAAGCTTGGTGGGCTCGTAAAGTAAATACCTATGGCCATCTGCGTGTCCCCTCCGGCATCTATATTTAACTCGCTGATCAGCGTTTTGGGCAGCTTGTCAACCTCATGACTTTTGAGGAGGGGCACGCAAAGGCTACCCTGGGCTTAAGGAGGGAGAACAGCCCGGGGGTGGGGTGGGGGGTCGCTCTGCCATTTGCCTTCCACCGCTGAATTCTTCCTTTTCCCTCTAGAAACAACGTGCCACCATGCCGGCCGTTCCAAACCGGGCCAGGGCCCGGGAGAGGAACAATGTCTTGAACCGAGCTGAGTTTCTCTCCCTCAACCAGCCCTTGAAAAGTGCCCAGGAATCTCGGAGTTTCAGGAGGGCGAACAGCCAAGGGGGCCCTGCCCCGGTCCAGAGCGAGGGGGCCAAGGAGCCGCGCCAGCCTCAGCAGCTGCCCGAAGAAGACTGTATGCAGCTGAACCCCACTTTCAAAGGCATCGCCTACAACTCCTTGCTGGCCATTGACATCTCCCTCTCCAAACGGCTCGGGGTGTGTGCCAGCAATGCCGCGGCGTGGGGCAATGCCCGCTCCATGATCAACCTCATTGGCATCACCGGGCATGGCATTCCCTGGATCGGGGGCACGCTCATCTGCTTGGTCAAAAGCAGCACCCTAGCTGGCCAAGAAGTCCTCCTGAACTTGCTTTTGGGTGAGTAATTTTAGCCTCACTTTCCAGCTGACTTTCAAGTCCTGCATCTTCCCCCTCTTGCCCGCTCTGAACATCCTCAGTTCCACAATCCTCATTGTTTTCCTATTTATCCTATTTATACAATGAGTTTTCCTATACAATAAGATTCCATAATCCTCATTGTCCACACACCTATTTTCTTACTCCCCTGTTCGCCCCACCTTAGGCCCCCGGTTGCATTGTTTTTTTCAGACTCAGTCCTTCATCTGCAAAATGGGTATAATAATCATCAATGGCACCCAGTTTGTTTGTAGACAGGGTCAAACAGAATCCTTGGGAGTTCTCTAGCAGCAGAGATCCCTAGCAGAACCAGAGGCAAGCAAAGATTTAAATCGGTCGGCCCCTGTAGTTCAGTTCAGGGCTGGATGAACAAATCCTCAGGGAACCTAAGTCTGTGTTGAACAAAGTTGTGTTAGTCTCCCACCATCTGGTGTCTTCCTGATGGGTTAATCACAGGACTCATCATGCAAGGTAGGCCTGGCTGTGGAGGACTGAGACGATGGTCTAATGCAGGTGGGAGAGCATTGGTTTACGCACAATTCACAGCCACAAGAAGCTGAGGTTTCGGGTTTTTTAAGGAAAAGTTGGTTGGGATAGCTATGTAGAACCTCCATGTTCAGGGATGGTATATTGGGAAGTCAGAAAGGCATTCCACTTTCTTGTTGTGCCAAGGAAAGTCCCTGGATGTATCCACTGTGCTCGCAGGGGGTTGAGTTCAACTCAGAGATGACTTTACATTGAGTTTCTTCCCTGGCATATCAAATCAAATGAAGTTGAGATGATGAGAAAAGTCTGGGTCCATCTCATGGAAGAAAGACCATCCTAGGATCGTAGAGAGATTTGATACAGCTAGCTGGATTTTAATCCTAGCTCTGTTCCTTTTCTTCTTGGCTCCATCAAAGAAAGCCATTCCTGAAGAACGGGGAGCAATTTGAAGACCTCACCGTGTCCCCGCTAACTTAGCTCCTCAAGGATGATCTGAAGACCTTCCCCTTCTCTTAGGCAGTCATCAGTCATACCCACTGTATGTAAAGGTGGGATTCACACACCCCTTACCTTCATAAGAACGGACCTTAAGATCTTGTGGAAAGCCATGGAGATGGCCTTGAAGGGGATATTCAGAAGCCCTTACAGAAATAAGGGCAGAAGCGTTCCTTGAGCCAGGAGAAAGGAGGTAGTGTTAGGAAGAGGCCCACAAGCACACTTGCAAGGTTGATATCAGCCCTACAAGGAAGACCAAATTATGAAAAGGAGCCCACCGGAAGGCTATAACTACACTGTATTGAGCTAGGCTATAGTAACAGAATCTTCCAAGCATGATTGTGTTGTACCTTCCCTCCCTCCTATACCCCACTGAATCAGGGAGGAACCAACCTGGGCCTCTTCCTAACACTACCTCCATTCCCCTGGCTTAAGGAATGCTTCTGCTCTTATTTCTATAAGGACTTCTGAATATTCATCTCTATGGTTCTCTACAGATCATCTGTGGTTTCCAGCACAACTGTCTGGTTTCAACTCAGGCTGAATGTTAAAATGAAAGTTTTGGACTTTCAGCTTGTGGGGAAGACTAACATCTCATGGGAGAGCTCAGAATCGTAGGAGGAAGAAGCCAACTTTGGGCTTGGGTTGTTGAGTTTTCACTGTTAGATCCACCCACCATTTTTCTTCTTTGGGATTTGAACGTAGCAGACCCGACAGTGTGATGGAAGACATGAGCGAGGAGGTCCAAGGTCATAGGGAGGGGGAGAGGAATCCCAAGCATCTCCTCAGCCCTCAACCAGAGTGTGTGAAAGTGAAGAGAAGGAGACTGGCACCACCCTAAGGAATTCAGAGTGTTTAGTTGCTGTCATTGGGAGTTAGAGTTAGTCTGGTGAGATTCTGTCTAATAGGTGTAAGCTAATAAAGTAACTGAACTGTTCCTGGATTTGTCTCGCTGTGGTTCCTGGGCTGAACCTGACATCATGTCCACCTTGGTCCATCATGGCTTCTCATCCTTCCTGGAATCTTAAAGATCGTAAGTTGAGATGTCTACTTCTGGCACTGAGTCTTCAGAAGATATCATAATGTGGAGTCCTTGGTGCTCTTTGAGCTTGGATGTTTGCCAGCAGATGCTCCATTCCCTACTCCTTCCTTACCCATACCACAATGTGTCACGATTGTTTCTATCCATTCAACGATCCACCATATAGAAAAAGGAGAAGGACTACCTTCCTTGTATAGTATATTCTTGGAGGAATTATCTGTTGAGGATGGAACGGAATGCCAGTGGTTGCAATTGAAGGTTTCCACAGAGATTCAAGGTATCTGGACCAAGTCTGGGACCCACAATGGTTGGGCCACCATTTTCTTTCTGGCACTCCACTGTGGTTTCTTTCTCAGTGGATGGGAAGCCATGAGGACATCCCAAGGCTGGAGGCTAGAGTTGGAAATTTAAAAAAATAACCCTGGAATCGTGGTATAGTAGCTAGCAGGATGGAAGGCAGACGTTCCAAGTGAACCTGGCCTGTGAACTCATTGTTGAAAAGTGGCCCTGTTTCAGCCACACTAACCCCATCTGCAGAATGGTGTGAACAATAAGAGCCCTCCCATAAGAGGCTATGATAGACCCAACCCAACTCCTACAAGCTTGAACAGCTGAAAATGAGGAGATCAGAGTGTCAGGCCTTGACTCTGGCAAGCCCCCTATTTTTAGTGAATAATCTTTTTGGGGTTCTCTCTAACCTCTGTTGAGTTGCTCTTCCTCCAAATGGCTTAGGACTACAACTCCCAGCATTCTCCAGCCAGCATGTTGGCTCTCTGGGCTAGACATTCTGAGAGTTGGGATCAGGGGGTAGATATTCAGCTCTTCCAGGTCTCCTCTGGTTCCCCGGACTATCGCTTTCTCAAATGCTGGCTAGTTTTCCAATGGAAGTTGCAGCTTCTATTGGGAAAGATTTAGCCAGAGAACATTTCCCTGGGTTCTGAACTACACCTAAATTGAGCTGTGAGATTTAAATGGGTTTTATGCTAATCGGTGCCTGGCACAGCCCAGCGGGCGTGGGAGACCTACAGGGGGTCTAGCCATTCTACCTTGCATGGATCTACGTGCTCACTGTATCCCAAGATCTCCTTTAGAGTATTTGACAATTGCAAATAAATAAGTTATAAATAAATCATCAAGTTCTCTTATTTAATCTGTGCTTAATTTACCTTATTTATTATTTGATGGAATCTGTACTTCCCTCCAAGCAAATCTGATGGCCAGGCTATCGGACTATGGGCCCATCTTGAGGAATATATTGAAAAAAATATTGCAGTCATACTAAGGGCTGGGGACCTAATGCCCAATGGGGTCCGGATGGATGATTTAAACTACCAACAGTTTAAATGCTATTATTCGGA
Organism: Python bivittatus; assembly: GCF_059951505.1. Lineage (NCBI taxonomy): Eukaryota > Metazoa > Chordata > Lepidosauria > Squamata > Pythonidae > Python > Python bivittatus. The sequence goes on along the minus strand of NW_028277076.1, from coordinate 7,437,849 downwards.
TGAAGCCACACAAGAACTCTTTCGCCCAAGGTCAGAGAAAGACCTGGTACTGAAAGCTACTGAAAATGGAAAGCGGGTGCTAACAGAGACCTACTGCATCTTGAAGGGGCCCCAACAGAAAGCAGAAAGCTCACCTTTCTGTTTGTCCCCATACTGGAGATAAATTTCTCTGAACAATTCCAGGTAGAACAGACCAGGCTTGAACAACTAGATTTCTCCAGATAAATCCAGAAGAGAAGATTTAAAAGATACTTATGTGATTCAGTCAACCTGGGGAGGCCCTTGGAGAAGGAATAATCATCTCCCAAGTCTTTATACCTTCCTGGCAAGGAATTTCTCCTGGGGATGAAGAAGTAGATAATGTTTTGGTGGGAAAAGCAATTTGACAATAGAAAGGGGAGAGCATTCAGTTCTTGTGATCAGCCTGTCTAATGTAAACTGACTCAAGGATGAGCTGGGAAGAAAAGATGGGGAAAAAAAGCAGTAAATATTCAGGAGGTATCTTGAAGGGGAAAGGATTTTTGCTGCAAGATGAGAGGCCAGATTGCTGGGCATATGTCAAAAAATAAATATTCTTCCATAGCTGGACGCCCTCACCTATAAATATTTCAATACTCCACCCGTTCTGCACTGAAGCAAGAAAACGTGCCTTTAAGCAATGTGTAAGAAGGCTGTGTATTGCTGGAAGATGCAATTCCTCCTAGTTCAGAAAAAGACAGGAGAAAGATTCATGAAAGTTAGGGATTACAACAATTTTTGGATGGGGTCACCAATGCTTCCGTAGCAAGGCGCCACGTAAGTTGGGAATTCCAGAATCAGAAATGTGACGAGGCTCACCTATTGCACTAAAGGAACAGAGAATTTCCCGTTTTGCAAAGAATTCTGCTTCAATTCCGTTTGTATTTATCACAGCCTTCCGAAAAAACGGCAAACACTGTTTTTATATACGATAACTGCAGCAAGATTATTGCGTGCTCAAAGATGGAAAGATTTGGCAACATCTACCATGGAGGAATGGTTGATGAAGATGACAGAACTGGTGACCGGAAGCCCCTGATGGATTTTTTTGTGTAAAAAAGAAAAAAAATGAACTTGTGATTGATGGTTTTGATGATGAGACAGGATAGACTATAGAAAGAAGAGAATCAAGATGTATTCTTAGAGAGCGAGGTTAAAATATAACTGTACTGATAGCTTGCATCCGTTCTTACTACTGTTGTTAAAACTTTCAGTAAAAATTATCGGATTCTGGAATTCCCAAGTTATGTCGTGCCTTGATATGAAAAATTACAGCTTTCTGAAGATTGCCAAATAAATAAACCAATGAACTGAGACTTTTTGGATTTACAAAGAGTTCTGTTTTGGCTCCCTCCTTCTTTGAGTTTATCTCTTGAATATGATGCAAAGGGAACCGTATTGTGAATCCCGAGGAAGCTATTCTAGGATCACAGTAATTTCCAAATTGGAACCCAACTGAAATTGCTCTGCGGGAAACCAGCTTGCTTGCAACATGATCTTTTCTTGGCACGCGCTTGTCTGGATGAACGTTCTTGAAATCTGGGCAGAAGCCACGCTAAAGTATCTAGTTCAGGGTTGCAAACTGGTTTCCCCCCAACCCCCCAAGGACATGGCATTTAGGAGAAATGGAGGGTCCTTGGATGGACTCTAGTGTCCCTCCTGACCCTTGTTTTGAACAAGAGAGGTTAATGCCTTACTATCGTCAAGTCTTCTCCTTGATTCACCCACCCACATATTTTCTGCAGAGTGCATTTATAAACGAACCCCTTTTTTCTTCTCGGCACTCTGCCCCCCGACTCCCCAAATTTTACAAACGATCCAGCCCACAGGCACCTCTTGTGCAAAGCCATCGTTGATGTAATCGTAGTTTAACAGTAAGCCGCCATTGGCTGGGTGGTTCATAAAACACGCTAACCGGGGGGTCGTATTGAGAAATTGGAAATGTAATATTATTCCAGATGTTAAGGAAGGGTCGATGGAAATGCGTGAGCTCTGTGTTTTGGAAAAGGCAATATATTCTACTAATTAAAGGATGCAGCAATCTGTGTTCCTATGGCAGAGATTTTGTGATATTTTACAATGATCTTTTGCACTGATTCTATTAAGGTAGTGTATGCATTAGGAAACCAGGGACTATTGATAAGTACAAAGTAGTTTTATTCCACTCTTTTTCTTAGCTTGTATTTTTAGTTTGCATGGGATGTCTCTCTTCCATTTTTTAAAAGCTTTTTTTTAAGTTTAAAGATCGTTTTGATCATTATGCATGTATATATTTTTTAGAAAAATACATAAATGAAGGAAAAAATAAACTGGGGATGTATTTTTCCTGGCCCATACTTCACTTTGGAGTGGCCTGCTAAAGTTTAGTGGGGACGGAGGCAGGAGGAAGAAATATAGATTTGATTTCATAAGGACAGACTCAGATGTTTTACTTTTTTATTATTACACTTGTGCTCATCCTCCTTTTCTCTTTCTTTCTCTCCCTCTAGCCCTGCTCTTAGACATTATCATTGTAGCTGGCTTACAGAAAATGGCAAAACGGAAAAGTCCTTATGATGTCAGTCCAGGTGTTTTGGACTACCTGACCATGGATGTCTATGCCTTTCCTGCGGGTCACGCTAGCCGAGCTGCTATGGTTTCCAAGTTCTTCCTCAACCACCTGGTTCTGGCAGTCCCGCTTCGAATCCTACTGGTCCTTTGGGCCTTCTTAGTAGGACTCTCCCGAATCATGGTGGGACGCCACCACGTCACCGACGTCCTTTCTGGCTTTGCCTTTGGTTACATCCAGTTCCGGTTGGTGGAAATTCTGTGGATGTCTTCTAACACGTGTCAGATGCTGATTTCTATGTGGTGAGGAGGAGTGACGCCCTCAGCTTTCTTTCATTTTCTGTTTTAAGACACAGACAAGGCGAGAGACTTCTCAGAAAGGGAGGTGTTTGGCAAAGGAACCATGGAGTATCTTCTTCCAAGAAGCTGAACCTCATGAGGCTGAAGAGACAGTTGGGTCTAATTGGGAATATCTTCTGGGAAACATTGAGACTGGCTGATGTATTTGGCTGTTTTTTCCATGGCTCCCAACCAGAAAGCAAATTCAATGAACAAGGACAACATTGCATTCTCCTGCTAACTGGCTGTTGAGACAATGCACTCTGAAATCTCACAGCTCTTGCCTTTTAATATGGAGACGGTTGTAGCATGTCTGGTCATGGAGGTTGAGGAATATAGGATGAGATTCCTTCCTCAAGTTGAGGTGTCTGCCAGTTGTGTGGAGACTATCATTCTTGGAAACCCCACTTCTATGCCTACTTTCCCCAACCTGGGCATCATCCAGATGTGTGAACTTCAGTTTCCAGAATTCCCTAGTCAGTATGGTCACTGCTAAGAATTGTGGGAGGGGAAGGGCATCCTCAACATGTATGGACTTCAGCTCCCAGAATTCCTCACCAGCATCTGGTCCTCATTGAGAATTCTGGGAGCTCAAGGGCACCGTCCAGAAAGGTGGATTTCAACTCCCAGGTTGGGAATTCTAGAAGCTGAAGTTCATGCATTTGGAGGGTGCCCCATGGGGAAAGACTCACACCATGCCTTATAAATTCCTGATAATAACACAAGAGTGTTGTGGCATCTCTTACACATTTTTCCTTATTTTAGTGCTCATTTCTTAACCCAGCAAAATTCTGCTTGGCAGATGGGAAGGAAGCAGTGAGAGAGTCAGTGGGTAGGGTGGTGGACTAGGGTGGAAAAAGTACTCCAGTTCAAATCATCATTAGCTGCAAAATTCACAAGTCAGTAGCCAAGTTCACACACAGGATGCCCCGATGTAAACCTTCATTTACAAAATAGTGGCTGAATTCACATATCGTGCAGAACAATAATCAAACAAATGAATCTATGGCTTAGAGAGATGTATAAGGGCAGGAAAAAGTTGAGCTCCAACATTATGCTTAAGTGGGGTTTGTTGTACCATCAGTGGTCAAGTTCACAAAAGATGCTAAGCCATAAACTAGGAACAACAATGGCTGAATTTGTCAAACCAAGCCAACCGCTTGTGGGGCGTGAAGGGTGAATCCAGACATTGTAAACCCTACTTTATAACCAAATGATGTGTCAAACAAGTAAACTGTGGTTTATGTGCTAATCATGCTTAAAGAAACCCTGACTTAGGATTCATTTAAGCAACCCTGTTGCATTTTTAAATCATGGTTCATGCAGGGTGGCGTTTATGCAAACGAGGCCCCTATGGCTTGCTTATTCAAACTGTGGTTAGGTGAACCATAGCTTAATGTTATAGGTGAAGTCAACCAATATCACCAACTTCACAGAGGCATTGTGAGGCTAAAATGGGGGTGAATGAAGCATTGTCAACTTCTTTTGAGGGAGAGCCAGGTAGAATAATGAAATAACAAGTTAGGGTTAAATATGGCTGTTTCCCCTGTCCATTACATTGGGTGATCTAGAAGGCATCAGGTGGATGTTGTAGTGATCTTTACAGTCTTTATCATTTGATAAAGCTGGATTTTAACTTGTAATAAAGGGTCTGACAAGTTTGGCCTTGTTTGTTCCTTCTAATATTTTTGACAGGGCTTCCAAGAAAAGATGGAGAAGCTATGAGCTTGTTGGGTGCAGCCATTAGGAACCGATCTGACCTGGTGCTTTTCACAAGACTGAGGCCTAGCTGAGATGAAAAATGCAGAAGAAGCTGAATCTCAGAAAACAGAGAGGCCAAGTCACATCAGGGCACATCTTGTCCTGTTGAGGACCAAGAAAGGAGAGTCCTGCAAGAATGGCTTTAACTATCAACCAGAATCCCACAATATTTGAAGAGCCCCTCTGCTCATCCTTGGCTGGGATTGATACAAGAGATTATCTTGAGATCTCTTCACTTGTAGCTTTAAGTTACTTTGATGCCTGGGGTCCCACTCCATGTTCAGCTACAATTGTGGTTGGTTCTTTCATGGCAGAGGTTGATGGATGATGATCTCACAGTAGGGGGTAAAGAAGATGACCTTGATGGAGATAGGCAAGAACCTAGGGAAAAGGAGCTGAAACGTTTTTTTTTTAAGTCCAAAACTATCAGATAACATTTGGAAGTGGCTCAGATAGACACCTCCCTAATTCACAGGAGTATAAGGAGGAGGAGGAGGAGGTCCGGCACAATCAGATCTGCAAGAATCTGTTATTATAGCCTATCTTAATCAAAGTAATTTTAGCCTTCCTGTGGAATCAAATTCATGGTCTGGTCTACCCAGTGGGGCTGATGCCTCAGCTCTGAGAATGAGGAACCAAAGACTTCCTGCACCTCAGGATGACCTGAATTATCAGTATTAGACCTGAATGTGTTTCAAACATCACACGGGCTGTTCTCTTGCAGCACTAATAGTGCCCCCCAAAATTCACAGTTCAGTCGTATCAGGGATGCCCAATTAGACACCCTCCAAAAGTTGTGGGCAAGCCTACGTTGTCTTCAAAGCTGTCCCCCAATCTTTCATGGGACAGAAGGGGAAAATTATTCAGAGGGAAATGTATGCATCTGAAATGGGATGTGGGAATGACCTTGAGAGACAGGAGGAAGAGCTGCAGACTAGACTACAATTAGATAAGGGGCAGCTGAGCCCAGAGGAGCAATGGAGGTGTGGCAAACATCCCAGAAGGGACCGTCCCTAGTTTGTTGGGCTGTAAAGGCGAGGGGGGAGAGAGGTATTTTCAGACTTGCAAGATTCTGTTAATGTAACCTTACAATAAAGTTAGAGCTAGTACTTCTGGGTGTGCTTCTTGTTTGGACTACCTTGCAAGGCTGACATCAATCTTGCAAGTCTCAAAGCACCTCTCTCTTCCTGTTGCCTTTACAGCCTGAGAAACTAGGGAGGGTTCCTCCTGATCCTTTTTCCCCTCCCACTATCCAGCTGAGGGCTATGCTGTCTCTTATCTGACTATTGCCCTGGCTCCCATAGCATATGCATAGCTAAGGTGGAGAAGCATAGCCAGAAACAAATGCAGCAATTAAAATACTTATTTGCAGAAAGAGACAAAGATCATGGTTTAGCCTGCTCCTACTGAAGTCTGTGCTTCAGCAGAAGCAGGATTGAAAGATCACTTTCTGGAGTCTGGCAAAAAGAAAAACAAAATCTCCAAGGATTAGTCAAGTCGAATTGTGCAGAAACATCAGTGGGTTCACACAACTTGCCTCCAAAAGAAGGAATTTTGCTTCTGTCTCTATAGCAACCATTGCAGATGGAGGGATAACTCTATTATAATGCTTTTATCATCGGAGTTGATCAGCTTGGAACATCCACCCAAGAGCATCTGGATTTTCTGTGCCCACCGGGCGGGGGGATATCCTTGACAAATTGAACGAAGCTAATGCAATTGAATCAAATTGAATTGAATTGCTCTGGGGCTTGTAACACCTCTGCATAGCCCACAGCCAATTAACTGGAAAGGCCCTATGCCCTCCAAAATAATGTTAACTGGCTATGCTGGTCTATGGCCATAATAAAGGTTTGATTTGATTTGAATGTTAATTGGCTTTGGCATGCTATTTTTCAGATTTTCAAAATATGTTGGCCAAGGATTGGAAGACTATGCTTCAAAAATTTGGAAGAGCTGGAATTTCTAGGGATATCCTTCCACAAACTCTAGATGATGTCAAGTCACCATGCAGAGAACACCCTGCCTATCTGTTTTCTTAACCCTGTGGTCTCAATCTGATGGGGTTCCCACCACTGTAGCGATCTGGAAGCCAAGGATGGGAAATTTATGATTCGCTAGATGTTGCTGAAATATAACTCCCATCAGGCCAGAAATTCTGGGAATTGAAGTTCAGCAGCACTTTTGGGGAGCTTCCACCCATGACCTAAGCAAGAATTTAGTCTTGGTTTTGGAACAGAAGGCAAGACCAACTCAGTTTTCTGATAAGATGAGTTGGGTGGAAGTAGCACCTTGGACAGCATCTGACCAGCTCAAGGTGGGAATTCTGAACAGAATCAAATGTTGCTTCAGCAACAGGCCTCAGATTGAAGTCAAAATCTAATAGATGCTGTTCCTTACTTCTTACTAATGCATACTTATTTAATGAGCTTTCCAACGGGTGAGTTTTAATACTTTAATTAGCACCTCATGTTTTTTCTTCATACCCAGCCATTAGCCATGTACATTTCTTGATCTTTCTTTTGATGGAACCCCAGTAAGAAAATTCATACAACTGAGAAGCGAGTCAGCCAACCATGGATATCAATGGGCGATGCTTTGAAAAAACATCAGATACGTTTTAATTTTAGCTCAATGGGCGCTGAAAGAATCATGAAATGGCCTTGCAAAGCTCACCAGGGCTATTCATTTCCAAGGCATGGATCTGCAAAGTCCAACATCTCACCAAATAATTTTGCAAGCCTTTGGGGTTACCAAAATGAGAGAAAGAAATTTTTCTCACTCAGTTTTCTTTACAGCAAGATAGGTCATCGATTGGCAGTAGGGTGCCGGAGCAAAATGTCTAGAGAAACATGGTATGTGTAAATGTTGTTATTTTTCCCTGGTTTTTTTTAAAGAGGAGGTTGGAATGTGTGTGTTTTTTCAAACCATCTTAAGCCACTTAAGGAGATAATGACACTCTTGAGTTGAGCTCCTGGAAGCTTTGCAAACATGGACATGTTCTTCTTGGCAACAGGATGTACACTAAGTAGTTTGTCATTGCCTTCATTTTTAATTCTCAGTCTAAATTCCAACCTGGGTTGCCTCCCATCCAAGTATTATGCAACAAGGAACCTGCTTAGCATTTGGGGATCAGCTGAGGTTCTCTCTACGCCATCTCTCCCTCCAGACAAAGTGAAATTTCCCTTGAGTTGCGTTCAACTCCTGCTAATACTATGTCATTTTCTTGGAACAATATGGTAGCTGTTAGCTTTTTCCTGGATTTTTCTCCTACCTTACGGGAGGAGAAGTAGGTCAGGGGCATTAGCTTCATTCCATTTAACTTTTTCTGAAATCAGCTCAGTTGGGTTAGGTGTGACCACTTGCCTTTTAATATCTGCCCAACAATTTTCATTTATTCCATGCTTCAGACTGATAGGAAAACATCCAGGTGGTAATTATGCCTTGTGATGACTTGAGGCCATACCAAAGGAATGGTCAGATAAGAGGGAGCATAGCCCTCAGCTGGATAGTGGGAGTGGCAAGAGGCTCAGAAGGGACCCTCCCTAATTTCTCGTGCTGTAAAGGCGATGGGGGGAGAATTGTCCTTTCAGACTTGCAGGATTCTGTTAATGTAGTTTTACAGTAAAGTAGAATTAGTTCTGGTCATGATTCCTATCTGGTCCACCTTACTGAATCTTTAACAGCTTTCCTAGTTCTTACAATAAACATACTTATCAAGAGCTTTACTTTCTTATGAGATACACTCTACTCCATGTTTACTATCTTGTATTATCCAACAAAAAGATGCACTCCGAAAGGATTTAATCCCAGAACACTAAGCAATTGCGTGCAGGCTTGTGCTGAGAAGCCAACGCTTAATGATTATTCATTTAGCCTGTTTATTTACTACTTGTCACACCCTATGAATCCAGGCAGTGAGCGCTATTAAAATCCTGTGCTATTTAAAATGCAATCGAACGTGGAAGGAATAAAAATGGATTTATATATCTAAACCGTATGAACTGGAGGGGAGAACGAAGGGAGCAATTCCGTTATGGATCAAGGGGGAAAAACAGTTCCTTCCCCTGTTGCTGAATTGGAACGACGTTTTATTTTTATTTTATTTATAGGAGGATGTTTATTATTTGTTTAATGGCCCCTGTTTTGGTTTTGATGGTGTTGTGGTTTATGAGATCATTTTAGTCTGGGCTGTTTGATTGAATGTTTTTAGCTGTTTTTCGGATTTTGATCGTTCTGAATGCTGCCCAGACTCCACTGGAGTTGGGTGGCCAAAAAAATTTAAATAATAATAATAATAATAATAATAATAATAATAATAATAATAATAATAATAATATAATAATAATAATAATAATAATATCCTGCAGCACCTGGTGGAAACAAACATTGGATGTTATTGGAATGTATCAGATTTGGCTGCAATTCCCTTTTTCTGGTGCTGGATCCCATCCCAAGGAGTGAACCATGGTGGGAAGGAAGTCTCTGCAATCCCAGGATTTGAGTGAAAGATGCAGGTAGAGTTCAGGTGGAACCTCACGCACCTTCTCTGCCTATCCAGAACCCCCCGACTCACTGCAGTGGAAAAGCACACCCTTCCCAGTGCCAAAATGAAACTGAATTTTGAACTCCCATTGTCGTCAACTCCAGGACGTGGAAAGGAACATGGGTGCCTAAGTGAACAAAACACTTTGGAGAGGTTCGCCATCCTCTGTTGTCTCTTGGTTTGGGGGAAGCAAGGCAGGGGGCCAGAGGGGGGGGGACATGGATTCCAAAAGCAACAGAAGCTGTAGTCAAGCTTCCTGTGCAGTTTGCCACCTTCCTGTTCACCCCAGGCTGCTAATCTGGTGTTGGCAGACGGAACAGATGCGCGGAAATTGACCGGACCTCGGTGGTGATAACTAGCAGGAGAGGGGTGGGCACGACTGAGGAGAATCTGCTTTGGGTGGCTGGATTCCCATTTTCCAAATGTCCCCAAAGAGTTGTGAACTTCAAGCCAGCATCCTTGGCCTGGCCTTCTTGATTTATAACTTAGTTATTTACAAAATGTATAGATCAGCTAGAGGGGTTGTCTGGCCTAGCCAGAAAGTGGAAGTTGGCCTTGATGAGTTGGATGTTATGCCCCAAGACCACCCTGCATCCTTACCAAGAGCATTTCAGACGGGGGCACGTGTTGGGGCAGCTTATGTTGGTTCCGTATTGGGTTCACTTATAATCCCATAAACCCTGTGTTTGTTTTGGGTTTTGAACGAGGGGGGAACCCAACCGACGGTGACGTGTGTGATAAATAAGCAAACGAATCCTTCATTGGGTGACTTTGAGATTCCTTGACTGCATAGCATGGCCTCCTAGAAATTGCAACACCGTGATGCTATGATGAAAAACAACAGCTTGATTTCTTTCCTCCGTTCTTCTCTCTCCATCGAAATGAGTGTCACTAAGATAGCCCTGTTTTTAGCCTATTTTAACCTTTGCAAGAAAGAATTTTGCAGCCAAGAGATTTATTATAGTGCAACGGGGGTTTATTCAATCCACTACGGCTGGTGGACCTGTTTCTTTGGATCTGGTGTCTTTCAGGTAGACAGCTCTAGAAGCTTCAAGTTATCCATATTGGTATTCTTCATCCCAGCCCCATAATAGGATCTGGAGAAGGTTACCATCTGGTGGAAATCAATGAACGCTATGGGGCTGGCACAGAATAAAGGAATTCATGAGGAAGTGTGGGATCTGCAAGCACGTTATGAAGGTGCCAGCTTCTACAGTGCTGTTGGCCTCCTTGACCAGTGTCCTTTCCGCCGGGACCGATGCCAAGCTGGCCGAAAAAGAAATTCAAGTTGGGTAAAGAGGTATGAGTTGGTGGTTTGCTTCAGCTGCAGATTAAGCAGGAGCCGGTTGGCAAAAGGGGAGATATTATTGGCCACTGAGCAAGAAAAGCTTTCAGCCTGAATCAGCATAAAGCTGGAATCATACTTTGGAGGCATCTGAGAAATTATGGTGGCGTGAAGGAGCTCGCATTTCCCAGGAGAGAACAAAGAAGCTTCCTACGGAGAGATATCAACAATGGAGGTGTCTTCTTTACATAAACATGATGTTCTCTGGGCCCAGGTTGGACGTTCCCTTACAAAGAGAAAGACATTCAAAGGGGCATTTGAAAATAAACAAAATAAACAAAATATGCAATTAAAAATAAATCAAAATAACATAGCCAGTTAAAAATGAAATGAAAATAACACCAAAAATAACACAAAAGTGAACATTAGATTAACAATGACGTTAAATTAAAAAATAAATAAAAACCCAAATCAAATTCAATTAAAATTAAATGAAAATGACCAATAAAATGAAATCAGGGTAAGACAGCCAGTATGATTCAACATCTATTTAAAAATCCATTGCTTTTTTTTATTCTTCTTCTGCCTTAACGCGGGGCAATAAGACAAGAGTTGAGAGATACTACCACGGAAACAGCGTTCATGACTTGTGTCCTGGAAGCAAGACTCCTCTTTCCGACCATCACCAACCTCAGTTAGTAATCAGGCAAGTTGCCATCTTTGCGTTGTTTCCATCACCATGATAACCCAGAGACAAGCAAAGATTTATCCAGGGAAATGCAAGAGCACCTTCTTGAGAAGAAGCATCTTCTCTTCTGCCTGGAAGGAATGACCAGGATGACGTGCCACCTGTTCACTTTCCGACAACTCAGGATGATCCCATGAGAGCAGATGGTAGCCGTGTCTGGTGTGATGGTTTATATTTCCCTTTATATAAATCTTGCATCTTAAATCAACCTCTTGAACAATTTCCTTGGTCACTCTGCTCTACTCTTAGCTCTTTGGCACTGCTTTCCAAGTACTCCATCTTGTGGAGACACCCAATGATCCTATTTTATTTTATTTTATTTTATTTTATTTTATTTTATTTTATTTTTCTGCTTGGAAGGGCACGGCTTCCTTGAAAAGCAGGGAGGCAGAATAGAAAGAGTCTGCAGCAGCTAAGTGGTAAAATAGCAGACTTTAATATTTGGTGCCATCCATCTCCAGGGAGGGCTAAGAAAGATTTTTGCTTGCAGTTCTGGAAAGTGATGGCAGAAATCACTTTCTTCTAACCTGGTGCTCTTCAGATGGGCTAAAATCTCCATTTTGGTACGCAAAGATGGTTCTCGAGCCCCAGAAGTCTCCCTCCTAGACCGAGGTTATTTGAATCTCTTGCCCATTGCCCTTTGATAGTGAAAGGAAAAGCACTCAGCACATGCTCAGATTCACCCTTGTCTTTAGCATTTCTTGTTTTCTCTGCTTTCACTTCAAACTGGCCATTCCTGAGCCACAGATGTGTTTGGTGGTTGGGAAGGAGAGGAATTTCAGTGCAACCTGTGTTTGGAGGAAAGAATAGCTTAATCTCAAGTCTGTGCTAGAGAGATTGCCCAGTTGTTTAGCTGTTCCTGCTGTGGTTTGCGTTCCCACTGCTCTCCAACAAGGCACCGAGGGAGGGAGGGAAGGGTGAATTTTATTTTATTTTTTTAAAAGGAGACCTTCAGTTCTTGTGATTTTGCAACTAAGGAGCTCTTTGACTTAGGGGGTGATTTTTCATACCTCAACTTTTCCTCCTTGTGAGAAAAATGTGACTCATACCCAACTCTTCATCCTTGCGGGTAGCTCTGGTTATAGCTAAATGCCTCCCTCTGCTGTCTCTCCTGTACATTGCAGCATGCACCATTTCTCAACAAGGTGAAAAGTTTCTTCCAGCTTCTGAATCACTAAGCTGAAGTTGGCTCTCCCTCCTCCATCCGTGGGGACCCTTCGGGGATTGATATTTCCATGCTGATGACTTCTGGAGGACTTTTTCTCCCTTCCTATGGAACTATGTCTTGGAGAAACAAAAAATGGATCCTCTGTTGATAGCCATGGTCCACAGGCACGTCATTCTTTCGATGAGATCATTCCATAATTCACCTGGGGAATTCAGGATCACAAGACAGCGTTGGGCTCAAACCTGGCCAGCTGTCAAAGGAGATTGGATCAATGCATCTATGGAGGGATGTTGGTCTTGAAGACTCCATGGTATCGCCAAGCTGGGGTCCAGCCTGTCTCCAAATCCCAACAGTGGGAGAGGAGAAGGTCTCCCGCTTCTGCTTAAGAGCCCTACAGAGGCATCTGGTTGGAAAGAGCTTTAAGTTTCATTGGGGAGTCAACCTCTCCCCCCCCCCCAAACAATTTCTATATTCCTGCCAAGAAAACTTCATGAACATCTAGTCATCAGGCGTGAACTCCAGGCTGTCCTACATCTTCTTTTATGCTCGGTTTCAACATGTACGAACTTCAAGCTGTAATCTGATTTCCTTGTTTGGGTATGAACACAGTCTTTAGGTTCTGGTAACCTGTGCTCACACATGCCAGAGTGCAGAAAATAATAGTCTGGATCGCTCCGTTGTCTAGGCCAGGCATAAAATGTCTTTCTGGGAAGGAAATTAAGTAGGAAGAACTCTTGCTTTATTGTATGCAGTAAATCTCACCTTCAGTTCTTCAAAAACCTTCAACCAGCATTTCTCTGTTCAGCTCTTTGAAGAACTGCAAAGAATCTTGAGAGGCATCTAAGTCAGCTTCCGGGCAGTGATGGTGTCATCTCACTTGCAACCACTTTTTTCTTCTCTTCTGCCTCCCATTGTGTTGGGAAGATAAACATGATCCTTTTTTCTCTGGTTAGAGAAGCTGTTGAGTTTCTGCTGAAATTTATCCCATGCTGCTCTCAGATGGACTATGGACATGTTGTGGAGGAAGAAGGAGAAGGAGAAGAAGGAGAAGGAGAAGGAGAAGGAGAAGGAGGAGGAGGAGGAGGAGGAGGAGGAGGAGGAGGAGGAGGAGGAGGAAGAGGAGGAGGAGGAGGAGGAATGATGATGGTAATGGTGATGAATGAGCAGGTGGAAGAGAAGGGGAAGGGGAAGAGGAAAAGGACATAGAAGGAGAAGGAGGAGGAGGAGGAGGAGGAGGAGGAGGAGGAGGAGGAAGAAGAAGAAGAAGAAGAAGAAGAAGAAGAAGAAGAAGAAGAAGAAGAAGAAGAAGAAGAAGAAGAAACCATGCCTTAGTAGGATATGAGAAAAAAGGCATTAACTCAGCATGGATATTGCAATAGCAGTTCTGTAAAGCAGCTGATGCAGGATCAAAGAAATAAAACATGAACACAGCAATTGTCCATATTCTGATATCCTCCAGAGACTGGTTGGATTTTAATTCTCACAATCCTTCAGCCATGGCAAATAAAGGGCAACAAAATGAGACTTCTTCCAAGTTTCGTCACTGTTTGCTTCGCAAGACAGAAACAAAAATGTGAACTAAATTGAGATTAATACGCTTATTCTCTATGTACGATCATATCCCTCCCATTAAAAATTATAATCTGGTCTCAGTTTTATGTAAACTGAGTATTTCGAAGGTGTGTTCTATATACGCCCCATTGAAATATTAAATAAATTGTAAATTAATATGTGCACTATATACTCATTTAAATATTAAATTGTGTTGTTCAAGTGTGATAGACACGTGATTTAAATATTATTTGTGTATTGTTAGAGTATGTATTATATACACACAATTTAAATATTTAAATTGTATATTGTTAGTGTGCATTACATACACACTATTTAAATATGATTTAAATTGTGTCTTGTTAAAGTGTATATTATGTACACACACCATGTAAAAACACACCTTTTATTATTATTTTCTGGTGTGCATTTCCCCCCCACTCTACTTATTTGCACAAAATACTACGTCCGTTTGTTCTCTGAGTTTGATAGGTTGCCTTGGAAATGTATAGATCTCTGGAGAATATTCCATTTATAGCAACGGGCTGGGAGACGGTGTGTAGCATAAGTGTCAAAATAAAGGATTTGATTCTCTGCATATCATTTTTTACGATATAGCAAAAGCAAGAGGTTCTTGCATCGTGGACGGTGTCTATTGTGGAAAGGAAAATCCAGGATGGGCTTAACCATCGTTTGTTGGATAAAACCTGGTTTTCTTTTATGCAGAAAGCTGAAATCACCAGCCACGATTTGCCTGGAGATTCGCAGCACTCCAAACTGTGCTGGGTGCAATTTGCGAATCACTGTTTCCTCCCTCCCTGAGTGGAGACAGAAAATAGATTCGGAATAATTCTAGAAGCGAGGAGAAAAAGACGAGTTGGGCTTTAAAACTGCAATATATCTATTTTTAAAAATAAAATTGTAGAGGGATAGGTGAGAGAGAGAGGCTGGAGCCCCTAATCAGACGATTCTGCAATCCATTTCACTTCACCCGCTCTTGTCAGTTTCATCGGGGCTAGTCAATTTCACAATTGCTTTGGATCAGTTTCACAAGGAATTGATCCAAATCAGAATCCGAATCAGATCAGAAATGTCTTTGGATCAGTTTCACAAGGGCATGGAAACTTCTCCAGCTTGGTCTTCCCTATTTCTCCTATTCCTCTTCCCCAAGGACCATCCCCCTAGTAAGACAATTGTCCTATAACCTTGGGGTCATTATATCGGCTTTTCACGCCCCACCCAGGGTCGATATGGGAGTTGGTACAGCAGAGCAAGAATTTAAAATAAAGAAATGAAGCTCTGAAACATCTCCTTGTCCTTGGCATCTCCTCCTCGGTGGCCGCCCCCCGTACTTCTGCTGAAAGCGGTCCAAGAAAAGGATCCCCCGCCATTTTCAAAGGGATCAGAAGGATGGGTTGGAGGCCATGGGGTGGGGATTTCTGTGGGGTATCTATCATGGTGCTTCTCCAGCGCTGGGTAGATCTCCTCCTGAAGGTGGGCCAATCCTCATCTCCTGGTCTCTGGAGGGCGCGAGGCCTCCTCTGACGTGCCTTCGCTCAGAAATCAGCCCGCCTGGGAGCTCTAGAGGGGTTAATTTGGGCTGGATGGCGCCCATTCATGCTTTGGGTCGGTATCTGCCAAATGCTCATCTTCCCCCCTTCTTGCGCCTTCTTCTTTTTTTTCCTTCTTCTTTTTCCTTTCTCCTCTGTGCCCCCTACTTCCTTTCCTTTCCTTTTTTTATTCATGCCCTCTCTTTTTTGTGTCATTCTTTTTCTCTGCTTTTCCTTTCCCTAGTCTCTGGATCTTCCTGTTCTTCTGTTCCGTTCCTTCCTTCCTCTCATCCCTTGAAATGTCTTCCTCTTCTTCTCCAAACCTTTTCTTTCTCTCCATTTTTCTTTCTGTTCCAATCCCTCCTTCCTTCCTTCCTTTTCTTCTCTCCATTTTTCTCTTCTTTCTTTCTCTCCATTTTTCTTTCTCTTCCAATTCCTCCTTCCTTTCCTCCTTCTTTTCCATCCCAACCCTTCCCTTCTCCTTCCTTCCTTTCCTTCTCTCCATTTCTTTCTCTTCCCTTCCTTCCTTCCTTTCTTTCTATTCCTTCCTTCCTTCTCTCCATTTCCTTCCCTCCTTCCTTCCTTCTCTCCATTTCTTTCTATTCCTTCCTTCCTTCTTTCCATTTCTTTCTATTCCTTCCTTCCTTCCTTCCTCCCTCCTCTCCATTTCTCTTCCTCTTCCCCTCCCTTCTCTCCCTCTCTCAGTCCTTTCTTCCGCGCGCTCCTCTCTCTGCGAGCCCCTCTGCCCTCCGCGCGCTCTTCCTCCGCTGCTCTCCCCGGCGGGCCCTGCAGGCGCCGCTGTCCCCTTCCGCCGGCCTGGCCGCGGCGGGCAGCGCTGCTCACTCCAGCCCGGGGACTGGCAGGCCTTTCCGAGGAGGCGGAGGCGGAGGAGGAGGAGGCGGCGGCGGCGAGAGGCGAGAGGCGGAGGGCCAGTCGAGGAGACGCCGAGAGGCAGCCGCGCGAAGCTCCCGCTGCCGCCGCGCAATCCGCCGCCATCCGCCGCCCCCGGCCCCGCGCCCGCCCCCCACGCGGCTCCCCAGGCGCACCGGGCTCCCCACAAGCACCACAGGTGGGCAGCGGGGGCGCCGGCGGGCGGGGGGCGCTCCCGGGGGCGGGCGCCGGGGCGGAGAGGCGGGCGGCGGCGGTAAGATGGAGACGCAGCAGGCCCGGCCGCGCTCGGCCCGCGCGCTGCCCTCCCTCCCTCTCCTCCCTCCCTCCCTCCGGCCCCCCCGATTGCGACGCCAGGGCCGGTGCGGCGCCGCGCCCCTCTTTCCGCCGCTGCCCGGCTGCACAAAGGTGGGGGGGCTGGGACGGGGAGGGGAGGGGTGCATTTCGGGGGGGCTGCCTGCTTTGCAAAGGGGAGGGGGTTGCAAGGGCGTTGCTCGGCAGGGGCCTCTCCCCTTCTGCCCCCTCCCCAGCTCTCCCCCGCTGCTTATTTTTGCAAAAGGCCCCCCTGAAATCTGGGGAGGGCGGCCTTGGGGGTCGCCCTGGGCTGGCAGGGCCTCCCCGACCCCCCCCGCTGCCTCCCCCCAATTCTAATCCTGGCTAATTGCATCTCCCCCCCTTCGGTGTAACAGGCGGTCCTGGAGGGGAGGGCCCTGTGGCTCTAAGCTGCCCTGTGGGCTTGGGGCTTGTGGCTCGTGTGTTGCCATTTTGTGCCCCGCTGCTGCGGCGGCGGCGGCGCCCGCTGCTTCCCCAGCCGGGGTTAGCTCCCATTGTTTTGGTGGGGCGCCGCGGCCAAGCAGGCCCGGGCGAGGCTCCCTCCGCCCGGGGTGGCTTCGGAGGAGGCGACCGAGGTCGTGGGAGGCCAGGTTGTGGCACCACCGGATGCGTTTTCGGGAGCATCTCGGGAACCCAGCCGCTGTGCCCATTTTTCGCTACGACACACCTGGCGTTTCGGAGACGAGAAAGTAATGGCTTCCACGTCCTTTCCCCCCCCAGCGTGTCGCAAATGCAAAGAGAGAGACCGACCCGACCGGTCGGCATCGTCAGCCAGCAGCGTCTGGGGGGCAGAGCAAGAACGGGGATGCTCCGGCCCGTGGGGTTTTCATCTCTTGCATTGGGCGGTGGGAGGGGGCGGCTGGTCTCGGGGACATGCGGCAAGTGCGCCGGTGTGGGGTGATAAACATGGAAGCGTGCATGCGTGTGTGCGCACGTCTGTCAGATCGGGGCTGGCGGCTTTGTCTCTCTGCTTTTGGGGAAAGGGACCGCTGTCCCCTGCATCGGGGATCTGCTGGGGGGTGGGAGCCACGGGATCCGCCCCGGCGGATTTCGAAGGCCCCGGATCCCCGCGCGGGCCCTTCCTCTCGCCTGGAAAAGGTGGTGACACATCGAGAAGGTTGGGAAGTTGCAGTCGGCCTGAGATGGAGGTGGCCTTGGGTGAAGATTGTGGGCTGAGCCGTAACGTGGCTTGTTGGGGTTTCGCCTTAGGTCGGGACCACCCTGCGCATCCGTGGGGCTCAGGAATCTGCTGGATTAACGCCAGGGAGATCCGGGTCCAAATCATCCCTTGGCTGAGGAGCCTCATTGGGGTGGGGGGTCTTCGGGCCAGGGATCCCACCCAACAGGGTTGTTAGGGAGAAACCTCTAGGGCAGGCAGCTCTCTGTATGCCGCCTGGAGCTTATCCATGAATAGAAACCAAACAAATAAACAAAGAAATAGCAACATAGGTTTATGTTTATATTTCCTAAATGCAACTCTTTGCAAAGATGGCCACTGCTGATGAATCTTCCTGTTGCAACATGTTTCTTTATTTGCTCGTGGTTCCCAAAAATGTAATGCTTTAATATTTGTATCAGTCTCTTGAGATGCTAAAAGCCCAGGGGGCATTTTCGCGCTGTGTTTTTGAATGGTCTGTCCTTTCTGCAAGGCTTTCTCTGCTCCGCTCTGATTTTTTTTTTTTCTCCCAAAGTTTTAGCGGGCCGTTTCTCATTCGTGGGGGCTCCGTTTTTTAGGCCGGATTTGTCAACTGGGACGCCGGGGCCACCGTGGGTTGGCTGAGCCCTAAAGGTTTGAGTCTGTGCTTTGGGGTTTGCTATTAATCAGGCTGTGCACCATTGTCTTGATTCACCCACCCCCATTGAATAAACTACTTTTTTAAATGGCTTTCTTGGTGCCGTACACACGCATACTCAACCTGAGTTTTAGCTGTTGATGGAGAAATAGCTGATAAAAATATGAACCTTGCTGCTTCTCACCAATAAGCTAGGATTGGTCAAGTGGTATTTTCCATGTAACGTAGAGATGTTTCTGGTAGGTTGGCTAAACATTGATCTTAGTTTTTCCATGTCTTCTTATCCTCATGACAAATATTATGGATCGATGTGGGATTCCATGCTGGAAAAGCCGACACAGACAGGCTGGTCCATGACCCAAAAAAATTAAAACTGTGATTAGGTTCATCGTAAAAAGAGTGCAACTTTTTGGCTTCTACAGAACTCTCCGTTGGGGGAAAGAATTGCAGGTGCTTATCCTGCAAAGCTATATCATTTGGGGTTAGGATGGGAGGCCACCAGGAGAATCTAGGTTTAAAAAAAATCCAGGAGGCAGTGACTGACTACTTCTCTCAAGCCACCGAGAAAAATGTAGCTGGAAGAGAGTCTTTAATGCATTTTTGAATTTAGGATCGGTCCAAAGGCATTTTTCCTCTTCCCCATCCTGATGTTAATCCTCTTGTTCCTTTTTTCTCTCTAATCTTGGGGGTTGCAAACGTGGATCCTCCCGTGGCATTTTGCGTACAGCATCGTTCGTTGCAAAACTCTCCTGGCGGTTGGGACGGGAAACCCTCTTTGCTTTGAATGGCAAAGTAAGAGGAGCAAATGGTTATCTGCGGGAACCAGGTCTTGCTGGGAATGGACACGGTGCGGCGAGAACTTTGTATCGAAGAACGTTGCGGAGTCATTAGTGCAAAGATGGGATGTGTTGTCGTCTTCGTGTTATGAATGGGAGAGAAAGCCATGACCTTATTCACACAACAGGCTTTTACTAGTTGTGTTTTTGGACAGGAGGCTAAACTTGGTTGAGGATAAGCTTAGTTTAGTCGTTGGAACCTTGCCAACCTTGCCGTGGTCCTCAAATCCAACCCATTTGGTGCTTTCGCGGTTCAGTGTCTTGCATGAACCTAGATCAGTGTTGTCCAAACTTGGCCACTTTAAGATGAGTGGACTTCAACTCCCAGAATTCCCCAGCCAGCATGCTGGCTGGGGAATTCTGGGAGTTGAAGTCCACTCATCTTAAAGTGGCCAAGTTTGGACAACACTGACCTAGATAAACGGTTAATTCAGAAACTAAGTTCAAATGGTTGTGCGAATGTAACCACTGGGTTGGGTTGGACGCTGCCAAATTAGATAACCGAGCGACCAGGTTGACGTATTGTGTCACGATAGGGTTTCTAGCTCTGCTTTGCTAGAAAAGCTACAAAAACTGAGATTAAGTCCTAAACTATCATTCATGTTCTGCAGATGACACTTTCTGGTTGTGATACAATCAAGCCACCTTTGAGTTTAGCGGTGGGTGAACCGAGAGCTAATATTGGAGCCATGCGTCCGTCCTTCTCTACATAAAATCTGGACAATCTTACAAGGCTGTCATCTTACAAAGAACGGATTTAACGTGCCGGATGCTAGAAACGGGGCTGAAAGGGGCATGAAGGAAATTCAGAGTGCGCCAAATTGGACTGTTGGGGAGCCCAGTGGAGTCATTCAGAGAAATGAAATTGAATAGCGGAAGATGCCTGCCCTGGAAGGAGGTTGGACAACTATCCAGTCTATCATTCTCTGAAATTTAAGGCAGACAAAAGGCGGTCCTTGACAGCGCGAGGTTAAAACTAAGCTTGCAATGTTTTCTGAAGTTTCCATTGGCCTAAGAAATAAAGATAGATTTGGGTTTATTTATTTATTTTTCTTATAGCTCTCCCCATTTTTTTTTTTTTTTTTTTTTGGTGACCTGGGAAATGCCAGCTTGAATTATGCAGCAGTGGGGTTCCACAATGGAGAAAAAGGATTTTATTTTTTTAACGCTCCAGCCTCCCTGGAGGCAAGGCCACCGTGTTTTTATTTCATCAGTTCAACTGGACATTTTCCCCAATATACTCCGAGAATACAGACAATCCTGCGACGTTACGCAGGAGATTTCATAATCCTCTCTATATTAGTCTCTTTCCCACCAACCCATGTTTTCCTGTTAACATCGATCGCGATGGCTTGTATCTTTTCGAGGATTCCCTTGGCCAATACACAGATTTTGGAATCCACCTAATAACAGAGGTGGGAATGGCCAACTTTCCACTTGATGAGGTTGGTGCTAAAATAAACCAAAACAGGCACATAATTCCTGGAACTATCATTACATTAAGCTGTGGTTAGAGCGGATCTGTGGTCTGATATTTGGAGATTTACTGGGAAAGTCTCGACATTCTTTGCCCCAAATGTGAATCATCTATATCTTTGTCCTGTTTTCGTAGCTTATTGGGCAAGGGCTGAAGCAGGCCCTTCAAAGCAAAACAAAATATTTTATATCAAGAGCTGTTGCAGAGAGCTGCAATCAAGTGGGAGGATAAATATGCAGAGGGAACAGGATTTTCTTATGCCCAACACCATCCTTTTCATTTGAGGAGCTTAAAGAAAGGTTGAGATTTAACTTAGGTGCCATCTAGGCCCGCATAAACTGAATCCAGATCAGCTTAACTTCAGGTTTTTCCTGGCTACCTCACTTCCCCCAGCTTTCAGAATTTCAGCCCCACCAAAACTGGTTTTCTTTCTAAAATAATGTTTATTGAGAATGTTTTCCAAACCATAAAAGACAAATTAAAAGAAAAGGAAACGTGTGAAGAACAAGAAAGGGAAAAAAAGAAGAAAAAGAAAATTAACTAAAGAAACAGAAATAACTGCCTTCCGACCTTCTTTCTAACAGAAATTAACACATTCATCCCCCAGCTTCCCTCCTTAGTATTTCAAAAATCCCTTCAGTCCTGTATTTAATTCTTTTTCAGTCATCAGATCCATAAATCACTTTTCTCTGTTTTCAGCAAAATGTCCATCAAGGGTTTCCAGACTTTTAGAAAAGTGTGTACTCTTTTATCCCTGACCAAAAGTTTCGCCAATTCTGACATCTTTGCTATCCTTCAGGAGAGGGGAAAGTTTGGGGAGTCTTGGTGTGGATTTTAAAGTTTTTGATTCCCAACTTAATTTCCTTTTTCCTTCTTTCACTGCCCATAGTTCATTGTAACAGGTACGTGAAAGAACTGCAAATATGCAACGGGGGAGAAGTTTTGGACAAAAGACAACCCCAAACTTGCATTGGGTTCCAGGGTTCTGCAAAAAAGGTCTGAATTCTGTGCCCTTTGCTCTGAACCCCATGATAGAATTTGGGGTTCCGTTTTTTTTCTGGGTAAAAGGGGCATTGTGATGACTGGCTTCTCATGTTGCATTAAACCCTGATAGAATTTGCTCCTGGCTCAGTGTGGCCAGTGAACCCAGCTGATTGTAGCTTAATTAACAAGCTAAGATGGTTTGGTGCAGAGGGAAGGAACTTTGAATGGCGTGGTTGTAGAAGAGAGTTTGAAAAACAGGTGGGAGCCCAAAATAAATTAATTAAATATCACAGAGGTGCCAAGGGTTTAGATTTGAACTGTTTTGAGCAGGACATTTCTGGATGGAGCTTGAAACATTTCCTTTAAAAAAAAAAAAAATTCAGAAAGATTAAAATACAAAAAAGTCAAAAGAAAAGCAACTTCAGAAAGGAAAAAGCGTAGAAAAAGAAAAGTAGCTTCCGACTTTCTTTGGTGCAGGTATAAATGTAGAATATGTTCACCTCTTATTCTAACATCTAAAGATTTACATAGTAAAAAAATAATTTTTAATCTTACATTCAAAAAGGTCATCAAATCAACCTATTTCCCCAATAGATATTAGTACAAGATATTTCTATAGGTATCAAATAAAGCAGTCATCAAATCCCAAAACCAAAATTGCATTTCTTGGGCATCAAGCCAAAAGTCCAAGAGTGGTTTCCAATGAGAAACAAAGCTAAACAATATCCTTTCTTTAAGCGAAATAGTCAGTTTCGCCATTTCCATTCTTTTCAATATCCGTTCTTCGGCGGTAGATATTTCTAGATCCTTCCAATTTTGCACATCGAAGAGTCTCGCTGCAGTTCTCGGAGCTCGAAACATTTCCTGGAAGCTCAAATCGAAATGGAGGTTTTGCACTCCCAAACGAGAAAGCTTTTGTGTCGAACCAGGTTGATTTGAAAAATTGTGCATGCTCCTATTAAATATTAATACGATGGCTTCAGTTTTTTATAGAACATGCCTGGTTCACCCATCACGGTTTTGCTGGCCTGAGAAGGATCACTAAGCCCAGTCTTAGCAACCACATCTCTATCGAGTGATACGTCTAAGCGAATCTGGATTTAGGTGGCAGATGTTGAAATGTGCAGTGCAATTAAGGTGTAGTGTGATGTTGCTTGAAAACAAGTGGATTCAGTTGTGCGTGTTTTCGGCAATAAACTTCATGAAGCCCCACGATGAGGCGAGCTATTAAATTTGAGAAAGAAAACCAGTTGATCCTTGACGGAGCATTTTCTTAACACCGAGGAACCGTTGGAGAGAACTTGCGGGCTAAAAAAAATATTGCCTTCTGCAAATGGAGCTCCTGTAATGGTTATATTTGGGATTTTGCTCCCAAATATTCTGGACCTGCTGTCTTCATCCCAGAGGTGGGGTACCCAGGCTCCCATCATCCCCAGCTGGTGTGATTTTCCTCTGTATTCTCCTTAGGGAGATGTTTGAGAGCAGCTTTGGTCAGCTTGATGTTCCTCAGATGTCCTGGCCGTGTCACTTGGGGATGATGGAGGTTATAGTCCTACACACCTGAGAAGAAACTGCTGGGTTGTAGAATGAAGCTTATGTGGTGCAATCACACTTTCGATAGAAGATCTCTCTGTGGAATGACTAGTTTCAACTTTGAGTGTGCAGAGTTGGTGGGTACGGTTGTCCCCAGGTGATTGAACGGAAGATGTTTACACCTTTGTCCAGATTCTTTGATGGAGTGTTTTGAAGGATGAAGGTAGAAATCTCGCCTTAGACGAGAATTCCTTTTCTGAGGCTGTTTGTTGAGAGGAAGAGTTGCGTTGTCTGTAAAGTGAGAAAAACTTTCCATCCATCTTTCTCGTTCAATCTTCCATATTTTCTCCCTCCCTCCCTCCCTCCCATCCATCCATCCTTCTTTCAATCTTCCATATTTCTCCTCCCGCCCTCCCTTTCAATCTTCCATATTTTCTCCTTCCTTCCTTCCTTCCTTCCTTCCTTCCTTCCTTCCTTCCTTCCTTCCTTCCTTCCTTCCTTCCTTCCTTCCTTCTTCCATATTTCTCTTCCCTCCCTCCCTCCCTCCCTCCCTCCCTCCCTCCCTTTTCTTTCACTCTTCCATATTTTCTCCTTCCTTCCTTCCTTCCTCCCTTCTCTTTCTCTTTTTTCCCTTTCTTATTTTCTTCCTTCCTTCCTTCTCTCTCCCTGTCTCCCTTCCTCCCTCCCTCCCTCCTTCCCTCAGACTCTTCCTCTATCTTCCATATTTTATCTCTCTCTTTCCCCTCCCTCCCTCTTGGCATTTTTCTCCTTCAGTTTTCCATATTATCTATCTACCTATCTACCCTCCCTCCAATTGCCTTTTAAGCAGGCAAATGCTTGCAGATTGAATCAGCAAGCTCCCAGAGAGCTCCTCCGCTAAACTTTCTCTTATTGGCTGGTGGCTGGCTTGACATGAGATGCCATGCTTAGATTCCAAAATCCCAAATTGATTTTGTGGCGGAAAGGGCAAACTCCCCACCCTTCTAGCTTCCTAGAGTTTACGGGGAAATGAAATGTGTGGCAGCTTTCCTGCTCACGGACTGCAACTCCCATCATCTATAGCCAATGGAGTTGCAGCCCCAGATCATTTCTGTGCCAACAATACCCAATAAGGCTTGTGTGTGTTCCTCCCCGGAATACCCCTCAAAACCTGGGATGTGTGAGTTTCCCCGGCATCTGCCGTTCGAAATCCTGCATTTCAAACCCATGTTCCGGAGAACAACTCTCAGCATTTTTTCCTACTGATTTTCAGCTTAGTAAAAGAATTGGCGTTTCAGATTCTTTTCCAAGGAGATGGGAATGTCTGTGGTGGGAAGAGGGCTCCATGTGGCACTGCCTCCATGCATTGTGCAAAATGTGGTTGGTTTTAATTTGGGTCTGGTTTTTTGGGGCAAAATGTTGTGCAGAGGCAAGGAGCTTGGGTAGTTGGCGGTTCAAAAGTATTGCAAAAACTCAGAAAAATGGGTTAATTCAGCAATCAGGTGGAACATGTGGAGCAAGGGTGCATGTTATCTTTTCATTGCATGCTTCTCTCTCCAGGGATATGCGCCTTTCCTGGCTCCTAGGCTAGAAAACATCCTCCCAAGGGGCATTTTCAGATCAGGCAATACGAACAGTTGAAAGAAAGCAGTAGCTAGAAAGCACAATTGTCAGAAGTCGCCCTTCTGCCACTTCTAGCAGCCAAGGAATCTCAAATACACCCCTAAGAGAAATTAGAAAGAAATTCTCAAGCTTCCCAGGGCTAAAGTAGAAAAACAGACATCTCTTTAACAAGAGAAGATTTGAGAATTACAGAAATGGGTTTGGTGCACAATTAATTAAAAGCTTCCTTTGCTCTAGCATGTAGTTCCCGAAACATGACGGCAGCACTTTCCATCTTCTTTCCGTGCAGAATTCTTAGCACTTTCTAAAAACATGGCTGTGTATTCTTCATCTGTTCTTTTTGTCCTCTTCGTACCCCCTTCTTCTCTGCAGGCAGATCAGGAGCGGTGCAGAGAAATTTCCTTACTCGATGACATTTCATCGCAATGTCCGATCGTTCGGGGCAAATAACCAAGGGAAAGGATGGGAAAAGCAAGTACGCGACGCTCAGCCTGTTTGATAAATATAAAGGAAAGTCAGTAGAAACAGTCAGAAGCACAGGTAAGTGGGGTGGAACGGATTAGCCACAAGGGTGGGAGGTTTTGCATTTAAAGCAGCCATCTTTTGATAATCTGGCTGCCCCTGCCGATCTAGGTTTGGAAGCTAAGCTGGATATGAGAGGGATGGGACACCACCAGGAGATCCCACAGCGGAAGACTAGGAATTGGCACGGTCATGTCCCTGGAGGCAGTACACGTTGAGATCAGCTCGAATGCATCTTTACCTGTTGCCTCTTTTTGTTGCTAGTAAATTTAACGGGAAGAAAGAACTGAGTTAGTTGCCGGATGGCTCGTCACTCTGTATACTCACAACACGGGGTACCATCTGGCATCTGTTGGTTCTTCTGAACCTGGCTGTGTGGGGAGACCCCCAGAAATTCCAAGCTGGCGATTCTGTTGGGAATTAAAACAAAAAAACGTTGTTGTCCCTTGGAGTCGAAAAGAGCCAACACGCGAGCGTCTTTACCGCTAACCTTTCTTTTTCTCAGTAGCATCTG
This sequence comes from Python bivittatus, assembly GCF_059951505.1. NCBI lineage: Eukaryota > Metazoa > Chordata > Lepidosauria > Squamata > Pythonidae > Python > Python bivittatus. Next base: position 7,411,854 of record NW_028277076.1, on the reverse strand, counting down.
GGGAAAAGCGTGCCCTTCTTTTACATTTTCCTCTGCTTTCGGGGGCCACGGATCCGTGGGCTGTGTTTGCGATTCCACTGAGCCTCGTACGTGCGTGGCCCTTCTTGGCTGCCTCGTAAATATTCATTGTCCTTAACTTCTTGCTTCTTGGCGTGGCAAGAAGTTTAAGCAGAGTTACTAAAAAGGGAGTGCTGAATGCATAAAATGCACAGGGAGATTTGGTCTAAAACAGCATCGCTGGGACATGTGTGTCCCACCTTGGTGCCCATTTACGGATCTGGGACAGTCGCGGGTGCTCGTTGCGATAAATGCAGAGGACAATCGATCCAGATCAATTCTTGTTGTTCCCTCTCTCTCTCTCGCTCCCTCCCTGGCTAGTTATTCCTAGACATGGCTTACAAAGTCTTGGGAAAGTTGCTTCCGCGCGGCGTATGCCCCCTCCTGCCAACTTGCCAAGTTTGAAGTCGGAGCACAAAGGAAACGACCCCAACATCATCATCGTGCCCAAGGACGGAACAGGATGGGCAAACAAACAGGACCCTCCAGAGCAAAAGAGGTAAGTCGGCGCTTCCCCGTTTTTCTTTGGAAAAACCAGCCCTCCGAGGTAGGCCAGGTCAGGAGTGAGACGCTGCGGGGACGACAGGAACTCAACTTCATTGTTGTAGGGTATGATAAACAGAATCTTGAAAGACTTCCGGTGTTCCCTCTGCTTTCTCTTATACCAAATAGAATCAAGGTGGGGTAATCTTGAGTCTCTTTCCCACCCCGTCTTCCTTCCTGGGGCTAAGTTCCTTCTCAAAATAAGCTCTGTGTTCCTCTGCAATAACTTGGATGGAGGAACAGATGAGGTATTCAAGGGAAATGGCTACTCCGTCCTTGGAATATGGAAGGCGGGAGGGAAAAACCCGCAAAATCCCCCTGCCCTCACTCTGTTTGGTACGCGATAGGGCCGAGAGAAACTAGCAGGCCATCAAGATCGACGATGTCAGCCTTTCGAGGTAGGCCATGTCAGGAAAGAGGCATCACAAGGATTCCAGGAATGATATTTTATTGCTGTAGGGTATAATAACCGAATTTCCTCTTTCCCCCCTTTGCAAGGAGGTGAAAAAGTTGCTCGTTCTGCATGTTATTGCTGTAAGACATATCCATGACGTTTTCTTGGCCACAACGTGGAATTTGTTTGCCACGATCTTCGGGAATTTTTTTTTTAAACTTGACAACGTCCGCAGGCTTGGCTTTCCCTGTGGTCTCCTGTCCGTTGCTCAACCTTCCTTAGGGATTTGAGCTCAACCAAGATTTATATAAATCGATATTCAGGGGATCTGGGACAGCCTCTGAACGGATCCAGGTCGTCGGGCGGTTCAATAACTCTCCTCCGTCTCGTTCAGTTCCAGTTGCACAGCCGCACAGCCGCAGGAGTTGCTGCCGCAGCCGGATTTGCAGAAATCTGTCTCCAATTTGCAGAAGCGGACACAGTCAATCAGCCAGGAGGTGGGTAGGATGGAGATCGGTGCAAGATAGACTGCTGCTGCCTATGGAATCTCTATTACGCAGTTACAAACCTCACTAGGTTAGATTACACCTGTGCTCAAGAGGGATCATTTATGTCAGCAGCGGTTTCCAACTTACGCTGGCGTCAAAATTGGTTGGGCTTTGGCTTCATTTGATGTGCGAAGCCATGTCCCGGAGTTGAAACCCCCCCACCAATTGGAAACCTGGTTTCTTGTTGGCTTATAAGTTCTAGCATGCTTTAAGTGGTTATGTCTGGAACCAGAATCCTGGCTTCTCCCTGGTTTGTCTGATTGTCCTGTCTGCTGGCAGAAGAAAAACCAGGAAGCAGGCAAACAAGCCATGATTATATGGCTGCTTTGCAAGACCAAATCTGACTCATTCATATGTTCAGTGCAACGTGGTTAGAACAGGATGTTTTCTAGGCCGGAGGCCCCCTGGGACTTTTGAGAAATCAAGGCATAGCGTTACACGCAGATGTGGGCAGAGGCTGCCTTGGCACTGCAAAGTAACCTGGTTACTGAACAAACCCAGGTTTTGAGTTAGCATCGTACATCAGTATATTAATTTAAGTTTGGATTTGCATCCTTCTAACCCATAATAATAATACCACTACTCTAACCAATAATAATAACAGCAACAACAACAACAATAATAATTGTATGTTAATGTAATAGGTCGGATTTGCATTTAAGCCATAATAATAATAATAATACCACTCTAAGCTACAGTAAGAATAATACTCATCATATATTAATGTAACCGATTAGATTTGTATCTCTCTAAGCCATAATAATAATAATAATAATAATAATAATAATAATAATAATGCTGTCGTATATTAATGTAACAAGTTGGGTTTGCACCCCTCTAAGCCATAATAATACCATCATATATTATTATAGAGTCCCTAGGAGTTGGGGAGCATGTAAATTTAATTTATTATTATTAATTATTATTATTATTCCTTTTGTTTTCTGTTTTTCATCTTGTTTCCTTGATTTTAAATGTTAACGATCTGTAAGCTGCCCAGAGCTGCTGGGAGTCAGGCGACCGCTACATTTAATCGATTATCATTATCGTTAACGCTCCTTTTGCGTTGTTACTATGTGTTCTGGGCTGTTGCCTTGCTTTTAAAGGTTTTTCACGATTTGCGAACCGCCCAGAGTCGCTGAGAGTTGGGTGGCACGTGCGTGTCATAATTTTTTTTATTCTTTATTTATTTCTATTTCGAATCTGGTCACTGCCCATCTCGCTAAGGAGCGACTCTGGGCGGTTTGCAGTAAAAGCAAGAATAAATATTAATTAAAATACAATAAAAATACAGTAAAAACCACATTCGTGCGTAAATCATACTATCTTCCAAGGTACTGGTGGTAGATGAGGTTATTAACCTACAGGAGCATCTTCATGATTCTCGCTTCTTCCGCAGAGTACAAATTCAGTAGCCGGTGGAGTAAAATCATGGGCGCAGCTGAATGGAAAGCCAGCCAGACCAGAAGGTGGTGGGTACAGCTGGTGTGCGGGCGGGGTATGTGTGGGCATGCCCGTCTTTCCAGTTCAAGGCTGGAAGGGCAAGGCTGGAAGACGGTGCCTGCTCTGATCCCTGGCCTCTCTTTCTCCCGCCAGGTTCAAGGGTCTCAAACCGACTGTTATCCTTCTCTCCCGAGGATTTTCCAACGTTGAAAGCAGCTGGCGAGCAGGACAAGTCTGGCAAAGAAAAGGGCGCCTTAGATCCGTCGTATGGGCCCGGACCAAGCCTCCGCCCACCAAGTATGTAGTGGAACCACCTCGCCTCCTTGCCCAGGGAGAGCCCGGCTGCACCTCTCACTGCCTAGAAAGAGACACGCGTGTGTGTGTGGGAAGGGAGTGGAGGGTGGTTGGCCTCTTTGCTGGGTGTTGGAGAGGTTGATCTTCAGATCCTGGGAGGTTTAATGGCCTGTGAAAATAATCTTGGGAGACGGGGAAGAGCCGCAGCCGAGACAACCGTCGGGCAAAGGGTGTCTCAGCCCACAGAAGGAAAAGGGGTGTGGGAAGCATCTGAGAAGGTTCAGAGCTGGCAAGGTGGATGTCAGTCCTTCGAGGTTGTCCAGACAAAAAGCACCAAATATGAGTACTAATGCTATCTTTATAGTCAGGTTACATTAACAGATTCTTGCAAGACTGGAAGTATTTCTCCCCTCCTTTCCTTTTACTCTCCAGAAAACTAGGGAGGGTCCCTTCTGAGATGCTTCCCACGCCCCTTTTCCTTCTGGGGGCTGAGATCCCTTTTACACACTGGTTGTCTGCTTTGCAGCTCTTCTCCTGGTCTCTCAAAATTATTCTTGCAGGCTGTTACAGGAGAGAACACAATCCCCTTACAGGAACAGCACAGTCCCCACACCCAAGGCAGGAATTGAATGCTTCCCCGGGCTGTTTTTCCTGGAAGTCTCCAAGAATTCAGCTTTTTGCATTCTCTCATGCTGATGCACAAAAACGGGGCGCGGAGTTCAAACGTTGCAACTGGGCAGCCCGGCTTGCAGGCCTTGAGAAAAAGTAATTTGATCCGTTTTGCAATTTGGGGAGTGACAGCTCAGATCCTTGTCTTCCAATGGTGGGTTTGTGGGACGGCTGAGTGTCCCTTCATAGTTTTTTCGACTGAAAGACTGGCCTTGGAAACACGATGCAAGTTGTCCACCGACCTTAGCGTGCGTGAATGCAATGCGCCGGGTTTTACCCATCACAATGTCTCATTTGGTATAAAGTATAGATAGATTCTCTGACTTTCTTTAAGCCACCTTTATCAACAAACCAGAGTAGCAAATTGCTGCCTCTAAACATTTTTTTTTCTGTTTGCAAGATCAACCAAAGGAAGTTGCATTTGAAAGGACTTGCCTTTCCTTTATTTTTTTTTAATGTTTGTGCCTTCATAGAAATCTGCATTATGATTCCGTTTTTTAGAAGCCAGAGCTGCAAACCGTTGGTCTGCCAATAGAAGCAATTCTGTTTGTCTCCGTGAAAACTGAAAGCCACACTGATCGAAACGAGCTTGCCTTTCTTTTATACGTTACCCTATCTCTTGTTTTTGACTTTCAAATGTCACTTTAAAAAAAATGTGAGAGAGAGGAGTTGGGTTTTCTGGCAGGTTGGAAGCGCTAAGCCAATTGTTTCTCTCCGACATGAATAATGCCTCTCGAGCAAATCAGCATGAGTGCCTTTAATCTGTCAGTGAGTTATTTGCCTTAATTCTTGTGGCATCACGTTTTTCTCTTTAAATACCCAAATCTGTCACTTTGATGCCAGTGATGTTTCTTCCCTTTGTCTTTAGAAGAAAATCCTCATTCTTATTTTCTCAAAATTGTGTAGGTGTATCGCTCGCCAACACCTCAAGTTAAGGTTCCAAAAAATAATCTCCAAAGTCTTCTGCTTCTCAAAGCTTCTTGACTTCTCCAAAGAACTTCCCACTTGGGCTTCACTATTAAATTGCAGATCCTTTACTCCTTTGCTGATTCTTGCTTTCTCTTAGCAGCAGAGTCACCTTGTTTAACCCACGTTGAGGTTTTATTGGAGAAAGATGGCTGGAATGCAAGCTTGTTTTGCATCTCAGAGACATAAAGAGATCCATCTCTATTCATTTCTAGGAGAAATGAATCACATTCTCCTTCAGTCCCCCAGACTTAGAAGCGTGGGCCTGGATCTCACCTCCCAAAATTGTGAGCCCTGGTTTGCAATCCTTAGGACTCAGAATGAGTCTGAAAGTGACCACTCAAACCCCTGAAGGCAATTCCATGCCTGAGCAATCCATGATCCGTTGTCCTAGGATGACCATCTCCTGCTAATTTTGCAGTTTACAAAATACCTGTCACTCCAGCCAGCTGGACTACCCAACTGAAAATTGTGCCCTTGGATGAAGAAAATGTGCAAATTTTAGAGGGTGGACCAGGGTACCAAGAGTATTGTCCAACCCACTTGGGTTCATTTCTGTAGAAGATGTGGGACTAGGCTCCAGAGAGAAGCACTGCGATTGTTTTGTTGCCGTGTTGATGGAGGAGGTATCCAAGGCTTGTTGCTAGGTGATGGAGATGTGGCTTCGTCCAGGGACCAGAGAAGAAGTGGGACCTGGCTGTTGCTTGGACAAGAACATTGGGAGGCAAGAGATACAGCCAGCCTAGGAAAACATCCAAAGCTGAACCAAGTTGATGGAATTGGGGTTCTGAAGCTCCCCTCTGGGCTGATGCACAAGACTAAGCTAAGTCTTTGGAGTAGTCAGTGGCTGGCAACGTTGGCCTTGCGATCCTAGTTTTTGTGGAGATAACTGCAATAGTTGCCCGGATTTCACTGCTGGACCCTGCCGACCAGTTCTCACAGAGGAGAAGGTTCCTCCAAACATGTTGTCCAGCTCTGCTTCCATGTTATTTTTCTCTGGGGATCCCAATACTTCTGTTGGAGACAACCAAGGACAACATCTGGTTTTGTCTTCTGCAAGATGACTTTTCAGAGGTCCAGAGACAGTGTCTGTGTCTCCTGTTAGTCTTCTCCAAGATAGGTCCCATCTAGTTCCTTCCATGGTTCCTTCTGGGCCTTGATTTCCAGACTAGTAGTCTGCAAAAAGTTCCAAAACATTTGGAGGTCCAAACACCCTGTTTCAAGTCTAGAACAACTGTTCTGACTTTCCCCAAGACTATTCCGTTTTTCAGAACCCTACACAAAAGACCCTTTTCAGCATCTCAGTCATTCTTTTCTTGGTCCATCAACAGTTTCTTTTCTGGGACGAAAAAGCATCGTTCTTTTCTAGTCTGCTGCTTTTTGCCATCAGATGTCATGGTCTTAATCCTCTTTCCAGGATGATGAACAGGATAGGAATTTCTAAAAAAAGCGCTCATAGAAGGCCTTTAAGCAAAAGCTGATCCAAACCGAAATTCTTTTCTATTTTTAGCTCCCCATGTGGGTTTGTTTAGGAATGTTTGAGTACATCAGATTTTTAAATGCTAGGGCTTTTTTTTTTTTTTTACTAGTTGCCTTTCTTTTCCTTTCTCTCTCTCTCTTTCTCTCTCTCTCCTCCTTCCCCCCTTCCTTCCTTATCTTCTTTTTTTCTCTCCTCCCTCCCTCCCCTCCCCCTCCCCTTTCCCTTTCTTTCTCCTCCTGCTCCTCCTCCCTCCCTCCCTCCCTCGTCCCCTTCCCCCTTTCCCCTTTCCCCTTTCCCCTTTCCCCTTTCCCCTTTCCCCTTTCCCCTCCCCTCCCCTCCCCCTCCCCTCCCCTCCCCTCCCCTCCCCCTCCCCTCCCCTCCCCTCCCTCCCCTCCCTTCCCTTCCCTTCCCTTCCCTTCCCTTCCCTTCCCTTCCCTTCCCTTCCCTTCCCTTCCTCCTCTAATAAAAGCCTTGAGCATTCAATTGAATGCTCCCAAAAGGATGGGAGATGGAGAGCCAGTAAATAAATAGAGATATTTGGAACTTGGGAAAAAGCAACAGCTCTCAAATTTTTGGCCCTATTTATAGGAAGATGCTTGAAATCATTGAAAAAAAAACATACCCTAACATTGCTGGCTGTTTTGCTCTCTTTCTTTCTTTTCCTCTTTCTTCGTTGCTCAGATGTCACAAGTTGGAGGGAAGGCGGTGGTCGAAACAGCACCTCGGCCACCTCTTTGTCCCCCTACCCAACTGAGCTGGGTACCAAGACCTCCAGCGCAGAAGATGACGCTCCCACCTCAGCAAACAGTGGCGATCCGAAGGGACCTTCTCCCCGTCCTACTGTGCCTCTTCGCAAAGGGGCGTCCCCGTTTATGGCAAATGCGTACCAGCCACCCACTTACCACGACATGCTTCCCGCGTTTGTAAGTTCCCCAGCTCCTTAAAAATGAATCCGCTGCAGCAGGGAGGTCCCTGACCTAATATGGAGGGGCGTGTTAGGAACGGTGAGAACGTGCGATGGGCGCAACTGGGTGCTACGGTGGGCCTGGCCAGTTGCCAAATACCTGTTTTGCCACCGATAAAATTGCAACAGTTCTCATTCATCCCCTTGACCACCTTTGTTCCTTTCGTGTTTATGGAGCAGAGAACTTTTAAACCACTTTCTCGGAGGCAACTGTCTTTGGTTTCTCGTTGGGAGAACGCGTTTGGTTTTAGCAAACCGTTTGGACCGTTGCTCGTGAAACACAATGGAACGCCGTTGTGGCTGTTTACCTCGTTTGCAAAAGGAGGTTGTGCCCCAATGGCGCTGTTCGTGTTGCAGTGCCATGGCAAACAGGACGCCATTGGCACGGGGGCGGAGGCTGTTGGGAAATGGCGTCATTGGCATTGTAAATGACGTCAGTCATGGCAGATCTCATAAAATTAAGATAAAATTACCTGCTACATCCAGGTTCCTTCCGGTGCACCCAGTTTGTCCATTTACTTTGAAGGAGAGGTAGGGATGGGTGGAAATTTAACATTGCATCCAAAGTCCACTTTATAAAGGTTTGCTAAATTGAGATTGTGTCAGAAGTAGAGAGGATTCTTGCGTTTAGATAATTTTGTTGTTGTTGTTGCTAAACACAACCCTTTTTTCAAATCTGTCTGACTGGGTAGGGCAAGGAACTTGGGCATGTTTTGGCAACCGTCCGGAGTCACGTTGGGTCATGAGCCCGGCAGCCTGGGCTTCAATTTTGCCTTGGAGAATTTAAACATCTCTCTTAACTTGCTTGTAAAGTGTCCTGAAAGGCGGGGGGGGGGGGGGGAGCTTAATTATCTTGACAAGCAGGGCCTTTCTAGTCAAAATTCGGTGTAGAAATGGGAGTAGTAGAGTTGAAACTTTGATGAAACTTGATGGCAACCCGATCTTATTCCTTTCCTCCTCTCCCTTTTTTTGGTATTCAAACGAATGTTATTTATGAGATTTAATACATTAAATGTAGTCTTCTGAGTCAAGAAAGAAGGCGGTGGGCGTAACGATTTATAACCCTTGTTTTTTTCCCCCCCATCCTAGATGTGTTCAAATCCGCCATCTGAGACCCCTGGTCTGCCTGAACGGGGGACCTTCCCTCTCCCACAGTTTTGTCTGGAACCCCGTGTCCCCTTCAGACAATATCAGTCCAGTGACCAAGATGGGTAAGGCCGTAGAGAGTGTGTAGCATTGTGCAAGATGTTTGTGGATCAGGCTGTGTTGTTTGCTGTGGTGTCTGTTTGCGACTTCCAGGTGTTGTTCCTAAGAATTTTTAGCAATAATTCTTAGAGTTCGGCCTTTTAATTTTTTTTAATTGTATGTTTTGTTAGTGAATGTAGCAAACAGGAGGAATAACTGTGCAAAAAAAGTATCTTTCATAGGGGATAACAATAAATTAAAACTGAAAAAAGAAAGATGCACCTAGCATTACTGTACAATTAGTTCAGTCCACATGTTACTAAATCTAGACCAGTGTTTCTCAATTTTAGCAACTTTAAGAAGTGCGGACTTCAACACCCAGAATTCCCCAGCCAGCATCTGGGAGTTCACACATCTTAAAGTGTGTTGGCTGGAGAATTCTGGGAGTTGAAGTGCACACTTCTTAAAGTTGATGAGGTTGAGAAACACTGGTCTAGACTATTTAGAAATGGTGCTTTATCTTCTCATTTCTACAATATAAAGTCATGTCAACAATAACAAGACATTTCTTGAACCTATCCTTTGAAGTCTGCAGTTCTGCCTGTATAGAATGATTTTCTTAGCTGAATCTCAGGCACAATAGAGCCAAAGTTTTCCATCAAATGTCAAATTCCCTATTTTTAGAATATAGTTCAACTCCATGTTTACATCTTTGTCAACTGTGTATTTCCCCAGAGTTGTGTAAATGTGTAAGAACCTGGGATCAAAAAAGAGCCATAGAAAGACATGACCAAATCATGTGAGTCAAAGTGCCTTCTTAAACCCAGCAAGTTTAGTATCCAATTTTTAAAAATGTTCTTTGGTGGTAAGGGGGTCATTACTCATAAGCAACTTCTGAAGAAAGGGACAAGGAGAGAATTACATAGGACAGAAGGAGTTAAATTACCAAAGTGGTGGCGTTGATCTTATCCTAAACCACTAGGGCCTATCTGTCCTCCTCATTCTTTGCCATCACCTTCAACAAACTGTTAACGTTCCTGTTGAGATGAACCTACAATCCTCAGATTCACATGGGGAGATCTAGTCACTCATCCCCTCTTTCTTGGCGCTTGATCTCCAAAGATCTTGAGATCTTTGTTGGAAATATGCTGAACAACATCAGCCCAGTCTTGTCTTGGCCTCTTCTGCTTGTGGTCCCATCTGAGAGGTTTTACACTCCTCCTTTCTCTGCCAAAAAGGTGTTCCCAAATCACCCAAGCAATAACTCTCTCTGTTGCAGAAAAGAGAAAAGACTTGGGGTTCCACGCCCAGCTCGTCCAGTCCGGCCACAGGGGGAGCGAGTGCCCAGACCCACCATCATTAATGCAGAGAACCTGAAAGGGTTGGATGAATTAGACAACGATGCTGAGGACGGCTGGGCAGGTGAGCAGATCAATGCCCACCCTTAGGTCCCATTCTACAGACTCAAGACTCTCTCTTGCACACATTGGTTTGGACTTCCTGGTTTAAGCAAACCCTGTTTTACTATGCTGTCTAATGAACTGTGGTTTACAACTATCTAACATTGTCACCTACAGACTGGTAGCACCATTGTGGATCTCAGCTGATCTCCAAAGCTAATCAGAGTTAGATCTGATTAGTGCTTGGATGGAAGCCACCAAAGGCTGTAGGTTAGACTTAGAAATGAATGGCTTTTGGTTAGGGTTAGGGGTTATGGTTAGGCTTAGGGCTAGGCTAGACTTGGAAACAAATGGGTTTTGTTAGAATTAGGGTTAGGGTTAGGGGTTATAGTTAGGGTTAGGTTAAATGGATTTTGGTTCAGGTTAGGATGAGGGGTTAGGTTTAGGCTTATGCTTAGGGCTAGGCTAGACTTAGAAACACATGGTTTTTGCCTAGAGTTAAGATTAGGGGTTAAGGTTTGTATTAGGATTAACGCTAGGCTAGGCTAGACTTAGAAATGAATGGCTTTTGGTTTTAGCTTCCTGCTGAAGAGCCTAACGAACAGATTCCTTGTTTGGGGAAGAGGGTGGGTGAGTCCACCCCGAATCAGCCGCAGCCGTCAGCTTCTTTTCTCCTTGTCCCGGTTCCTTGCTTTTTTAGGCATTCACGATGAAGTGGATTATTCCGAGAAACTGAAGTTCAGCGAGGATGAGGAGGAGGAAGAAACCCCCAAGGATGGAAGACAGAAATGGTAAATGGAAAGAGAGGTTGCAAATCCCGTGCTTGATCCGCTTCCCGTGGGGCACGACATCTCTTGCAGAAAAAGGATCGCCCAGTCTTTGAAAGACTGACATGTTGGTAGAAGATCCCAACCTTTGGGGATCAGTGGGCATATTTGGCGTTTTGAGCCTATGTTGTTGGCACTCTCACAAAATGTCTGCTGCGGTGGGCATGCCCAGGTAAGAAATACCCATTTAGCCAAGCAAGTGGGATCGCATCTCACCAGCGCCTTGAGCCTGCAGGACGCTCTCCAGATTATCTTCGCAATTTTTTTTTTACCAGTTTTTCACAAAAAAAAATTTTTTTTTTCTTTTTCACCTCAACCGTGGGCTTTCTCCCCAACCTTCTGGACTCTCTGTGGGGCCCAGTGCTCTATTTAGAAATTTAAAAAGGTATTGCAGTTTATCATTTTAGTAACTTACCCTGAATTTGTAGTTTTAGTTAGTGACTTATCCTGTGTCAACCAAGTATCTTTCATCTAAGCCTTAATGAGGTTTTTCGGTTTCTCTTCCCAAAATGGACGCGATGCCTTTTATAACACCATTGTTAATTAATAACATATTGGAAAATAGTGGGTTCTGTGATGATTTAGATAATTTATTGGCATTTTGTTCTTTCGTTACACATTTTATCTCGTTTGGGTTGTGTTTTTTTCTAAAAAAAATGTTCAGTGGAAAATAACACACACACACACACACACACACACTTACACACACACATGGAAATAAAAGAGATTCTTTCCATGAGATGGCCTGATTTGCTCAAGTAGCATGTGGGGAACCTGGGTGTTAACGTTTGCGTACATCATCCCACATACAAATTGTTCTGTCTCTGCTAAATCACGAGGTTCTGGCCTCCAATATCAGCTTCAAAGTCAGAGAGAAATGAGATAACTCAAAACTGCAGGTAGCAATCATGATCTTTATGATGGTGGCCATTTACAAAATGCTGACCAATACCTTGGCTTGGTGTTGGTCAACCCTAACCCTATACAAGCAGATCTCTGAAGTGTGCCAAACGTTGAGCTAGATTCAGCCACAGGGAATTAGAAGGGAATCGTTTGAGGAATTTAAGGATCGAGGGAATTGAAGGATCAAGGGAAGTTTTTGATTTCCTACCACACTCTCTGCTTCAGCTTCTCCGGGCTAAAGAAGCTGTATCTTCTTGAAGAAGTTGAAAGGTTGGCTTGTCTTCCCCGTGAGTTTTTCTCTTTCTTCCCATCAGCAATGTCTGTTGTTCAGAATTGCAGTGGGGTACGTTAACGTCCTCAATGCCTCCGTTGGCAGGACCAGCTGGGATTCCCGAAGGCAGCCCCTGCTGAGCTCAGGAGAAAACACCGATGTCAGACACCCTTTGGAAGAAACCAAGAACTGGAACGACTCAACCAGCTTGTCCCGGTCCATCCGTAAAGTGCAGGAAGGTCTACCGGCTTCAAGGAAGCTGAACGGCTGGAGTCCCCTTCCGGACTATCAGGTATTTTGAACTGGGGCCATAGCTGCTTGTGAACGAATGCAGCTTTAATTCTCTGGTTTTGCTAGGAATTAAAAAAAAAATTGAAATTTGGAATCCCCCCCGATTCTACACCTAGACGTGCCAATTGCCCCCTGTTTTTCCCCTCTTTTATATAGCCTTTCCTACCTTCAAGCCGTGGAGGCCAAGGAAAATTCTCATCCAACTCCCATATATTGGAGCTTGGCTAATAAAACACGGTTGGTTTTATTTTGATTCGACTTTTTTTATATAATTTTTGTGAAAGGTTTTTTAAAAAGGAAGGTCCAAACTAATTCAAACCTACTATAAAGTAAGAAAAAGAAAAAGAAAGAAATCAAAGAGAAAGCCAAAAATGCAAGAACAACAAAAAAAAAAAGAAAAAGAAAAATAGAAAAGAAAGAAAAAAGATATAAAGAAGTAGCTTCCAATCTTCTTTATGGCAGTTATAATTACAGTGGAACCTCGGGTTACAAACTTAATTCGTTCCGTGACTCTGGTCGCACCCCGAATTGGTCGCAACCCGAAGGAAATTTCCCCATAAGGTTCAATGTAATTACCGTTAATCTGTTCTGGCGTGGAGGACAGGGAGGCGGCTATTGCTTGGAGGGAGAGTCCCCCTCCCTACGACCACGTGTCAGGGGCGGAAAATGGCCGCGGACCACGTGTCGGGCGGAAAAATGGCCGTGGACCACGTGTCGGGCGGAAAATGGCCACGGACCACATGTTGGGCGGAAAATGGCCACGGACCACGTGTCGAGCGGAAAAATGGCCGCGGACCGTGTCACGGGAAGGAAAATGGCCGCGTATCCTGTTTGTACCCCGAGGCGGAGTTCGCAAACTGAGGTAAATTTTTGCGGCCAGAGCTGGTTGTAACCCGAAAAGTTCATTAACAGAGGCGTTCATAACCCGAGGTACCACTGTATAAATTTACTTCTTACTCTATGGTTTCAACGTAACTCTCTTCTTTCTATAATCTGTCCTGCCTGATCATCAGAACCCATAAATTACATTTTTTTCTGTTTCATGCAAAAAGTATAAGGGAAAACATGGTGGGTTTTGGATGTAAGGCTACCAGTGGATCGGCACGGATTGATTTTGAACGAGAAGAAAAATCTGTCGCTTCGCTCCGTCGCTCTTCTCCCTTGCAGTGTGAATTTCCGCTTTCTCATTTCACTTCGTGCTTTGGGGTTCTTCTTTTTCGGCCAGAAACCCTCCCTGTCGTGTCTGCGGCAGCAGTGCTCTGAAGAAAAAGAAGAGAAGCCGCCGCTGAGGCAGAAGTTTGTCCACTCGGAAATGTCCGAAGCCGTTGAGCGGGCCAGGCGGCGACGGGAAGAGGAAGAGCGGCGAGCGCGAGAAGAGCGCTTGGCCGCCTGCGCGGCGAAACTGAAGGAGCTCGATCAGAAATGCAAGCTGGCTCAGAAATCAGGTGACGGCCACAAGCACGAGAGCGATGAAACCCGATCCTCGGTCTCGGAGAAGAACGCCGTCTTGGAGAACAGCCACGCGGCCCGGAGAGGTAGGGGCTTATGGATAGGGGAACGGTTCAGCCGTTCTGGTGGAACCCGGATGCTGTAACTTTCTGTCTAGGAAAAAACATGATGAAAAATTGTATATGCATCCCATTGGGTGAATTTGTCATTAGCCCCATGATATTTTTTAGGGTCTAACCCAATGTTTCTCAACCTTGGCCACGTGAAGATGGGTGGACTTCAACTCGCAGAATTCCCCATCCAGCATGGCTGGATGGGGAATTCTGCGAGTTGAAGTCCACCCATCTTCACATGGCCAAGGCTGAGAAACACTGGTCTAACCCAACTGGTGCCATCATTGCAGGGAGCTTTCAATTTTTGCCTTCTCCTCCTCCTCCTCCTCAACAGTCCCCGAGTTTCATACCCAGGAAGCCCCTTCCGGTTACCCGGACGAAGAGACCCCTGCTGCCTCAACGGCCCTCCGGAGTAGCAGCGAGGAGGAGCTACGAGAAACAGTCTCTCCTGTTCAGGAGTTCAGCAAGTTCCCCAAGCTTCTCCCCCCGCGATTCCAGCGAAAGCAGCAAGTAAGAGAAACAAAACAGTGTCCGTTTCGATAGCGGGACTTAGGGCGGGCCTCTTCTGCCCTTCATTTGGGGTTTGTTGCAAAGCTCCTGGCGCAGTCCCATCAGGGTGAGCCCTGTCTGGGTCTGCCGGCAGCTTGGATTTAGCGAGGACTGCAGCTTTTCGACAGCACCACTTTGATCGGCTTAGGTTTCGCAGACGGGAATCACCGAGGGGGGGTTAGGTGTCTGTTTTATCTTGAAGCCACCTCTGGGATGCCCTCAGCCAAAAACAGGGTGGGAATTTCAGCCTGCTTTCCGCCGTCTGGAGGCCCTGCCGTGGTGGTGGGTGGGGTCCTTGTGGGCTGAAAAAGATAATTTTAAAAAGTGCAGTCCCCAGAGCAAATCATAGTCCATAGTTTCAAGAGATAGAGGGTCCCCGAGACTGTTTACCTCCCAGTCTCGCCCATGAAGACTTGTCTGTTGCAATTTTCGTCGGATTCCTTTCATTTTCAGTCCAGGAGCTGCGTCCTACCGATATGTTAGCTTTTCGTGTGTCTTTTTTCAGGACCAGCTCTACAAGATGCAGAACTGGCAGCCCTCACAAGTCTACCCACCTTCTTCCCACCCCCAGCGGACTTTCTACCCGGCCCACCCACAGATGTTGGGGTTTGATCCCCGATGGTTGATGATACCTTCTTACATGGACCCACGGGTACCCCAAGGACGTCCTCCTGTGGATTTCTACCCTTCAACCCTCCATCCATCAGGTAAAGCATATCTGTGCATCGACGCGAAGTGCTCTTTACACTAACCACAGTTTAGAGATCTGAAGATGCTGCAGAGAGCCTTTGTAGAACTCCAAGTGGGAATTCAACACCCGTTATTGGTTCGAGCCAATGCAACGGCTCAGATCTACTCCGAAAATCAGATTAAATAGCTTTGAGGTTCCGAATGGACTCTGTTGAAAAACAGGGGGCTTCGTACACATCCAGCCTCTTTCACAATCGAGTCAGGAGAAGTCTTTCCAGCATCTTTCCCGATCATCACTGCAATTCTGGGCCTTGATTCAGAAATTCAGTCTGTTTGTCTTAGAAACAAATCTCCAAATCAAAGCTTCTCTGAGTCCTATCAGAACCCAATCATAGTTGGCGCTTCTGTTTAGGCTACCTATGATTCAGAGCAAATAAATTATGGAAACACCCAAGCTTTGGTGTCCTCCCAAGTCACGTCACTGGCAATTGGGAAGAAACAAACAAGCAGAATGGTCATGAAGTATTCTTAAAATGTAATGCTCCTGTTTCCAATTTAAATCCCTATCCTGAATCCCCAGAAGTGAGGGGAAAAAACAGCATATTTTTGGTCATATCCCCTCCTTTCCTGTCAATGTAGCCACATCCTTTGTAGGAGATGTTAATTATATGTAGTGCTATATATTATTTATTTTATTTATATTTATTTATATTTCAAATTTGCCATCACTGTGGGGTGACTGGGGGGTTTACAGTAAAAATATACATATCGTGTGTGTGTGTGTGTGTAATAAACATGTATGGGTCTGTGTATATTTACATATATATATATACACGCATGCACACATACATATCTATAGTCAAAGTATTATATATTATAACAACCTGTAGTTTTCAGAACAAAATAATATATTCAGTCACTTAAAAACCAATTAATGAAATGTGGAAAATTTTAATTGTATGATGCTTGTAAGTTCCCTGTTCATTCACTGTGTTTTATTTTTTTTTCTCTGTTCATTCACTGTGTTTTATTTTTTTTTCTCTTTTCTCTTGTTTGTTCTTTTCCTGTTTCTCTTTTTTTCAGAAAGGCTTATCTATCTAGCCATCCACCCTCATATCTATCTATCTATCTATCTATCTATCTATCTATCTATCTATCTATCTATCTATCTATCTATCTATCCATCCATCCATCCATCCATCCATCCATCCATCCATCCATCCATCCATCCATCCATCCATCCATCCTGTCTGTCTGTCTGTCTGTCTGTCTGTCTGTCTGTCTGTCTATCTATCTATCTATCTATCTATCTATCTATCTATCTATCTATCTATCTATCTATCTATCTTGCCTGTCTGTCTGTTGGCTTCTGTACCTGTGCTGGTCTATAATTATAATAAAGTCTAGTTTGATTTGACTTGTCTTGCGTTGACTTGGCTTCTGTGCCATTGGGGAAAGAGTTTAAATGCTGGAACTTCCTCTCTGTTTCTTATGACTAGGCATCATTGAATGCTTTCTGATTTATATTTTCACCCTTTCTAACCCGGCTAGGGATTATGAAGTCTGCGATGCAACCAGATTCCGTGAATGGGGGCGGCTGCCCGTCGGAGGAGCAGAGCTGCCCACCTATGGGACTGCAGGAGAGAAAAACAGTTGCGGGGGAAGCCGCCCCCATCTGGGGTCCAGAAAGTTTTGTCCCCTTGGCGAGCAAAAGCTGTTCTGTTTCCCAGCCGAAGCAAACAGAGTGTGTAACGGAGGAAGGATTACGTGCCAGGTAAGTACAGGCCCACCAAGATTGAATTGTCTTGGAATTTAAGATGCTAAATATAGGTCATCCTCGTTTAGCGACCACAGTGGGGACTGGCAACTCAGTCATTAAGCAAAGCAGTTGCAAAGTGAAACATCATGATTTTACGATCTTACTTCAGCTTTAAGCGAAGCAGTTGCAAAGTGAAACATTAAGTCATTAAGCGAAGCAGTTGCAAAGTGAAACAGTCATTAAGCGAAGCAGTTGCAAAGTGAAACATCATGATTTTACGATCTTACTTCAGCTTTGCTTTACAGAACTGCGAAGGTCGTAAATGCAAGGATCGCTCGCAAAGTTACTTTTTCATCACTGTCGTAACTGTGAACAGTCATTAAATGAGGCAGTCGCTAAACAAAGGCTACCTGTATGGTGTTGCTGTCAATTCTATTTCTTGCTTTTTAATGAGGGGGTGATCTTAATGGTTGGGCTGTGCTTTGGATAATACTGATTTTCTAATGAAACAGTCATATTTGTACGTTTGCAGGAGTTACCCAGAATCTTTGATTAGGAGGGCATATCAATCCTGCAAATAACTAAATAGATATTTGTACAGTTTGGTTGAGTAAAGCCAAGGGTTGGCAGTGTGACCATCTTGGCATCTATGGCACTTCAACAGTAACCTATATCTTGCCGGTTTGTGTCAGTCCTCCAAGATAGATCAAACTTGGAAACCAAAATCCTGCAAGCTGATATACTTTTATTATAAAGTTATAGTAACAGAATCTTGCAAATCTGAATGTGCTTCCCCCTCCCTTTATCTTCGTGAAAACTAGGGAGGGTCTTGTCTGATGCTTTCTCGGGTTACAGTTCTGCCCGGGACTCGGATTTCTTTTATTTGACTGTTGTGGTTGTGACTCTTTCTCCTGTTCTTCAAAATGATTCCTCCTGCCCATTTTCTATTTGTCAACTTTCCCAGATTGGGGTATTGTGCAGAAGATCTCACCAAATGCCAGGCAAAAATGGTGACATTTCATGCAGTGTTCTTATGATCTTGGGGGTGAGGTTGCTAAAATCTTAGGAGATTTGGGGGGGGGGTTTATGGTAGCACCTCCTTAACCTTCCTAGGCTTGGAAACTAAGCCAGGTCCATCCTGGTTAGCATTTGGCTGGAAGACAACCAGAGAATTCCAGGGCTGTCAGCTGGACTGGAAAGTTAAAAACAAAAAAAATTCCAGAAGAAGAGAAAGGGCGAATCTTGTTTTATTAAAAGAAAGTACATGGATGTATCAAACTTGATTCAAAGGAGTCTGTTTCATATCTAAAAAACAGTGTTAAATCGGGCCACCGTATAAATTGACATAAATAATTAAGTAAACTATTTTCTTTGGTGCTCCTGCTGCCAAAATAAAACATTTTTATATATTACATAAATTAGATATAAAGAGCAGCATTGTTGCAGAAGATTGCTCAGTGCTAAAACTGCTAATCCCTGGATTGTATTAATGCAATTTGCTTCTCCAGTATGAGAAGGTAGAAAGAAAGGCATTAATTCTTCTCACCTACAAATCTAAGAATTTTAGAAGAGGGTTATGCAATGTTGGCCTTTTGAGTGGTGTGCCCTTCCAAATTGAAGCTGTTGACAATACAGGTAGTCCTTCTTAACAACCGTTCATTTAACGACAGTCCGGAGTTATGACGGCCTTGGGAAAAGTGCTTTATGACCCCTGTGTAAATTCAACCTTAGCCCTAATCGTCTTAAAAAAGGTAACAGCAGTTCTGATTTGCTTAACGGCCAAATCACTTAGCAACCTAAATTCCGGTCCTTATCCTGGTCGGATAGCGAGGGCTACCTGTACGGGCAAAAATTAAAATTGATTTCATTTGCATTTATCTGCAATTCAGTAGAGACCATATGAGCCCTCTGCTCTCACATCTTTATTTCTCCCTCCTACTGTAATACAGCTGTAATTTGGCAACCACTTTGGGGAGTGTTGGTGATAGGAGTGGGGTATCCATGCAAAACTACCATTTTTCCAGATTCCCAGCTCTTTACTGTTGGCTCCATCAAATTCCTTCTTTTGGGATTCTTTTTCAGGGCTGAAAGTTCTTACTCTGCACCATCAGGCCTAAACACCCAGCGTGACTTCTTTGAAGAAGTTGGAGAAGACTACTTAAACTCCTTTGACAAGAAACCCCAGAGAAATTTTGACAGGTGTGTCAGTCCTGCCCAAAGGGCACCACAAGAGTGCATCTTTCAGCACCCTGAGTGTGCTTCTGACCTTTCCGATCCTTGCGACAGGAGCCTGTTGAATTCTCCTTTGGAGTCCGGTGCCGTTGCTGATGAAAAGAAGTCTGAATACAACGGCTGGGAGATCAGCCATTATCCGAAACCTTTGGAAGTGCCATCTTCAAGGAAAGAAGAAGTGTTCCAGGATGACTCCTTGTTTGGCTCTGAGATGTGGAAGAAAGAAGGATCATCTAGCAAGCCAGCCACCCCTGGAACAGGATGGACGACTCCAGAGAACCGAAACGCCAACGGTCAGCCGCAACAGCAGCAAGAGCAAACGGGGAGAGCTCGTCGATCTGGACCAATTAAGAAGCCAGTACTGAAAGCTCTCAAAGTTGAGGAGAAGGAGAAAGAACTGGAGAAGGTGAAAGTGGAGAGTGAAGAGGCTTCCCATCCAGCTAAAGAAAAGGCCCCTTCTTTGAAGGTGTCAGAGGAGGTCGATTCTGGAGTGGCAGTCCACTCTGCTCACTACCGTTTGTTGGAGGAAAAATGCTCCCCTCGAACTCCTGTCCAGGACCCTGAGAGACCTCACGAAGAAGTGGATGCTAGCAAAGAGGAGAATGAGAAGACTGTCAAGGACTGGGAGGGCAAGCATCAGTCAAGGGAGTCTGCTGACCTGCCCCCAACCAAAAGAAATAATTGGATCTTCATTGATGAGGAGCAGGCCTTTGGTGGACGGGGACAAGGACGAGGGCGAGGCCGTGGCTTCCGAGAATTCACGTTCCGAGGCCGTGGCAACACAGTGGGATGTGGTGGTGCTGGTGGTGGTAATCTCAGAGGAGGTTATAACAGCAGCAGCGTGAGCGGTCCCCAAAGAAGCAGCAGGGGACGAGCCTTGAGAGAGTTCAATCAGGTGGAAGAATTCCCACGGGGGAAGCCCAGACGCCGGATTGCGAGCGAGACCCACAGCGAAGGCTCCGAGTATGAAGAGCTGCCAAAGCGCCGGCGTCAGCGGGCCTCTGAGAATAATAATGAGGGCTCCCTTGCCGAAAGAGAAGAGGGTGACCTCAAGAAAGGGGATTTCCGTGACTCCTGGAGGTCCAATAAGATATATTCAGATGAGCAGGGTGCCCTGGATGCCAAGTTGAGGACCCCGCGAGCTTTTGGGCGATCGCTGCCACCAAGACTGAGCAACTCCAGTTACGGGCGACGAGGTTTCGTTTCCAAGGAGCCTTCCCAATGGCAGGGCAGAAATGGGGGAAATACTTGGCAGGAATACGGCCACAACACCCCTCTGGACACCTTTGGATTCAGGCGCCCGCCCGAGAGGGATTACAGCCAAGAGTCCTACAAGGCTTCAGACTCGTTTAGCAGGCGGCCTTTTGAAGAGGACTACGGAGGTGATCCTGAAAACGTTGAGAACCGGCCGTTCCGCCGACGGCGTCCGCCTCGGCAAGACAAACCTCCCCGATTCAGGCGCTTGAGGCAGGAGCGCGAGTCTGTGGGTCAGTGGAACCCCGAAGATGGTGGAGCCAATCTCGTAGCTTGCCAGTGGCCCGGGAGAGCCAAACTGATCATGACTGATTATAACGGCCCCTCTACCAGAAGATCTCCAGAACTGTCCTATCAGAATTCCTCTGATCATGCCAATGAAGAGTGGGAGACTGCCTCTGAGAGCAGCGACTTCAGCGAAAGGCGGGAGAGGTGGGGTGGAGGCGGCGGGACCTCAGAGAACGAGGCACCGTTGGATGGCGGGCTTCCCGGTAGCACCTTGGGGGAAAAGAGAGATCTGGCCAAGAGGAGTTTCTCCAGCCAGAGGCCCGTTGTAGATCGACAAAGCCGGAAATCTGATCCAGTAGGATTTGGGGAGAAAGCCGTACGAGCTGGTGGGAACAGGCCAGCATCCCACTATGAAAGCCAGCAGAACGGGCTACAGATGAAAAGCAAAAGGTAAGCCCCTCCATCTTGTATCTTTCCCTCCACTTAAGAAAAGAGACTGTATTTAGATACAGAGTGGACCTCATAGCCCAACCCATTAAAAGGCTATCTTCCGAAACATATGCTTCCGAAACATAGGCTATCTTCCGAAACATAACCCAAGGTTGCTTCAAGGAAGTGTGATTAGTGGCTTAAATAATGCTTGTAAAACCATCGTAATTTGCAAATTCATGCTTGGCACGCTGATCATGTTACTTAGCCTAGCAATGAAACATCTGCAGGAAAACGATCAAGCTGAGAGAACACCAAGAACCCAACAGTTCAACCCTGAACTACATAAATTCTCTTTATTAAATGACCCATGGAGGCAGGGCCTTATCAGTTCCCCAGAATCTTGAATATGTTCTCCAAATGTTGATGCTGCATCATAATTTTTGATGCTTATCCGTGAAATGATCAGATATTTCCAGAGCAGTGATGAATGCAACACATTTTGGTTTGAACCATCTTGAATATGAACCCCCCCCCCCCAGTTTGAGAACATGACCGGGCCTGCCCTCGAAACAGGAGGCTTTGAACTTGAAATCGGGTGTTTTGAAACGATTCAAATCTAAATGTGTTGTGCCTAATACTAAAGGGGAGTTCTAGAGAATAAGGAAGGTTACCTTGATGGAAATGTGCAAGAACTGTTACTTAGGCAAAAGGACGAGATAACGTTTGGAAGTGACTCACGTAGACACCTCCCTGATGTCAGCCCCACTAGGTAGACCAGACCAGGAAATCAACTCCACGGGAAGACTAAAACTACTTTTATTGAAATTGACTATAACAGAATCATGCCAATCAGATTGTGCTGGACTTTCTCCCCCTTCTTACACTCCTGTGAAGTAGGGAGGTGTCTATTTGCATCACTTCTGAATGTTATCTCGTTGCTCTGGACTTAAAAAATGCTTTAGCCCCTTTTGCTAGGCATATTTCTTGTGTATTTCTGTCAAGGTCATCTTCCTTACTCTCTACAGGAGCCAGCCAATGAAAGATTGTATTGCAACTGGCATGAATGAGAGGCTGGTTTGTCATGGCACACAGTGGGTTTTTTGGAGCACGTCCCCAAACAACCATCTGAGAGCAATGCTTTCATTTGGACTCCTGAACTGGATGGGGGTTAGATAATTGTGGCCTTGGTGTCCTCTTCCAACTTGGAGATTCTCTGATTTTCAGTTCAGTTGACTCTTCTCCACTGTTTTCTGCAGATCTCCGGAAGAAAATGGCATTCTTGATAGTGGCAGTCCTGGACGGAGCCACTCAACATATGGTTCCCACTCCAACCTGAATGGTGCCGAGAACCTGGAGAAACGGCAAGAGAGGGATCTGAAATCTGGAGTCCCTCAGGTCAGCGAGAAGGGAGAGACCTTGAATCCGTTCGAGCTGAGCTATGGAAGTAAGTTCCTTCAAGGGTCCTGGGGAGAAACCAGCACTCCATTGCAGAAAGAACCTGTTGGAGGCTCGTGCTGAGAACAAAGATAGGTTGTAGTCAAGGGATCTGCCCTTGTAATAGTATGTGGGAAAGACCTTGGGAGACTGGGCCCAGAGACGCTGCCAAGGGATCGGTCAGATAAGAGGGAGCGTAGCCCTCAGCTGGATAGTGGATGGGGCAAGAGGCTCAGTAGGGACCCTCCCTAGTTGTAAAGGAGATGTGGGGGAGAATTGTACTTTCAGACTTGCAAAATTCTGTCAATGTATCTTTACAATCAAATAGGTTTAACTCATCTGGTTGTGATTCCTACCTGGTTTACCCCACGAGGCTGACATCAATTTTGCAAGTCTGAAAGTACAACTCTTCCCCTCTCCCCACCCCATCTCTAACCCGAACCCTTTTCAATCTTCAACTTTTCCCGAGGAGTTTCCAGGCCTGCTCTTCCCAACCCCTCATTTTCCCTTCTCGGTTTTCCAAGCCCAAATTCCAGCCTTCAAGGGCTGAGCGGAAGTTCGCTTTCCAAGAGGGAGGTTTCCTAGTTGCATTAATGTTTCAAGGGGAAGAGAAAAAGCAGAACTAACGCTTTGCTGAAACGCTTGCGTGCCGTTGCTCAGGTGGCGTGATGGAGAGTCGTGGGCCTGGACCTGGGGAAGAGAATGAAATGGGGCCGATGAGCAGCGAAGGGTTCATTGAGGTCCTGACGAAGAAACAACGACGCCTGCTTGAAGAGGAACGGAGGAAGAAGGAGCAAGCCGTACAGGTGAGAAATGCTGGAAAGAAATGTCCTTGAGGGGGGTGATGTGTTGGGTTTTTCTTTTCTGTTACGTGGATTTGCAGAACTCCAGCTGCCCTAGCCGGGCTCCCCATCTGTTTAAATGATTACCTCCTCGTATTATTAAATTAAATTGCTCTGGCTGTCAGAGGATCAAATCTCTGTCATTGTTATGCATCAAATGCATTTCGATGTCGCTTTGCGCATTCCCCTGGATCTAGCCCTGCTTGTCCTCCGAGAAAGGAGCGCTTTGCACCCCGGTCTCAAATTGAATTGCATCAAGGCTCAGCAGTTGGGAGTGGGGGTACAGCTAAGATACAGAGCTTGGGGAGCCCTCGGGGGCCACGTAAAACCCTCCAAACTCCCATCCCAAAGAGGACAGGATGGGGACAGTAGCAGATCATCCCAAAATCAGCCCCCGAATCAGTAGGGGCAGAGCAACACATGCTCTTTTTCGATCCTTATTTTATTGTTTGCACTTTAAAAAAAAAATCATTTCCTTTTCCGTAAAAAATACTGCTTGGTCCCAAGAAAAATGGTAAGCCCCCACTAAGTCAGAAGTTCTTTTTTTGTGCCTGGGACTTCTTGCAGAGTTTGGGCAAATCTACTGGCCCCTTCGCAGAAAAATCTATTTAAATACATACCATCCAATCCATAGGTTGAGATTGTATTGCAAAGGAGACCAGTTATGGTCCAATGTCATTCTCCAAATAGGGGAAAAAAAATAACATACATGTCGAACTGTGATATATGCGCTTCATTATTAATCCATGAACATTTTAGGGCATAATAATGGTAGATAGTGTGATTTCTTTGAAGCTAGCAAACATTTTGGAGGCTGGAGGCCCTAAATGACTTTGCCGCCTACCGCATGGAATGAAATGCTAAACTTCACTTAGAGGTTAGTGTGAAAGAATGGTTGGATGAAGGCCGCGCTCGGGGAGATAAGCATTCCCTTAGCCCCCAACAGGAGCGTGGGAAGTTTAAGAAGATGAGACTGGCACCACCCTAAGGAATTCACGGTGTTGTGACTTGCTGGCTTGGGAAGTTAGATTCAGTTTGGAGAGATTTCTGTCTTGAGGTGGAAGCTAATAAATGCAGCAGAACTATATCTGCACTGTCTCGTGGAGTTCTTTGGGCTGAACCTGACATCAATCTCTCCAGACTCTGACTTCCCAAGCCAGCAAGCCAAAACACCGTGAATTCCTTAGGGTTGTGCCAGTCTCATCATCTTAACCTTCCCACGCTCCTGTTGGGGACTAAGGGAATGCTTATCTCCCCGAGCGCGGCCTTCATCCAACCATTCCTTCACAGTTAGTGAGAATAAAGTTGCCATGTTTTCAGGACCCCCTGAAATCTACCCATGGATCCCCAAAGGGTCCATGAAGTTGAGAACTCCAAACTCAGAGGAATGGTGCTTGGGAAGGGTCCTAATGCCGGCGTTTTTCTCATTTCGTAGGCTCCATCTAAAGGCCGCGTCCTTCAATCCCGCATCCCACCTCGGTTTGCGAAGAAGCAGAACAGCCTGTGCCTGGAACAAGGGGACGTCTCGGTGCCTCGGAACACCCTGGGGACGGAGATCTGGGAGACCAATAGTGCAGGTGAACCCAGGTCACAGCCGGTCCTACCGTTTGGCATTTGAAGCCAGATGCCACCATGCAATCAATCAGATCTTTATTACGCTTCTAGAGCAGCATAGGTTTCCAGAGCTCCCATCCCGCCTCTAAATCTCACCTCTCTGCTTTTGTGGCAGCGCTGTCCGTTCAGTCGGCTGGTCCCGATTCCTGGAGCAAACCCGTTGGCACCTTTATCGGTAACGAGTCCAGCTCTGCCGAGGTCAGTGGTGCCCAATCTGTGATTCTCTCATGCCAAGGAGAGTTGATGATCTATATACCTATTGGGACAAGGGTCTTGCTAAGCTGGTCTTAGCCAGTCAGAGCAACATCTCTGGACCTTGGCTCCTCCTGAGGCAGCCAAAGATTGCCTTGGCTTTTTTTGCAGCAGCATCACACAGGTTGGCTCATGTTCCACAAAAATCCATTAAAAATGGCCAGAAATTGGATGATGATGTTTTAAGATTTTGCTCCTAGGTAAGAGTTATATGGGAAAGAAGTTATGTGTTGCATTTTAAATTTATCTGATGAAGGTTAACAATAGTTATGTTGTTCTTTCTGGTCATTTTTCTTGGATTTTTATAGATTGGAATTGAATGATGAGGTTTGGGGGATTTGTTTTAAAAATAGAAAATGAGGTATTCATGTAAAAGGGAGGAGTTCAAGTGAGTTTATTAGATTAAGTTTATAATAGATAGGTCGTTATTTCTGGTAACCCTTAATGGACTTTGGCTGATTAGGAGGGAGGATGAAGTTTTAAAGATTTGTTTATAGAGAAGGAGGTGAGATATAGGATGAAGAGATTGTGTGTTGTATTTTAAGGGACAGTAAAATTATATATACTTGCGGGAACGAAGAGGGGAGCGACTTCATTCTTGTCTTTTCCTTTTTTCCTTTTTTCTCTTTTTCCTCCCTGCATTTTATTTTTTCTTTCTACCTTTTTCTTTTTTATAGTTTGTCTTAGTTTTATCTGTTCTTGTAATTTTAATAAAATTATTATAAAAACTAAAACAAGTTGGCACATGTTCAACTTTTGATCCACCGACCTCCTTTTGCTGGCTGGTATGGTTCCCCCTCACCCTCCACCCCTTCTAATTTTTCCTACCCAAAAAGGGAACTTTGCACACCTTTCTTTCTGCTGTGGATGGTGAAGATTTGTTTTCTGATTGGCCCTGGCTTTTCGTTCCAGGGCTCCTTCTAACCCAGTGTTTCTCAACCTCGGCAATTTTAAGATGGGTGGACTTCAACTCCCAGAATTCCTCAGCCAGCATGCTGGCTGGGGAATTCTGGGAGTTGGTCCACCCATCTTAAAGTTGCCGAGGTTGAAAAACAGTGACTTGACCCTTCTCGTCCTCTTGGTCACAGGGGTTCAAAGGCAGCCAGGGAGACAGCGGGATTGACCTGAGCGCAGAGTCGCGGGAGTCCTCAGCCACCTCTTCTCAGCGCAGTTCTCCGTACGGCACCCTCAAGCCGGAGGAGATGAGTGGAAATGGTCTGGGGGAGGCCAAGGCGGACGGCCCGAAAGAGCCAGCTCCGAAGCAGTTGGATAAAAAGGTAACCCTGGTTCTAGTCCCGAGTAGTGGAGCTTGACTGGAGTTGGAGGGGGCTGAGGGGGTTGGGGGGGGTCTTGGGCTTATTGGGTGTCTGGTGGAAGCCCCCAGTTGGAAGGGGAGGATGAAAGCAGGGCCATCCATTTATGGGGAGGGGAGGGTGGCCTTTTTCATCTGGGGTTCTGTTTCGGCCTGTTGGTTGTCTTAAAAATGAAATGAAAAGTACCTTCCTCTCCTCCCTTTTCCCTTTATCCCTGCCTCTGTCTGTCTGTCTGTCTGTCTGTCTGTCTGTTTTCCTTCCTTCCTTCCTTCCTTCCTTCCTTCCTTCCTTCCTTCCTTCCTTCCTTCCTTCCTCCCTCCCTCCCTCCCTCCCTCCCTCCCTCCCTCCCTCCTTCCTTCCTTCCTTCCTTCCTTCCTTCCTTCCTTCCTTCCTACCTTCCTTCCTTCCTACCTTCCTACCTTCCATCTGTTTCCTTCCCTCCTATCCTCCATCCTTCCTTCCTTCCTTCTCCATTTCCTTCCCTCCTTTCCTCCATCCTTCCTCCCCTCTCTCGTCTTCCTTCCCTCCTTCCTTCCCACCCACCCACCTTCCATCTCTCTGTTTCCTGCCGGCCTGCCTGCCTGCCTGCCTGCCTGCCTGCCTGCCTGCCTGCCTGCCTGCCTGCCTTCCTTCCTTCCTTCCTTCCTTCCTTCCTTCCTTCCTTCCTTCCTTCCTTCCTTCCTTCCTTCCTTCCTTCCTTCCTTCCTCTCCTTTTTTCCCATCCCTCTTTCTCCTTCTTTCCCATCCCTCTTTCTCCTTCTTTCCTTCCCTCTTTTTCCATCCCCTTCCTCTCTTTTCCCATCCCTTTTCCTCCTCCTTTCCTTCCTTCTTTCCTTCCCTCTTTCCCCTCCCCTCCCTCCCTTTGGTCTGTCCCTCTTTCTCCACCCTCCCTCCCTCCCTCCCTCCCTCCTTCCTTCCTTCCTTCCTTCCTTCCTTCCATCCATCCATCCATCCATCCATCCATCCATCCATCCATCCATCCATCCATCTCGGTCTCTCTGTTTTCTCGTTCAGGATTCGGAACTGGCCCTGTCTCAAACCAAGGACCACAAGCCGGGGCCCATCGGGAACGAGCGCTCCTTGAAAAACCGAAAAGGCTCCGAAGGGGCAGAGCGCCTTGAGGGCAACATCCCACCAGTCAACGGGGTGGAGATTCATGTGGACTCGGTTCTTCCCGTTCCGCCCATTGAATTCGGAGTGAATCCTAAAGTGAGGATGGTTTGGGCTTCTTGACATCTGCGCTCTGGCCATTCCTCCTCCCTTCTTCCTACACCTGGGCTTCTGCCGAGAGAGGTCCGGGTGCCCCAGCGGAAGGGGGTTGTTCCCTTGCTTTGCGGTTTCGTTGCTGGTCCAACCCCCCCTTCTCCTCCTCTCCCTTTTTTCTCTCTAAAGAAACGGGGGGGGGGGGGGAGGAACAACAAATCAAAGATGCTTCTGCTCCACCCCCTCCCTCTAGGAGATTTATAATTGTTGCTTTCCAGTAAACCAAGTTGCAGTGTTGAGGACTGATTGATCAAAGAGACAAATTTGTTGCAGGATTCGGACTTCAGCCTCCCCCCTGGCTCGGCCCCTGGGACAGCAGCTAACCCAGTTGCAAAATTACAGAATGTCCTAGCCAGCAATGTAAGAATATTTTGCTGTTGATCTCCTCCTCCTCCTTTTCTTCTTTTTCTTCTTTTTCCTTCTTCATCTTCTTCATCTTTTTCTTCTGTTTCATCTTCTCTATTTCCGCCTTCTCCTTCTTCATCTTCGCCGCCTCCTACCTTCTTCTTCTCCCTTTTCAGCTTCTCCGTCTCCACTTCCTCCTTCTCCTTCTCCTTCTCCAACTTTTTCTTTTTCTTCTCCATCTTCTCTTCCTCTTTCCCCTTCTTCATCTTTTTCTTCTCGTTCAGCTTCTCCACTTCTTCCTCTTCCTCTCCTCCTCCTCCTTCTCTCTCTCCATCTTTTTCTTCTCCTTCATCTTCTCATCCTCTTTCCCTTCCTTTTTCATTTTCTCCTTCTCCTTCTTCATCTTCTGCTCCTATTTTATTCCTCTCCATTTTCATCTTCTTTTCTACTTCTTCCTCCTCCATCTCCTCCTTCTTTTGGAAATGAGGTGGAGGTCTTCCAAGTCGTTTGGGGAATTACACAACAGCGTTTAATTTTATTCCATCTATGTCTCAACAGTCTGGACTAACACAGTCCCTTCCTGTTATTCGAAGAGATCACCAACTTCCCCGGTGCATCAGCTTGAACATGTCTTATCCTACAGCAGATCTCACTCTTAAAGTAAGCTTTTTCTGATTGGGGTAGAGCAAAAAAGGGGGTGGGCATTTTGGTTGCAGCCAGTGATGATGGACAGTTATTCAGAACATTGATTTGTCATCCTCAGAGCCTTAACCAGGGTAACCAGATATCTGCAGATACATTGTTTTGAGGTTTCCTTGGAGGTGCAATTTTATCTAAGAGCAGGATTCCAATATAGGTCCTTGGAATTCATCGAAATAATCCGATGCATTAAGTTGCTCAGGATATCAAAATGAGAGTTCAGCCAAACATGTTACTGTTACATCTGCTTTTCTTTCTATGAAAAAGTCTTTTTCTAGTCTGGTTTGGTGGTGGGTTTTCAAACCAAACCTGAACATCCAAGGAAAGGGGGTTCTGATGTCCCTTGCAGGGCTAAGCATCTGCCACTCTCCCCTGCAAGAGAGATTTTCAATCCATGCCTCCAGGATGACTTTATCTCCCCCCACCCCACTTTTCAGTGATGTCTGTTGGAGCAGAAGTCCTTTCTGGATGCTATGGCACTAATTCCTGTCCCTTTTTCTCCTCGCAGATGGAGTCGGCCCGAAAAGCATGGGAAAACTCCCCCAACCTTCCCGAACAGAGCTCCCCTGGAGGCGTTGGCTCTGGCATTCAACCTCCATCCAGCATCGGGGCTTCCAGTGGGGTCAGCTACAGCTCCTTTGGTGGGGTTTCTGTTTCACCCATGCCCGTGGCATCTGTCGCACCTTCTGCTTCAATTCCAGGTGGGTCGTCCGTTTTTTGACTTGTAGACAGGTGGAAAGAACTCATAAAGCCATGGACTCCAAACAGTGTAGGAATCCAGAATAAAGCCCCTCTGACTGATGGCTGTCCAGTCTCTTGTTACATCTGGTGAAGCCGGTGGTTCCATTTTCGGACTCCTTTTACTGTTTTGAAGTGTTGTTCTTCGTCTTGAACTGGTGACTTCTGCTTCTCTTTGAACCTTTTAAGCAGGAGAATTGGTTAAAAGGTCCAAAGGAACCCAGTTGGGGTTGAGGAGAGGTAATCCATCACTGAGTTAGGAAGCCTCCCTAAAAATCTCTTCATTTCCCCTGAATGCTCATTTCTTTGTCCAACTCCTCTGGTATTTGAGAAGATGATGTCATCCCCGTGACTTTTTGGTTACTTAGAGGAACTAGGTTGCTTGCTTGTTCCCAGTCAGAGTGAGTAGACAACCTGTTCTTGGAGTGCTGGATGGAATTTTTTTGCAATATTCCCAGGCCTTTTTGAATTTTGAGAAGGTGTCAGCCTTACCAGGTGGACCAGACAGGAAACAAAACCAGATGAGCTAATTCCGCTTTATTGTAAGGCTACATTGACAAAATCTTGCAAGTCTGAAAGTACAGTTCTCCCCCCGACTCCTTTACAGCCCAAGAAATTAGGGAGGGTCCCTTCTGAGCCTCTTGCCCATCCCACTCTCCAGCTGAGGGCTATGCTGTCTCTTATCTGACCATTCCCTTGGCTGTGCCTCTGGGCCCAGTCTCTCAAGGTCATTCCTACATATCATTACAGAAGAGCTCGTGCAAGCTATATTGAAAGCTTACTGTTGTAGTGGGTTCCTCAGTCTCTGTGATGTTTCCAATGGATCCTACTGAACCCCTTACTGTGCAATCAGCCAAAGGGTGTTTGAAGAGATTCTACGGCTGAGAGACTCCTGGTCCTGCTGCCATGTTCAGAATAGGGAGAGACTTTTGCAACTTCAAGTAGAAGGAAGATCAAGAGCAGACGTTTGGTAAGTATTCAACTGTCTTCTGGTATGGACGAGATTAACGTCTCGCTTCTCTCCCAACCTGTTCTAGGTAACCACATCACACCCCTGTATTTAGATGGCCATGTGTTTGCCAGCCAACCGCGGCTTGTTCCCCCGACAATACCTCAGCAACAAAGCTATCAACAGGTAAGTCACTGCTTTGTGTGTGTCCGTGTGTGTGTGAATGTGTGCAAGCTTAGGCATACGCCTGGTGAATACTCATCCTGCCTATTGTATGTAAAGACTAGCACCTCCACCAATCAAATGTGGGTTTATTTTTTTAATCAAGTTTTAATTTTAATCTAGTTTTAATTCAGAGATCCAAGGCCTGGAGAGCAATAGGAACCATGGGAAATGCTGGTTCAGGATTGTGGGAAGGGCCCTTAAACTGTTGCCTTCCCCAACATGGGTGCTCTCCAGAGGTGGACTTCGGAATGTCCAGAATTCCTCAACCAGCCTGGCCACGGCTGAGAGTTCTGGCTTTACGTCCATCCACCTCAGGTTGGGATTGTCTTCTCGGATGACGGACCTTCCTGTCCTGGTGCTTGGACTTCATCCTCGGTGTTTCTTCTCTCCCCCTCTTAGGCGGCTGCTGCTGCTGCTCAGCAGATCCCACTCTCCCTCCACACTTCCTTGCAAGCCCAGGCTCAGCTCGGCTTGAGGGGTGGCCTTCCGGTTTCACAGTCCCAGGAGATCTACAGCTCCATCCCTCCCTTCAGGTGACAGGATGAGCCCCTGTTCAGCCCCCTGGCTTCACCACTGGAGGCACCATTTCCAGTCCTGCCCTAGTAGGATAATTGTCAAGATGAAAGAGCGGGTGGGGGTGGGGTGGGGTGGGGTTCTCCTCCAAGTTGGCTTCTTCCTCTTGTTTGTCGTGGTCTCCTCCTCCTCCTCCTCCTCCTCCTCCTCCTCCTCCTCCTCCTCCTCCTCTTTTCCTCCTTCTCCTCCTTCTCCTTCTCCGTCCCCTCTCCTCCTCCTCCTCTTTTCCTCTTTCTTCTTCTCTTCCTCCTCTTTCTCATTGTTCTTTTTCTCCTCTATTTGTCTTCTTCTGGTCTTCCTTCTGAAATCTTCAAAAGTGGTATACGGGGGGAAAAAAACCACAGTGAAGCCCATCTGGTGTATAATATGACAGTAGTTGTAGAGCACTGTCTGGCTACTGAAAAGGCCCAGCTCTTGGTCTCTGAGCAAGACCCGTTGGTGGTAACAGGAATAGAGTTTCCCCCAGTTTCCCCCAGTTGATTTTTGCACCCTCCTGGTGGTGATAAGGGGAAAGTTGCCTTTCAAATACTTGCTTGATCCAGAGCAAACAGGAAATGTAAAGCAAAGGCGACCTGCTTGCCTGTTTTTTAGACAGTAAAAACAACCTGTGTGCTTGGGTTCAGGTTTTCCCTGGTCTTAAAAAAATCGGCAGAAGCGGTCTTTCGCCAAGAGGGCTATTCTTCGGCCTCCTCCCTTCCTGATGCACCTGCTTTTCCCTCCTCCAGGTCTCAGGTGTACATGCATCCCAGCTTATCCCAGCCCAGCACGATGGTCCTGGCAGGAGGCACGGCTTTGAAACCGCCCTATTCCGCCTTCCCGGGCATGCAGCCTTTGGAGATGGTGAAGACGCAGTCGGGGTCCCCTTACCAGCCGGTGAATGGCAGCCAGGCTCTGGTTTACGAGGGTCAGATCAACCAGGCGTCTGCCATGGGAGCATCCCAGATGATGGATTCGCAGCTGACACAGGTCAGGATGGCTCCCGTGGCCATCGCTTTTTTCCGCGGAGTTTCGTCTTAAGTGGTGGCCGAGCAGCAAAGTTGTACCGACTAGTCCAGGGTTTCTCAACCTCAGCAAATTTAAGAGGTGTGGACTTCAGCTCCAGTCAGTGTGCTTTAAGATGTGTGGACTTCAACTCCCAGAATTCCCCAGCCAGCATGCTTTAAGATGCACGCACTTCAGTTCCCAGAATCCCCAGTCAGTATGCTTTAAGATGCATGGACTTCAGCTCCCAGACTTCCCAAGCCAGTGTGCTTTAAGGCAGGGTTCCTCAACGTTGGCAACTTTAAGACAGGTGGACTTCAACTTCAAGGCTGGCTGGGGAATTCTGGGAGTTGAAGTCCACCCGTCTTAAAGTTGCCAAGGTTGAGGAACCCTGCTTTAAGGTACATGGACTTCAACTCTCAGAATTCTCCAACCAGCGTGCGGAGTTGAAGTCCACCCATCTTAAAGTTGCTGAGGTTCAGAAACACTGGACTAGACTAATTGTTACTTTGCCCAGCGAGAAAACATCTCGTCGTGAAGCTCAAACCATCCTTGAGGAGTTACAGAAAGGTGGTCTAGTTTTCACCAGTTGTACCACGAGCGGAAAGGGGGTCTCCTTTTTGTAGAGAGACAACAGCTGAATGACATTTATTCATGCCAGTGGCACTTGGGCACCGTCCCAAACTCAGTGGTTGGTCAAACGGGTGCCTTCCGTAGAATGACTCTCTGCTTGTCAACCCACAGCTGACAATGTCAATTCCGGGATCCCAGCTTCCGATGGCCCGTTACGGTTCTGGCCAACAGCCTCTCTTACTGTCACAGTCCATCCAACTGCCCCAAGGCCAGAACCTCCCAGTTGGAGCTCCGCGTAGGATCCTGTCTCCCAATTCCCAGCCCTCTGTCCTTGCTACAAACAGGGAGGTAAGTCGTGACTCTGTGTCTGTGTGCATGTATGCCTTAGTTATTCTTAAAATAACATTTTCGTGAGGGTTCCTTTCAATAGAAACCTTCCTATCATTGAGAGTTGGCTACTACAGTGTAGGCTGCATGGGGCCTACCTTGGCCGCATGCCTGTGAACACCTTCTAGAGATGCAGGTTTAGAACCTCCAAGCATCTGAATGGAATTAGGTGGCACGGAGCTCACATTTTGGCTTTCGGAAATTTGAAATTCTGAACAACCCTGGACGCTCTTCCCTAAGAGTTGGGGAACTAGAAAAAAACGGAACAGTCCCTTTTCCCCAGCCGGTTTTTCATGCCCCACCTCTCTGCGGGTGCGGTGCTCCAGAAAGCTTATTTCAAAAAAAGCTGTTGAGCTGTGGTTTGGTGGGACACCAAAAGGTTTAGCCCATATGTCTCTAACGTCCCCTTTCCTGCAGATAAACCATTGTTTTTTGCTCACTTTTTTCTTCTAGTCCTCTCACATGGAAATCAAAGGATTCCCCTTCACAGACACTAAACAGAACATAGTCCCTGGAGGATCCATTCCGTCTTCTCATGCTTATAGGTGAAATGCAAAGTTTGGATTTATTTGGCTGGGAAGAAGAGGGCAGTGGGGTTCCAGCTGTAAGAAATGCATTTTTACTTATTTCTAGCGAGATTGTCCCCTTAAAAGGGGTCTTCTCCACTGGTTGGATTGTAGGCCCATTTCATCTGCAGAAGGTACCAGAGAAGACCCTGGAAAGGGAAGATGGGCTGGCTTCTCCCATCCCACTAGTCTAAGTCTTTTCAAATTGTGGTTTGTTGCAACGCAAGAACATTTTTTTCTTCCTTGTTGGAGGCTTGATTATCCTACAGCATAAGCCCTTGTAAAATCAAGGCAAGAAAAAGGGAGGTTGTTCCCCTGCAAGCTCAACATTTACAAATAGAGTCCATGAGTAGCTGGGAATTGCCTTGAGAAGTTAAGTTGATTCAAATTACGTTGGGAATTCAGCTCATAGAGCATTGAGGATTATTGGAAAGGTTGATTGCTTTCACACCAAGCTTGTGCAGTGAATCCATTCTTGACTGTAAATGATGATTCATGTTCTTCTCTCTACTGTTTCTTATCTTCCACTACCATCCCCTTCTCCTCCCTTCCCAGGCCCAGTTCTGCTAGCCCCAGTGGGAAGTCCTCCGGACCGGCCGTCAACATGAGCTCCGTACAAAGGCATTACATTCAACAGGTAAAATTGTGGCGTGGACGTAGGCATGGTGTCCTAAGAGGGAGTTAGTTGTCCCTTGAACAACTTAGCTTGTGAAATCAAACCTGGCTTTCCCACCAGGCAGAGGCAGAGAAGTGAAGCAAAATTTGATGACTGTAGGATATGATGGCTTGGCATTGGTCCTCTCGGTCCCCTAACTTCTTGGGGATTCTGGGGAACGAGAACTGTTCCCTCGGCTGGATGTTGCGGAAGTCCAGGACTTAATCTGCACCGTTCTCCATTCACCCCTCGGCAGTATCTGAAGTTCTGTAAAGGATTGTAGAGGTGACCTTAGGAAAGGAATGGATCCTCTTGGGGAAGGAAGGAATGGAAGGGGAGAGAAATGGCAACTCAGCCCTGGGAACATGGAAAGCAGGAGAAAGAAACTCAAGATAACCTTGCCTTGGTTCTGTCTTCCTTCTTCCCTTCCCCTTCTTCTCTCTCCCTTCTTCCTTCTTCCCTTCCTTTCATTCCCTTCCCCTTCACTTGTCTTCTCTCCCTTTGCCCTTCTTCTCTCCTTCCTTCTTTTCCCATTCCCTTCTCTCCTTTCTCCTTTCTCCTTTCTCCTTTCTCCTTTCTCCTTTCTCCTTTCTCCTTTCTCCTTTCTCCCTTCTTCTCTTCTTCCTTCTTCCCTTCCCTTCCCTTCCCTTCCCTTCCCTTCCCTTCCCTTCCCTTCCCTTCCCTCTTCTCTTCTCTTCTCTTCACTTCTCTTCTCTTCTCTTCTCTTCTCTTCTCTTCTCTTCTCTTCTCTTCTCTTCTCTTCTCTTTTCTCTTCTCTTCCCTTCCCTTCCCTTCCCTTCCCTTCCCTTCCCTTCCCTTCCCCTTCCCCTTCCCCTTCCCCTTCCCCTTCCCCTTCCCCTTCCCCTTCCCCTTCCCCCTTCCCCTTCCCCTTCCCCCTTCCCCCTTCTCCCCTTCTCCCCTTCTCCCCTTCTCCCCTTCCCCTTCTCTCCCTTCTGCCCCTTCTCCCTTCTTCATTGGTAAACAGGCAAAACAGCGGGTGGATGAGAACAAAAGCCTTGGAGCTGTGAAACTGCAGGACCCTCCTTCAGCTGGTCAGATGAAGCCAGTCCGTACGGGAGCAATCAAGCCTCAGGCTGTCAAAGTGGAGGAGAGCAAGGCCTAAGCTCTGGGGCCCCCCAAGCTGCCTGCCAGTCCTCCTGCTCGAGAGAGAGAGAGAGAGAGAGAGAGAGGCTTTGCAATTCACACCCTTCCCCAGCAGCCTCCCCGACTCCTGTGGCTGGATGCTCCGAGATGCTTTACGCCGAGATGTTTTCTTGCACTGTGGGGTTTTTTTTCGTCCTTGGCCTGCTTGCTTTAATAAACACCGACTACAGCTCCATCAGAATCAGCAGCAAACATTCAAAGTCCCCTGTCGAATTCAGCCGTTTTTAGTTTTCTCCACCTGCAAGTAGCAGCAAGCATTAAGGAGTTAAGCTTTTCCCATTGCATAGTGGAAATGCTAGATTATCTCTCGTCCTCCTCCTGTGTTGCTCCTCCTCCTCCTCCTCCCCCCAATTTCTTCTTCTTCTTTCTTTGTATAATAATAACCTCCCCTTCCGCCTCCTTTTTCTAAGCCCGCCAGGGTTTTGAACCCAAACCCCAGGACGCTGCATCTTTCATTTTGTAGTTGAACTTTTCCATGTTTGGTTAGATTTCTTCTTTCTGTCCTTATTTACTCACCTGGAAAGGAAACTTTTGCCAAGCCCAAAATCACGTGCTCGGATGGACTTTCTTCTTGGCTAGAGCAAAAGAGAGTTTTCCTGCAGGCTACGTCAGCTTTCTCCATTCTGCAACGAAGTTACGTCTAGCCTGGATCTTCGGCTCCTGACCTGAAGGCGTTTTCGACCACGCGCTCTCCCTTCCCCTTCCCTTTTACACGAGAGACCAAGCGTTAGAAGTCAACTAGGTCAGAAAAGTCATAGCGGCCATCGCTCCTAGGCCTTTGCATAGTCCCCAAACCCCCAACGTGTTGCGTCCGTTTCGAGAGATGGCACCGAACGTCTCGTAAGGGATCTTCCCAAATCTGACCCCCCCCCCCGAGTTTGCAGTTGTTTTTATTTTTATTTGTGATTTATTTTCATGGCATTTTTAGACAAGGGGTGGGAACGTAAGTTTCTCAGGCTTTTTTTTTTGGCTCTGCTAGGAGAGTTGCTTTGACCAGAGCAGTGTTTCTCAACCTCCGTGTCTTTAAGGTGCGTGGACTTCAACTCCCAGAATTCCCCAGCCAGCATGATTCTCAGCATGAATTCTGGGAGTTGAAGTCTGCAGGTCTTAGAGCATGCTGGCTGGGGAATTCTGGGAGTTGAAGTCCACCCATCTTAAAGCTGCAGAGGCCGAGAAACACTGGATCGCTGTAAAGGCATATGCTTACATGATTGTGGTTTGAGCTTGGAACGTATGTTTTTTCTCTCTCTCCTCCCTCCTTCCCCCTTTTCTTCTGTTTTTTGCCCTCCCCATCCTCCCCCCTCGGTTCATCATTGCTCTGTATTCCTTCTCTGCGCTCTCATTTTATTTTTATTTGCAAGGTGAGTAGGCTTACCTTCATCCCCCTTTCCTATCTTGCTTTCAACTGTCAGTTTCTGCAGAAACTGACCAGAACACTGTCTTGGTAATAAATCAGGGCAGATAAGAGAGTTTTATCCCTTCAAAGATAATAATAAAAAAAAAATAACATAGCATGCAGAGAGGTTTTAACGTTTTTCTTTTCTTCTCCCCCCTCCCACCACGATGTTTTTGATAGCAGAAAGTGACAATTTGCATTCTTGCTCCATCACTGTTTTGCTAGAAAAGAGATTAGTGGGGCAACTCTGCATATTTTGGGGGGGGGGGGAAAAGATGCTAGATGTTGTCAGCGAGCTTAGCATCTTCCAGATGTCCTCCTGTTTAGACAAGTTTGGCCGAAAACCAGGAAAGGCTGTGGCTGAGAGTCTGATAAACTTTAAATGCAATCTGGTCCTTTAGATCAAGGTGTCCCACCAGCTTCTTAGCTGCTGTTCCAAAGACCGCATTTTGAAAAAAAGAATGTATTTCAAAAGCAGCAATATTGCATGCAGGATTTGACTCACAGGCTCTCAAAAAGAGGCAGTTTTGAATTTTTATTCAGCTAGCAGTCAAAACAGGCTTTATTTTTTCATTTTTGCTGCAAAAGCTTTACCGTCCTTCGGGTTTTTCCGGCTTCTTTGCTTCGCCAGGGTGTGTTTGAGTCCCTTCCTAGAAATAACCATCTCTAGGGGTTTAAAGTTGAG
Source organism: Python bivittatus (assembly GCF_059951505.1). Lineage (NCBI taxonomy): Eukaryota > Metazoa > Chordata > Lepidosauria > Squamata > Pythonidae > Python > Python bivittatus. Next base: position 7,374,259 of record NW_028277076.1, on the reverse strand, counting down.
GGTGCTTTTAAATGAAATAAGTACATTGCTGGGGAGGTGTCATTTCTTAAGGGGATTAACTTTTGGGGAGGGGGCCAAAGTGCTGCTTCTAGCTGTTTTAGTTGTTGGAAATTTAGTAATATTGGTGTCAGATATTTGCCTCCTGAATTTTGCAAAGATTTCCGTTATTTTGAAGATGGGCCTTTGTTACCCCCCTGTGATTTTCCCCTCCTTGGCTTCGTTCTAGCCATCTGCTTGAAAAATAGGACAAGCCGCTGAATTTCTCACGCAAATCGTCTCAAAAACATTTTGATTTGGCCTGGCCAGCTCCGTGCAAAGGTTAACAAATTGGCATCTGGTTCTTCCTGGCATAGCTGCTTTGCACCTGTAGTGAGATATATATATATATATATATATATATATATATATATATATATATATATTCCTTTTTTGTGGGGGGATGCATTTGTCTTTCAGTTGTGGGGGAAGCTAGATTGATGGTTAGATGCAAAAGATCATAGAAGACCTTCTGGTAGAAATTTAAATCAGAAATGCAACCCTTACGATAGAAAAGATTCTCAAGGGATCCCTTTGCTCTGCCCTCCCAGCCCTTTCTGTTCCTCCGGTGAAAATAAAACACTAGAATTTATTTATACGTATTTGATGTTGTAGGTGAAAAAAATTAATGTTTCACTGCTCTATTTATATGATGTCTGAATTTATTCTGTGCAGGAAAGGCCAAGAACGAGCCCATCATTTTCTATTTGCCAGAACTTGCTTTCAGTCCTGAAGCTTTTCCTAGAACCCGTTTTACGTTCCCGTTTTCTTTTTTCTTGTGGCTCGATCTTCCCGCTCTATTTCTTTCTGCTGGAACAAAAACTCGATCGCACAGAGCGTTGTGGCACTTCCCGAAGCTCTTGAAAGAAACTAAACCCGTCTCTCTTTGTTGCAGACTCCACAATTTTTTTTTAAATTTGTTTCTGTGAATGGGTACGGGGGAATCCTTACGCCCTCGGGTTGAGCAGTGAACGAAGTGTTTGGACCACATTCTGAGTGCAGCCGCTGTGATTTTGGTCCTGACCGACGTGCTGGTGAGAAGGGGGGAGTGGTTTTGCACAAGCAATTTTCTCCCGCATGAACAGTGCAAACGCCAAGGGCCGAATATTTGCAACGGCTATGCTTTTCTCGCTGTTCCACCAAAGAAAGGAGATCAGATCGCCCTTCAAGCGCCCACCTGTCAAATCGAGCTCTGCTTGTGCATTGCACGGTGAAAAAGTCCGATCCTCGTAGAGAATGAAAGAACAGCAGTCCATTTATAACCCAGTAACCAGCTTAAGCGATGCTTTTATTATTATTATTATTTTTTTTTTTTTAAGTGGCCAACGCCACAGTGGTTTTAAAACAATGGTTTCAGCTGTGGGGTTGGGTTTTTTAGTTTTAGCTACGGATGCGTGTAAATAGAGTTGACTTCTGCACTGTCACCCCTTCCTCCGTTGCGTTTTGAGGTTGGCTTTCTTTTCCCTGTAAAAACTCCGAAAAGATTCTTTAAGCTGAGGTTGAGGGTTGGATGTGAAAGAGAGGAAGAGCGACGGCTTAAGCTTTTAAAGATGAACTGACACACATTTGTATTTGTGGACCTCCTAGGGTACTAGGTTAACATAGATTTCTTCCCCTGTTCCATTCTGCAAAAGGGCCCCCAATTTTTCTGGCTCCTCTTTTTTCAAGGGGGGGGGTCTAGATTGAAAAGATCACCACCTGAAGTCTCATCTTAAGACCCTTCTTGCATGCCATTTGGATTTTTTGTTCCTCCCTTTGTGTTCTCTAGCCTTCGGTGTGGTGCAAAAAACGTAATTCTCTTTCTGTGTCCCTTGGGGCAAAGGGTCGTTTCAAAGTCTGAGGTTAACCTCGGAGAACACCGTTGGGGGGGAAGGCGAATCTTTCATTTAGCCGTCATCAGGCCGAGAAAAGCGCGACGCGGGGTCCAATTCCTTGATTTTCCTTTGTCCGGCGGCTTTTGCAAGAATTCCCGCCAGCTGTTTTCCAGCGACGTTGGACTCCAACTGCAGCTGGAAATTGTGGGTATCGTGCGCACTAACGCACGCTCGGACAAGTCGACGAAAGCTTATCGGCCTAGTTGGGCAAGGATGGTAAAAGGCTGAATCAAGATTTTGTTCATAGCCAGATTTCTCCCTTCTCTCCTGTATAAATCCCTTCCTTCCTTCCTTCCTTCCTTCCTTCCTTCCTTCCTTCCTTCCTTCCTTCCTTCCTTCCTTCCTTCCTTCCTTCCTTCCTTCCTTCCTTCCTTCCTTCCTTCCTTCCTTCCTTCCTTCTTTTTTTTCTAAAAAAAGATGATATCGTACCTGTTCCTGTTTTAATCTTGCAAACCTGTACAGTAAAGTTTTTTTGTTTTGTTTTTTGGGCTTTTCCTCATGTTTGTCTTTTCACGTAGAGCAGATATTTGAAAGGGCAAACAGTGACTAAATATGTTAACACACCATAACGTTTTAAATCTTTCGGAGAACTGCTAGCAACAGTTCCTGCTCGCCCTTCTGAGTTTTTGTTTTCATTTCGTTTTTGGGTTGTTTCCTCCCCGCCCCCCCCCCCCCCAGTTTGTATGGTTTCTCCTTTCAAATATGTGATTGTATTAGCTCTTTCCATATGAAAGAATTATCCTTATTTAAATTAAAAAAATAAAAATAAAAGCGAGGGTGTTTGGTGTTCTTTTTGGCACAGTTTTGCAGGGACAGGAGTTAAAAATTGGGAGAGATGCAGGTGAAATATCCCATTTTGCCGTGAAAGATGACAGGTTGAACGTTAACCTTTATCGCAGCCTTATAGGCAGAAAACACACCAAATATGTATATCCAATGTGTATAGAAACACAGAGATGAGAAATCTATCAATAATAACTGTAAAATAGGATAAAACAACATTGAAAAGAGATGAAAGAATCACCAAGATTAAGGTCATGGGTGAATTGGGGGAATATCTCTTAGGCCCATTCACCTGGCAGGGTTGTTAGGGGAAAAAATGGGATTTTATTTTGTGTATTCTGCCTTGAACTCCTGGAGCGAAGCTAATAAATAAATAGACCCAACCTGCATTTCCAAAATTCACTGTATAGAAATTCAGTGGAGGGATGAAGATGGTGGGAGATTGGATAAACACCCGTTTGACGCGATGGTTTTATTTTAGATGTTCACTTCCAGGGTTGCAGAAGTACCCAGCTTTTTGGGTTGGCGTTTAAATTGTATGTATAAAGTTGATGGGAAGAGGCCAAGATTTGAACAGGGCTTAATAAGTATAGACGATACCTGGCCCCAGCATCTCAAACATCTCAATCTGGAGGATACTGGAATGACTGCAGAAGGGGAAGATTTGAAAAAAAATGCTGTTTTGGGTGGGGGGATTCCTAAAGGAAGGGTCTCTTCACCTGGTCCAGTCAGGGCTGAGTGTGGTCAGGGAAGATGGGTTGAAGCAGCTGAAAGGGGAACATCTTTGTGGTAGATGATTTGTTGTTCCTGCTCAATCCCACCACTTCAGAGTGGTTTTAAGCAGCCCTTAAACATCCTCAAATAAATAATTCAGTCCTTCGAGGCGCTGATCAATTCCAGGGAGGTTTCCAAAATCACATTTAATCGGCGTCATCAAGGCAGTCCAAAAGGAGATTCTGAGTTTCTCTGGTGGTGGTTGGCTAAGTCTCTATTTTCCTAGAAAAGAAAATAATGCCCGATGCGTAGTTGAGTGGAAAGGAGCTATGCTTCATTTCCCCAGTTAGCTCAGCTGCCCTGGCTTTAGCACCGCAGTTCCAGGGGGTTGTGCAAAGCAAATAGCGTATGCAAGAATGCCCGTGCGTGCTTTGTGAATTGTTTACGTGTATGCCTTGCAAAATGTGAAAAAAAAGAAAAAGGAAATCTAAAAATCCCCCTCTGAAATCAACAATTTGCATTAACCAATGAGTGGTTTGGGTTCTATATTCTGTTCCCTAGATGGTCAGATCAATCCCTAAATTGCTGCAACAATGCAATTAGCAATCTGGTATTTGTCACAAAGCAAGATTTCACTAGGGTTCATACTGTCATGCACAAGAGAAACAAAACGGGAATTTTATATTGTAATATTATTAAGGGCCACTTCGTCAGGTGGACATTCGATCAGCAAGCAGTAACTACAGATTTGGGTAATAAAAATAGGTTTGCAGCACACGCCAGATGTTGAGTAATCTGGGGCTAGGGCAAGAAACCCATTAGCAGAGTGGCAAAGGACCGTGGGGGATGTAGTGTAAACATATGGCAACATCTGCCTGATTTATCAGTGTATAAAACTAAAAGGGCCATTTGTGGCTTTGATGGCTTCAATAGATGTGCCTAAATCAGAAGGGTTGGCATTGCCTGTAGCTAGGAATTCTGGGAGCTGTAGTTTCAACCCCTGGAAAGAACCAGGTTGGAAATAGCTAGACTATCTCAGAAAAAAAAAAACACATGGCCTCCTCTATGATTTCCTGTTCCTATGGCAACTGTCCGGGCTCGTGAGGTCACATCCGGTCTCGCGTTGCTCTCCCCGCCACGGCAGAGAGGGAGTGGAGCGGGGTCACGTGCTCGCCGCCGCCTCCCTTCCCCTTTTTATAATTGGTACGTCCCATCGCCGCCGCCTGCATAGCGGCACGAAGGCGAGCGCATTCCAGAAAAGGGGGGGAGGACGAAGGTTGAACCAAGCAGGCGAGCGAGGAGCGGAGGGGATTTGGTGAGGCTCTCGAAATAATTGGGAGGAAGGTTTAAGGCGACCCCGGGTATTATTTCTAAGATTTAGACTTTTTTCTTGCGTGCATACCAGCCCTTGGGAGGGAAGGAGGAGCAGAAAAGAACAGGGGTGGGTGCAAAATGTGGAAGGGGGGAGGCAAGGAGAAGGAAAAGGGAACTGAATATTGCAGGGGGCTTAGGAAGGATGTGAACGAAGAAGCCGGTTATTTATTCAGGGCGAGGGAGGGTGGGGCTTGCTCTCTGTTTTTGATGCTACCTAGTTGGGTCATGCAACCTCTGCAAGGCTCAGAGCTCCTAAACAGGGAGCAAACCCCACCCTCAGTAGCCCTGATGACGCTACCTAGCTGGGTCATGCAACGTCTGCAAGGAAACAGCCAAGCTCGGGGAGCCCCAAGGACTCCACAGTTACTTCACTTTGGAGGGTTAGGGTTGTGTTTTCTGGCTGCCACCAGCGGCCTCCGAGACGTGGTGGGGGACACAACTTTTCCAACAGTTGGAGAGCGTGCCAGAATTTGAAAGCATTTTTTTCCCACGAAGGGGACCAATTTCCCCCCGTTTAGATTCCACTGGAACATTCAGAAAAATGCTTGGATTCCTAAAGCAGCCCATTGTCTTCTCGGTGGAGATCAATGTAAACCTGGCGGTTTTGGCTGTGATCGGATTAATAAGCCGGCTGTGGGCGCTGTCCTATCCGAGAGCTGTGGTGTGAGTAAATAATTCAAATATATACGTATATTGTGAGTTTAGTAGATTGAAAGTGTCCATACTGACAATGTCTCTTCCAGTTATGAAAGAGAAACTTTTCTCTCTGCAATTTTTAGACGCTTTGCAGGAGACCACACCACTACATTTCGGCATCTTTTTTTCCCAAACATGCAACGTATTATTCAGTCCATCTTTTGGGGTTTGAAGAATATGCTAAGCCTGGAAAACTAATTAAGATGAGCACTAACCAAGATTACATCTTGCACCAATGAGACCTGATGAACGAACTAAACGATCAAGACTGGCATACTGAGGTTACGATTTGACTTCATGATGCATTTTGTTTAGGATATATAATTACATTTGGATATTTGTTTAATATGTTTAAAATGTTACCGGTAGCCAACCTGAATGCTTTGGGGGCTGAAAAGTTTCTAAAAGTTTCCTAGTAAATAAAATTCAACTTGAAGATTTTTAGCAGTGCCCCAGATCTTCTGCACGGAGTGATCTGCTAATTGGCTATTGTGGTTTTTATTATTTTATTATTATTATTTGTGGTTTTATTATTTTAAATAAATAATATTTATTATTTTTCTTCTTGTGTTTTGCAATTCAGCCTATAGAATAAGACTTTAGAGCTGTCTGATCCTTCTGCCGAACAGAAACCTAGTGAGTTTCTCTGGCATGCTGACAATCCAATTCCTCGAGCGCTTAATGAGAAATATGTCTTTTTTTTATTTTATTTTATTGCATTCCAGTTTTGATGAAGTTTACTATGGCCAGTTCCTCTCCTTGTACATGAAGCGGATCTTTTTTGTAGATGACAGCGGCCCACCATTTGGCCACATGCTTTTTGCTTTTGGAGGTATGCAAACTTCTGTAAGCATTCATCCTGCCTTGCAAGAACAGATTGAGGCCTCTCCACCCCGACCGTATTGTCATGGATTTAAATATTGACAAATTGCTGAAACTATGCAAAGAGGGGGAACAAACAGAAAGGGATTGTTGGGAAAGGCAAAATACAAACTTCACTTACACATGTAGGAGAAAATAGAAAAAGGGTGCCACCAGAATGCAAAACGCTGGTGCTTAATTAAATGCATTTTTGTACCTGAGCACAGCCTTTTCTTTCTCACGATGTAGTACGGCAGATTGCTCAAAAGAAAAAACTTGATCTGACTTTGTTTGGGAGTTCTTCAAGTTCATTTTCTTATCTGCAATCCAGGAGGAGAGATGCAGTCAAGACTTTTGCCCCGAGGAAAGACATTCCTGTCACAATTAACTGCTTTATATAGTTTAGCTCTGTTCTTTCCTTCCGAGGATCGGCCTCTCCCCTTTTTTATTAGTCATAATGTCAGAATTTCACACCTTGTGGACCTGGCTTGGATCCCAGGCCTGGGATTAACGTATTTGTGTCCTTATTTTGTTTTGTTGGATTGACATTAGATCGATTTAGTCTGGGGTATCTCTGCAATTTAGGTTTTACCTGTTTTTATGGATTTTTTGGGGGGTGTAGTAAGTGTATTAAAGCAGGATTTTTCAAACTGCCTTCCATGGGAATGTAGGTCCTGCAAAGACTTGATAAGGTTTTATGGAAAAATATCCTACTCCCAATTCCTTGAATGCAGCAATTTTCTATTCCTTGCCTCTTAATCAGCAGTTGCTGGATTTTTTATTTTTAAATCAACAGGGTCTGTGGCCTGAAACATTTTGAAAACCCCTATACAGTGGTACCTCGGGTTACGAACGCCTCTGTTAACGAACGTTTCGGGTTACGACCAGCTCCGGCCGCAAAATTTATCTCGGTTTGCGAACTCCGCCTCGGGGTACAAACAGGATACGTGGCCATTTTCCCTCCCATGACACGGTCCGCGGCCATTTTCCGCCCCTGACACGTGGTCCGCGGCCATTTTCCGCCCCTGACACGTGGTCGTAGGGAGGGGGACTCTCCCTCCAAGCAATAGCCGCCTCCCTGTCCTCCACGCCAGAACGGATTAACGGTAATGACATTGAACCTTATGGGGAAATTTGCTTCAGGTTGCGACCAATTCGGGCTGCGACCAGAGTCACGGAACGAATTAAGTTCGTAACCTGAGGTTCCACTGTATAAGGGATGCCATAAAATGCACCGGCTGGTCTAATTTTGAATCTTTCTCTTTCCCTTCTGTTTTAGGTTATTTGGGTGGATTTGATGGAAATTTCTTGTGGAACAGGATAGGAGCAGGTAAAGTGGTTTCTGATTTTAATCATGGCTAAGGACCTGACCACCAATTCAACTGGAAAAATATTGGAGGGGAAAAGTAAAGGAAAATGTATTTTTTGCATTTCCTCCCCCAAATTTTCCACTTTTTCCCTTAAGCATATGAATGAGCTGTGTGACAGGGCTGCTAAAAGAGCAGATGTGATTTCAGGCTGGGTCCCTAGAAATATAGTTTCCAAATACTGTTTTAAAACAAGCGTAGCTTTGGTGGGACTCGTATTGACTTTTTTGACCCCATCCTGCCAACACCCTGCACGGAGGAAGCTCTTGAGTTGCATGACGTCTAACATGCAATTGACGAGAGGTGCAAATAAGCAGTCTGCAATTGATGGTGGCTTCTCAGATGGTGCTGATTTTTCTCTTTATTTTATCCTAGAATACAGCTCCAACGTGCCAATTTGGGCTTTGCGGCTACTACCAGCAGTAGCCGGTGGCTTATGTGTTCCCTTGGCATACCAAATATTGGTCGAGCTACGTTTCACCCATTTCGTTGCCCTGGGGGCTGCAGTCCTGATTTTGTTCGGTAAGCTATTGTTCCTTTCAATTATTTCTCAAAGCCACGTTGACCCCTCTTATTAGCTAAGAGGGTTTCTGGAGCAGCTTTTCGTACAATCCGTGATCTGCAAGCCCGTAAGGATTATCCTGGTGATTCTCTTATTTTAGGTTGTTAATTGTAAGCTACTTGTAATCTTCAGAAATGGAGGGGCATTTTGCAAATCCATACAATGATGCAAAAGATACTGCGGACTAATACGATGAGGAAACCAGAATTATTCCTATTATGTCTTATGGATAAGGAATTAGAAAAGAAATGTGGGAAATTGATATTGTATATGGTAACTGTGGCAAGATTATCGTAGGCAAAAAGTTGGAAAAGCTTTTTGAAATACCTACAGTGGAAGATAGATAGATAGATAGATAGATAGATAGATAGATAGATAGATAGATAGATAGATAGATATGTATGTGTATGTATGTATGTATGTATGTATGTATAAATAAATAAATAAATAAATAAATAAATAAATAAAGTGGAATTTAAAAGTAATTATAAAGAAATGAATAAATTTAAGAGACACAGCACAAAAGGAAGAAAGTGTGCGGAGGGACGAGGAAAAAACATACCAATTGTGACACTGATCCATACAGTTGAGACAGTAGAAGGAGAAGAGTAATCCTCTTTTGGCATGGCAGATCTTTGTCTCATCTTTGTCTTATTGGTTACCAGTAAACATCCATAGGATATTCCTTGGGCACTTTAAAATCAGTAAGTTGACAGCTTTTATGCACCCTAATTTCATTTTCTTGGGTTGTGAAAATCACAGAAGGTGCTCAAGGTTGTGCTGTTAAAATCTTACACCTGAAATGAATGTTTGTGAATTGTTGGGCTGTCAAATTACTTTGCAAGCAGACCAACAAAAATACTTCCTAAGCAAAGTTTTTGAGCTAGGATTGCACCTGTTAATTATTAACAGGTTGAGATCTCCTTGCAGAAAATAGTCTGTTTATTATGTTTCCTTATTTTGTTTGTTTTTACCACGGGTGTTTTATTACTTTGTATTAATGGATGTTATGAATCACTGCATGTCGGTTTGCGTTGGGGATGAATCTGATAAATCATAAATAAACTAAAGTTAGGCAGTGAGGGGAGATAGGATGTTTAAACGGCCGTTGCAAAGCTTTGCCTTTGTTTAAAGGGTTTTTAGAAGTTGGGACAATTGCTTTCCAACTTTTAAAAACTTGTTCTGGCCAGTTTTCCTTGCCTGATTTCAAGAATCCTGATCTGTTTATTTGCTTGCTATAAAAAGGCCAGTACAGCTGGCTCTTTAGGAACACGCCGTATGTTCAAAACAGTCCTCCTTTGTGTCTTAACAGAAAATTCACTTATTACTCAGTCCAGACTGATGCTGTTGGAGTCAATCTTAATTTTTTTTATCCTGTTGGCAGTATTATCTTACCTGAAGTTTTACAACTCGCAGAAACAAAGGTAAAGGATTCTTTACGTTTGCCGTTCTCATAGTCTTCCCCATGCTGTGTTTTTTTTAATTTTCCGTCTGTGGTTATAAAATACTTCTGCAAAATTGGAATTTCCTTCCACCTGCTGATAGCTTCCTTCTGGTGAAGGGACAGGCTGTCGTCTGTAGCCCTGGGAGCAATTCCAGAATGGGACAAGGTTTGGTGGAGTTAATGTGTGTTGCAGCTCTAGTTCTAGGCCAAACGAATGGCTTTAGAAGGTACAGTCAGGTCCAGAAATATTGGGACATCGACACAATTCTAACATCTTTGGCTCTATACACCACCACAATGGATTTGGAATGAAACAAACACAATGTGCTTTAACTGCAGACTGTCAGCTTTAATTTGAGGGTATGTACATCCAACTCAGGTGAACAGTGTAGGAATTACAACAGTTTGCATATGTGCCTCCCACTTGTTAAGGGACCAAAAGTAATGGGACAGAATAATAATCATACATCAAACTTTCCCTTTTTAATACTTGGTTGCAAATCCGTTGCAGTCAATCACAGCCTGAAGCCTGGAACGCGTAGACATCACCAGACGCTGGGTTTCATCCCTGGTGATGCTCTGCCAGGCCTCTACTGCAACTGTCTTCAGTTCCTGCTTGTTCTTGGGGCATTTTCCCTTCAGTTTTGTCTTCAGCAAGTGAAATGCATGCTCAGTGGGATTCAGGTCAGGCGATTGACTTGGCCATTGCATAACATTCCACTTCTGTCCCTTCAAAAACTCTTTGGTTGCTTTTGCAGAATGCTTTGGGTCATTGTCCATCTGTACTGTGAAGCGCCGTCCAATGAGTTCTGCAGCATTTGGCTGAATGTGAGCAGATAATATTGCCCGAAACACTGCAGAATTCATCCTGCTGCTTTTGTCAGCAGTGACATCATCAATAAATACAAGAGAACCAGTTCCATTGGCAGCCATACATGCCCACGCCGTGACACTACCACCACCATGCTTCACTGATGAGGTGGTATGCTTAGGATCATGAGCAGTTCCTTTCCTTCTCCATACTCTTCTCTTCCCATCACTCTGGTACAAGTTGATCTTGGTCTCATCTGTCCATAGGATGTTGTTCCAGAACTGTGAAGGCTTTTTTAGATGTCGTTTGGCAAACTCTAATCTGGCCTTCCTGTTTTTGAGGCTCACCAATGGTTTACATCTTGTGGTGAACCCTCTGTATTCACTCTGGTGAAGTCGTCTTTTGATTGTTGATTTTGACACACATACACCTACCTCCTGGAGAGTGTTCTTGATCTGGCCAACTGTTGTGAAGGGTGTTTTCTTCACCAAGGAACGAATTCTTCGGTCATCCACCACACTTGTTTTCCGTTGTCTCCCGGGTCTTTTGGTGTTGCTGAGCTCACCGGTGCATTCCTTCTTTTTGAGAATGTTCCAAACAGTTGTTTTGGCCACGCCTAATGTTCTTGCTATCTCTCTGATGGGTTTGTTTTGTTTCTTCAGCCTAATGATGGCTTGCTTCACTGATAGTGACAGCTCTTTGGATCTCATCTTGAGAGTTGACAGCAACAGATTCCAAATGCAAATAGCACACTTGAAATGAACTCTGGGCCTTTTATCTGCACATTGTAATTGGGGTACTGAGGGGATATCACACAGCTGGCCATGGAACAGCTGAGAAGCCAATTGTCCCATTACTTTTGGTCCCTTAACAAGTGGGAGGCACATATGCAAACTGTTGTAATTCCTACACCGTTCACCTGAGTTGGATGTACATACCCTCAAATTAAAGCTGACAGTCTGCAGTTAACGCACATTGTGTTTGTTTCATTCCAAATCCATTGTGGTGGTGTATAGAGCCAAAGATGTTAGAATTGTGTCGATGTCCCAATATTTCTGGACCTGACTGTAGATATTCTGCAGAGTTGAAGCGGGCAGCAACGTCAGACGTGGGGGTCTTCTTCTCTCCAAAGAGCTGTTCAGGGGAGTTAAAGGTTGGGGATTAGGGGCTGGCCTGTGATTGAGGTGTTTAACTTTCTCTTTCTTTTTCAAGTCCTTTTTCTGCAAGGTGGTGGCTCTGGCTGTTGCTAACAGGGATCTCCTGTTCCTGTGCAGTTGGGTAAGCATGAGTCTTGATGGTCTCCTAAGTTATCTCGTAGATCCTAGATCTTCTGGCGGTCTCCACTGTCTTTTCTCTGCCCCGTTTCCAAGAGGGCTTGTCTATATATTCTCCTCCTTATCTTAAACCCCAATTGAGGTGATGCGCCAACACAACCAGCTTCTCCTTCCTGTGGACTTGGTTCAGGTGGCCTTTCCTGCTTGGTTCGCAGGGTGAAATACATGGGCCTCTTCACTTACGTCCTCATTTTGAGCCTTGCGGGAATCCATTGCTGGCAACTGATTGGCGATCGCTCCTTGTCCAACGTAAGTCGGAAGATTCTGTAGGATATTGTCACTCTGGGATGGTGGGAGTTGATGTCCAGCCCTTCTGGAGAATCTTTGAATTCAGAATCAGGTGACTCTACTTTGAAGGAGCAGTTTTTCCTAGAACCTGTTAGGTAGAGGTTGCAATGAACATGCTTTTCCATACCAGTTTGATTATAAAATTGGGAATATTGGTAAGTTAAGTCAGATGCTAGGCTCTCTAACTTAGAGTTGAGCTGTCCTTTCCAAAGATTGATTGATTGATTGATTGATTGATAGATAGAGATAGACTGATTGATTGATAGATTGATAGATTTCATTTTTAGTGCAGAAAACCCCTAAATTTTTATAATGGTTAAATGAACTAACCATAACAACAACAGCAAGTGATCAGAAAAAAAATATCTCTATAATATTCTATATGGAATTCATTCACGTACACTGCCCAGAATCCCCTTGTGTGAGAAGGGTGGCCATATATCTTTGATAAATAAATAAATCGGTTGTTAAGCTGCAATATAATGTGTCATCTTCTCATTTTTGGAGCACCAGAGCCTTTCCAAAAACAGGTCAACAACTTCTATCCTGGACCTGTGGCTTAAAATCAAGAGAGTGACTTGATTTGCAGTTCCATCAAATTGTTCTCTTCGCTGTACCCCGGGCGAAAGTTGACAGATTCCCTCTCTGAGGAACGTAGTTCAACATCAGATAGAGATATTTCTTCCCCAAGTGAGGTTGACCCACAGAGACTCAAATATTGTCCTGTAGGTTTTATCTTGGACAACCAGCGTGGTGGGCAGGGCAGAGCTGGAGCAGGATTGGCGTGACCCAGGTTCAAGTCAACCTTTAGTCATGGAAGCTACTGAGCTATCTTCAAATGGTGGCGCCAAGCCCTATCTATCTCTTGGGGCTGTGGTTGGGGGGCAAATAGGAAGAGGAGTGCTGTGTAGGTAGCCTTTTGCTACCAGGATTTAAATAAGGAACCATGATTCTGAATGACACGCCCACAGAAACTTATTAAAGTTTTAGGGCCCATAGAGTTGGTCTTAACTCAGCTAGACGCAGCCCCGGCTGGTGATTTGTAGTTTTAGAAGCAACACTTGAGCGTTGCCTGTTCCCTTTTAGATCTCCCTGCTGTGGCACATCGTAGCTCGTGGATTTGCTCTTCTGGCCATCCCAGTCGCGCTGTATCTCTCGTTTTTCTACATCCACTTGCTTTTGCTGTACCGTTCCGGGCCCCACGACCAAATCATGAGCAGCGCTTTCCAAGCCAGCTTAGAGGTGAGGCCAAGTTGCATCCAGGGCTGTTTTGGAAGAAAGGGAGAGCTTTGGGGGTCTTTTTTTTTTCCCAGAACAGTTGAAGACGTTAGGCGTAAATAACTGGTGGAGAGGAATTCGAGTAGGAGATGGGATTTGCTGGAGGGGCAGAAGATTTTGAAAGAGGTTGGATAAATTTACAGACGGTTGAGTTCTCAGGTTTGGAAGTCGCATGCTGTGTTTCCTGCAGAAACTCAGTGCCAACAGGCTTTAATCTGTGCAGGGCAGTTTTGCAGAAAAGCATTGTCTCTTCCGTCCCCCTCTCTTACTGGTGAACCTCCCAAAGATACCTTCTTGACCTGGGCAAGGCCAATTGCTAGATTATTGGGGCTTCTTCTAGCTAGCTGACTTGCAGACCCTCTTAATTTATTTATTCATTCCATTTGTATAGCCGCCCGTCTCACCTTCGTGACCCCAGGGGGCTCCCAGCAATAAAAGCGGTGTCCAAACAGCAAACCCGATAACTGACCAGCCATCAATAAAAACAGAGAAATAACCATAATCCACGGCCGATGGGAGGTGTGACTTGGCTAGCTTTACACAATGTATGAAATGTGGGTCCGCTGGGGTGTTCCCTATGCATGAGATGCCCAAGCAGATAACCCCGTTGTGGCTTAATGCGATGGCTTGAGTTAACACGATGGCTTTGCACCCTGCATTCAGAGAGAAAGGGTGGGGTTCCCATCCCAGCTTCATTGCTCTAGTTGGACATTTCAGCATGGTGCTACAATTTTAGGCTGATGGTATATAAAAAACACATATATCCATATTCATACATACATACATACCTACATACATGTATGTATGTATGTATGTATGAATATGGATATATGTGTTTTACATACCATCAGGCTTCATTTATTTGGGCTCCAAGATCACCGCAGACGGAGACTGCAGCCATGAAATTAAAAGAGGCTTGCTCCTTGGGAGGAAAGCTATGGCAAACCTAGACAGCATATTAAAAAGCAGAGACGTCACCTTGTCGACAAAGATCCGCATAATCAAGCTATGGTTTTTCCAGTAGTAATGTATGGCTGTGAGAGCTGGACCATAAAGAAGGCTGAGCGCCGAAGAATTGATGCCTCTGAACTGTGGTGCTGGAGAAGACTCTTGAGAGTCCCCTGGACTGCTAGGAGGTCAAACCAGTCAATCTTAAAGGAAATCAACCCTGATTGCTCATTGGAAGGATCGATAATGAAGCTCAAGCTCAGATATTTTGGCCACCTAATGCGAAGAGAGATCTCTTTGGAGAAGACCCTGATGCTGGGAAAGATGGAAGGCCAAAGGAGAAGGGGATGGCAGAGGATGAGATGGTTAGATAGCATCACTGAAGCAATGAGCATGAAACTGAGCAAACTCAGGGAGGCAGTGAAGGACAGGAAGGCCTGGCGCGATGTGGCTCATGGGGTCACGAAGAGTTGGACACGACTTAACGACTGAAAAAATACACACACACACACACACATATATATATACACACACACACTCGATATGATGGAGACTTTAATATCAAGTAATTTACCTTAAGACCGAAACTCTTATTATAAAACTAGTCCCTTGATGGATTCTTCTATTTTCTCATTCGTTTCCAATGTTATGTTTAATCTTGAAGAGAAGGTTAAATAATCATCACGCTTGTCCCATTAATATCTGAAACCGTCAATAATTTTGATAGAATATCCACTTATCGAAATAGCAGCATATTAAGAATCTATTATATAAATATCCTTGTAGTGTCATAATAGACTATATTAAAACTGAGAAGATGGAGTAAAGGATGGTCTACATGGCTAGATTTAATAATAAAGATTGAGGTAGTTCTCTATTAACACTTTAGGGATATGTCTGTAGTTTCTTCAAATGTCACTCCTGTGATTACTATTTGGTATATTCTTTTTTGACTACGTCAGCCGTGTTTATGTTTTTCGTTGTACTTTATCATATCTTGATGTTGCTACACTTTACCAATATAATATTTAAATGTTAAAAAAATAATTCGGCTGGTGGTTTTGGACCTCTGGATTCTGGTGTGTGACGAATTCTCTCTGCGTTTTTCTAGGGGGGTCTTTCTCGCATCACTCAGGGGCAGCCCTTGGAAGTGGCTTATGGGTCCCAGATTACGTTGAGGAATATCTTGGGCAAACCCTTACCTTGCTGGCTTCATTCCCACCGGAATACCTACCCCATCAGGTGAGAGGAAGGGTTGAGTTTCACACACGGGATGCTGCGCGCAACCCCTGCCTGTCCCACAACTGATCCCATCTCTGTAGGACATCTTCAGGAGTTTCTACTTTTTTAAATCCAAAAAGTTCGCAAAGTATTCTGGATTGAATTAGTACCCTGTCTCTATGTGAAATTAGATTTTTTTCCCCTTCCTGCAGTGCCGAATTCTGGAACGGAAAGAGTATTTCTTAAGCCCTAACACAACACTCTTTTCAGCCCCCTCTCCAGAAATTGTAGATGAAATTTCCGGGTCTTTATGCTGTTTGTGTCTTTTGGGGGTTCTTAAATTCTGCTTTCCCTGTTGGATTCTGTTATAGTTGAGGTTTTTATGATATCGGGTACTTATTGTATGAATAGTTTTACCGGCCAGTTTTTTAAGCTCTTTTCGGATGAAGAGCAGAAGAAATGTTCTTCTGTGTTCATCCATTCAAAGTATTTATCTTTCGGATAAAGACTTATTGAATAAGAAACATCTTTGGATCGACAACTGAAGACCACAGATCACAGAAGGAAGGGAGGATGGGGAGAGAAAAGGAGAATAAATATTTTTAATCCTTTATTATTCTGTGGATGCCAAGCTAGGATGGAAATCGTAGTCACAGATACCCAGAAAGGTGGTGGCAATGGTCTCCTGCAGAGGATCCATAGATAATTTGGGTGAAGGCCTTCAGGGCAGTTCAGGCAAAATAAGATACAATTCAGTCCTGCAAAGGCAAAAATATAAGCGAGAATCTCAAAATAACACTGCCCTGAGTCTGTTTGGTATAAGAAAATCTGTCCGGCTTTCAAGTTTCTGTTTATTATACCCCCCAACGATAAAGTTGCATTCCTGAAATCTTTGCTTCGTCTTTTTCCTGACCTGGCTGATCTGGACGGGCTGGCGTCTCTATCTTCTCTTCCTATTACATGGAGAAAAGAAATCTGTTTTATGTGCCCTAAAAGACCCCTTCAGAAATTTCATCTGCAATTTCAGGACAAACAGAGGGCTGAAGAGAGGGCTGGGTTAAGGCTTAAGAAATTCTCTTTCCGTTCCAGAATTGGGCATGGCAGGAGGGGGGGAAAATCTAATTTCACTGTATCCCTTTCTGGCCACAGAGACGGCTATGTCGCGCTTCAACCATGTCTTCTCCAGGTATGAAAACGGACGGGGCAGTTCCCATCAGCAACAGGTGACCTGCTATCCTTTTAAGGATGTGAATAACTGGTGGATTGTCAAGGATCCCGGGAGGTAAGTCTCTGGGTTCACCTTCTGGTTTGGCACAATTGATCCCCAAATATGGGTACCGATTTTGCAGCTGTATTGCGTCATGGGTCGAGCACTTGAGGTTTTCATCCCAGCTTTATTTTGTACAGCTCAGGTGAGGTTGCTCAGGCTGAGAGAGAGTCACCTCACCAGCTTCTGTACTTAATGCACGGCCCCCCGGTTTCTAATCCAGCACTTTAACCACTACGCCAAACTGCCGCCTTCTATGGCCGGTTACTCTCAGTTAAAGGTAGCCCTGATTTCCTCTGGGCCGGGAAGCTAAGCTTAGTCAGTGTTTGGATGGGAGACCACGAGGAGATCTTGGGGTTGTCAACCAGATTGGGAAACTGGAAAAATATATCGGACGACTCAGTGGGAAAACTCTTCTGGATTCTTGCAGAGAAAATGACACGGATGTGTGGGTGGAATCAGCAGGAGGCAAGTTCAGCTCCAAGGAGATCTTATTTTTATTAAAGGCAGCAGGGCTAGCCTTGACTGAGGGCTCTCACCTGACTCTTCAAATTGGTTCGGTTTGGTATTTTTGCTCTCAGCCCTTATTCCCTTCCTGATTTTGAAGGGATCCGATGCTTCCTTGATGTCTAGAACCAGGGCCCAATTAAGATTAATGTTTCTGCTCTCAACCGTTCATCATGTAAAACATTACCAACAGATTAGGCGTTCCCAGGCACCAAATTGGGTGTTTTTGGTCAACGCTCATTCAAGTTTTTAGGGTTTAGTTTTTTTCTTTTTTAATTGGAGAAATGAACAAAGACCAACAGCGCGCAAAGGTCCCGTGCCCTGAAAAAGCTGCAGATCCCAGTGGAGGCCAGGGAAGGCTTTTTCCAGTTTGATTTTGCTGGTTAAAGCCTCTGTTTTTCTGCTTCTTCCAAACAGGCAGCAGCTGGTAGCTAGCAACCCTCCACGGCCCGTGCGGCACGGCAACATTGTGCAACTGGTCCACGGAATTACCACCCGTTACCTTAACACGTAAGCCCTTTTCCCCTTGGCTTCCAGCCGCGTGTCTTCTGGAAACTGCTTACAGCCTGATCGGTATTTGAGCTCTACTCATTTTGCGCTGGTCGCAATGTAATAACTGCTATTGTAACAGTCCATGATCAGATTGAAGCAAACAGAAATGGTGGCAATTTAAGGGAAAGAGGAAAAGTAGTTAAGCAAACAACGCAGCTTTTTAAAAAGCGAGTTAAAAGACTCAGATGTAGGATCCTATTTAAGAGAAAGTTGAGAAGTAGTTAAGCGAACAGCACAGCTTTTTAAAAAGCGAGTTAAAACTCAGACAGAGGAGAACTAAGGTGCATAAAAGGATTAAACTTTCAAGAGATACCTAACCGTGAAAAGACTGTCATCCTGTATTGCTGTCTATAATGGAAGACTAAAAAGTTAAGATGCTGATCTTATCATTGCTCAAACGTTAAGAAATTATCTTGATTTAAAATGCAAGGCGGGGGGCGGGGGGGGGGACAAAAACCGAGTTAAGATTCTGTCCAGGAGGTCTTCACGGTGAGAAATCGTGCTTTGCAGGAATTACACAGTTCTTGAGTTTAGTGGAAGAGCAATCCGAAGATAAGTGCCACCCAGCCAGATATTTTGACAACCAGATGCCATCCAGATGTTCAAGAAGACCATCTTAGTGCAAAATGCTTCATACTAAGTGTTCTGGATGAGTATCTAATGCAGGATGTTGTTTCCCTAAAGAACAGGTTCTTTGTAGGAAAAAAGGAAAGAAAAACGCCCCTGAAAAAATATAGGTTTCCTGTGTCCCCGTTCTACATGGTTGGAGGGACCTGGGCCCAATGTTGGCTTTCTCCGTTCCGCAGGCACGATGTGGCTGCGCCCCTGAGCCCACACTCACAAGAGGTGTCCTGTTACATCGATTACAACATTTCCATGCCCGCGCAGAATCTCTGGAGAGTGGTAAGTGCCTGGGGGTTGCCAAGAGAGCGTGAAGATGCTCCTTTGCTGTTCTCCTCTGCAAAGGATGCAGAGAACATCCGAGAAGGACAAGGATGTCTCCTGGGAGGTAGAAGTGCGCTTCATTTCCACTTTTTCCCCCCAGCACCTGCCACTGAAAGAAACCATCTTTGCAATAATGGAGAATATATGTAGCTCGGGGTTGAATGAAGGGTTGGGTTCATGATCTTCTTTTGGTCTTGCGAGAAGAATGCCAGGTTCTGAGAAGATTGTGAACCTGACCGTTCGATGCTGAGCTCCGTCGTTGCAAAGGGGATACGTTTCCTCTGCCATGCACTGATGACGTAATCAGTGTGAGAGGAAAAATGCTAGTAGCCTAAAACTTATTTTGATATAGATATATGTTGCTTAATCACATTTAATAATAAAGAGGGCTAGCCTTCAGGGCACTGACAGGAAATAAAACTTGCGAAACTAGAGCAGACTGTTAAATAAGCAAACTTGTTGATGGGAACAGACGTGGCAGGGACAGAGGGAACAGGAAAGTGTGGTGAAATTAGCTCTGGGAACGTTATGAAAATCCTAAGAGTCATGATTGTGGTTTGCAGTTTTAAAGGATAAAAAGGATCGCAATTTGGGGGTCTGCACCCACATGGTCAAGCTGTCTCAGTGACGGCTGGCTCCTGTCGGTCCGCATTGCAATGTGTATCTAAGTATGTTATTGATTGCACTCTCTTGCTGAACTAACTTTAAATAAAGCTCTTGAAGAACTTAGAACTTTGAGGTGACTTGTTATATGGTGTGTCTGTCTCCCGTGTTTAATGAGGTTTTTTCCCTGACATCAGGAAAGGTAAGAAAACATTTGCAAGCAAAAATGCCAAGCTCAAGAGAACCCAACGGAGTCTCCTTTGCCTGGGATTGATTGATTGATTGATTGATTATTTCAAATTTGGATACCGCTCATCTCACGAAAAAGTGACTCTGGACGGTATCTCTCACCTTTCCCAAATGGGATGTCTTGCACAGTTTTAATTGGGTGATAGGTCATTCCGACACCTCTAAACAATGCTTTCGTTTATTCTTTCATGCAAAGAGCTGGGAACTTTTTCATTTCAAGGAGCTTTTCCTCTGGGACAGAGGAAGGGGCAGTTTTTGTCAAAATACATGCACACAGATAAGTTACTTACAGTATGTCCCCTGGGAGTTTGCTCCAGGGGAGTGTGGAAGATGGAATTAGATGGTTGAGAATTTAAAGGAATTTTTAAGAGTTGTCTCCCCTCCCCTCCCCACCCCTCCCCTCCACCCCCTAAAGGGCTGAACTAAAAATAAAAATCCTGGATCTAAACCCCTTGCCTAATTTAGTTATCCTCCAATGCTGAATGCGATGATACAGCAAGAACAATACATGCAAAGCATTAGCCAAACTGCAGCAGCAGGAACCATGCAAGAAATGTGCCTTTCAAACCCACAGGAAATTGTGAACCGCGACTCGGATAACGACATTTGGAAGACAATCCTGTCTGAAGTCAGACTGGTCCACGTCAACACGTCGGCAGTGTTAAAGGTGAGTGGGTTTGAAAACTCAGCCTCTAAAGCAGTGTCTCTCAATCTTGGCAACTTGAGGATACTTGGACTTCAACTCCCAGAATTCCCCAGCCAGCATGCTGGCTGGGGAATTCTGGGAGTTGAAGTCCAGACATCTTAAAGTTGCCAAGTTTGAGAAACACTGCTCTAAATTTCTTGTAGCCGATGGTACAGAGAAAGCGCAGGAAGTTTCTCTTTGTGGATGGCTGTTGAATGGGTTTGAAAACTCAAGAATGTGAGCATGGAATGGGATGTGGGAATGACCTTGGGAGACAGGAGGGAGAGCCGCAGGCGAGACAACCATCATGCAAAAGGTGTCTCGGCCCCCAGAAGGCAAAGGGGCGTGGGAAGCATCTCAGAAGGGACCCTCCCTAGTTTTCTGGAAAGTAAAAGAAAAGGAGGGGAGAAATGCTTTCAGTGGGATGGAATGGACTTATGAAGGCCAGGCTCAGGGAGATAAGCATGTTCTTAGCCCCCAACAGGAGCGTGGGAAGTTCAAGAAGATGAGGCTGGCACCTCCCTGAGGAATTCACGGTGTTGTGGCTGGCTGGCTTGGGAACTTGGGTTTAGTCTGGTGAGATTCTGTCTTGAGGTGGAAGCTAATAAACGCAACAGAACTGTACTTGCATTGTCTCTTGGAGTTCTTTGGGACTTGCAAGATTCTCTTATTGTAACCTTACAATAAAGGTAGCATTAGTACCCATGATTGGTGCTTCTTGTCTGGACTACCTTGAAGGGCTGGCAGAGCATCACCCCACTGATTCAGACAGATGGGGCTTCCCAGTCCCTTCGACCTCTTCAACCCCCGTTGGCATTTTAAGTCGCGTTTTTAACCATTCCGTTCTTCCCCGCCAGCTCAGCGGAGCCTCTCTACCCGAATGGGGGTACCGTCAACTGGAGGTCATTGGCGAAAAGATTTCCAAGGGCTATCACCAAAGCATGTTGTGGAACGTGGAAGAGCACCGATACGGGAAAAGTCAGTTTTAAGAAAGCCTCTTTGGACATTCCTCCAGGGTTTTTCCTCATGTGGTTTTTAAAGGGAGTTAAATTCTGGGTGAGGAGCAGAGACCAGCTTCTTCTTGGCCACGTTCATCCTTTGCTTTGGAAAAGATTCCACATTGTCTCCTTAGCTTGGGTTAGCAGCAGTGGTAAGAAATAGCTCCAGATTGGGACAGGCTGTTGTGGCCCAATTTATTTACCTAATTTGATTAGAAATCTGGTTTTTTGGAGTGGGAGGCCGAAAATATCAGTCCTCAGCCTTTTCCGTAGCTCCTGTCCTGTCTTCTTGTATCTTACATTGCTTCGGATAGTTCAGTCTGAAGTCCTGTTTTTGAGTTTGGGAAAGCCAGGATGTGTTAGGCAGAAAATCCTAACCCTAAAAACAATGGCAGCGGTTATGGGAGGGATGGGGAATCACCTTCATGGGAGGTGGTCAAGCAGCAAGATTTGAATTTTGTACTTTGATTGGCCACCCGCACTCTCCAACTGGTGTTTTTTAGGTGCTGGGCTGCAAGCTTCAACAAGGTGTCTTTCTCCAGATGTGCTGGACCCCCTTAGCTAGGCTTAGGGAAGGAAGATCAAAGGGTAGCATTTGGCAACATCTGGAGGGTTGCGAGGGCTGTCTTCCTTTTGAGGAGGGACTCAGAAGTCCCACTCGAGACTTTATGGGGAGGGTTGATAGCGCAGAAAATACTGTCTTCTGTGAGCAGTGGTCTACACCATAAGCCCCAAAGCATTATGGGAGAAATGTTGGCCTCAACTGACCTGGTTTCTCAGATCTCTTTGTTTCAATGTTTTCCAGGCCATGAACAAAAAGAGAGGGAGGTGGAATTGCATCTGCCCACTCAGATCAACATCAGCCAGAATCTCACCTTCCTTGCCAAGTTCACCGAACTGCAGGTGAAAGAAAGGGTCAGAATGGTGACCCATCAATTCAAAGCCCTCTCGTAGGGTGGACTTCAACTCCCAGAATTCTTAGCAGTGCCCATCTTGGTCCAGGGGATTCTGGGAATTGAGACTGATTTATTTATTTTGGCCACTCCTCTCAACAAATGGGTGGGGAACAGCATTTAAAAGAACAGTTGAAATAGTGCGTGTTACCTGTTTGGACACGGGACGTCACGTGAACGTAACCCTAAACAAGCCAGACGGTTAAGCGTGTTGCGTACATCCCCCACCGGTACGAGAGCTTGCAGCGATAGTCTACAAGAGACATTTGGGGTTATGGGCTGCATCACTCAGTTTAGTAGCTTGTGTTGATACCCAGGAACGGACCTGAAACCCGACTCTCTCGTTTCGTTCTAGTGGAAGATACTCACTCTGAAAAACGAGGACACGGAACATAAATACAGTTCGTCCCCTTTGGATTGGATCACCATGGACACCAACATTGCTTACTGGTTCCATTCCAGCTCAGGGGTGATTTTACTGGATTTTTATGCGGGCTTCGAACCACGTTTTCTGGGATGGCGTAGACGCCGCTTCCCTGGTGACCTTTCAGTACAAAGGCTGCCATTTTGATAACTCTCGGAGGGTAACCGAATGAGGAAGGGCTTGTGCGAGACACAGTTCAAAGCATCTCCTTGATTTTTCTTGGCCAGGCTCAGATTCATCTCTTGGGCAATGTCGTCAGCTGGACGTCGGCCAACGTGGCCACGGTCGTCTACGTGGTTTTGTTCCTGGGGTACCTCCTGCGGCGACAGCGGAACATCCGGGATATCCCTGAAGGTCTGGACTTTTAAGGGTCACACCTCCCACCCCATCCCAGTCTTTCACCCAAGACCTCTTAACTAGGTTAGCGGAGACCAGTCGTAGGGCTGAAGCCTTAGCTGTCTCCTGCTCCTGTTGGGATTTTGCTTCACTCAAGGAGATCTCCAGTTCAGCATTTTGCTGATTTCTCAAGACTTTGGGGAGCATTCTGCTCCTCCCTTGCTAGTGCGGCAGCCCCCTCGGGCCTGTAGGTGGGCATTCACCGTGCCCATCCTGGAGGTGGTAAAGTGCCTCCAGGCACGCAGCAGGCTTCTTGTTCTCCTGGGTGCTCGTTCTGGCATGTCCCAGCCTGAGAAATGACATGTCTGTTTCCCCACCCCATCCTGTTTCTCGGCAGAGATGTGGCAGCAGTGGGTCCTGGCCGGAGTGATTTGCGTGGGTGGATGGGCTGTGAACTATCTCCCTTTCTTCCTGATGGAGAAGACGCTTTTCCTTTATCATTATCTGCCGGCTATTACTTTTCAAATCCTCCTGATCCCCATCATCCTGCAGCACACGAGCGACTTCCTCTGCAGGTAGGAGAGCCAGAATGGAGTCATCTGCCTTTGTTCTGCCATAGACGGTTGACCTTGGTTGTGTTGAACAAACCCTCTGCAGAAATGCTGGAGCTGCATTTTTGACCGCTAGTTAACCCTAAATCTTCGTTAATCCAAATTTGAGGAGCGAAAACCCAGTCTTCTCCTGAATTAAAGCATTCTCACTTTCTAGAAAGATTTGCCCTCTGAGTTTCTCCTCATTGAGAGAGGCTGTTTTTCTGGAGGGGTCTGCCCAGTGTTCTCTGTATGAGTCTCTGTAATGGGATGTGGGAAAGATCTTGGGAGACTGGACAAAGAGGCACAGCCAAGGGAAGGGTCACGTAAGAGACAACAGAACCCGCAGCTGGGCTTAGCGTGTTTTACTCTTTCTCTCTTCTCCACGACAGGTCCAAACTTTCCAAGAGCATGCACAGTGCTCTAGTCGCAGCCTGGCTGTCTTCCGTCTACCTTACATACCACACGTTCCGTCCGCTCACCTATGGTGAGCCGGCACTCCCCAAAGGCGAGTTGCAGGCCCTGCGCTGGAAGGACAGCTGGGACATTTTGATCCGCAAACGCTGACCAAGGCCAAGAAATGGATGGGCAAGTCTGCGTTGGAAGGAAGAGCGAGAAAAGGAAGGTGGAGGAAAGAATTCATCTCAATTATAAATTCCTTCCACTTTGGACCAGTTCTGACGTTCCCTGAAACAGTATTATTGAATTGGAAATGGAGGATTTGTGGGTTGTTTGGACATCTTTTCCTGCTTCTCCCGCAGAGGAAAAATCCCTGAGCAAAGTGAGAGCTGTTTGGACGAGCGAAAGGAACGTAGGCACACTTTTGCTCATTGGGGGCAGACAAGCGGGGAGAATCCACCCCCTGCTCTTGAGCATGGAAAGAATGCACAGGTCTTGCTAGCCAGAGACCACCTCAACGTGGATGGGACTCATTGCGGCCATAAACGTTTGGGAACATTGAAGTTTTGCAGAGCCACCTCTGGGGTTAATGTGAAAGGGGAGGAGGGAGAAACAAATCCAAATGTGAAACTCGTACTTACGTCAGGACATAAAAAGGAACGGGGCTTCCATCTCTTGGTATGTGTACCATTACGAAGCCAGGGAGCATTGCTGTGGGCCCCCCCAGAGGTCTCAACAGTGGGTGGCCAACATGCTGTGGGAGATCAGGAAGACTTGCGAGGGTTTACAGACACGAACTTCAGGTCTGGTAAAAGCTGTCCACCGTCAAGTTCCTTTTGCAGAAGCTTAAGTCTTTCTCTGTGACCTTACGAAGGACCCCAAAGGTCTGCCAAACCCAAATTACATGAAGGAGTAAGCAGGGCTGGTTTTTCCACCTTCTCCCATCTATGCCACTGCCTAATTCAACCTTTTACCTGGCACCCTTCAAAGCAGTGGATGCTTCCCCACAAAGCATGCACAGATTTGGACTATCTCGCCCTCCCCATGTATGTCAGAAAGCATCCATTTATTTTGCACTAGCAACCACGATGGCCAGAGAGCCTGTCTGTTCAAAGCAAGCGTAGCATTTGAAGGCTGCAAACATCCAGATCGCCACTAGATGGCAGCAGAACCACGCAGAAAACCATTTTGTTGTCCCCTAGTGGCCATTCGAAGCATGGCAGAGCAGGTATGATCACTCCTAGTTTAGAAAATGGAGCTAGACAGCTTAGAAAAATATGTAAGTTAATAAAAATCAAGTGATTTAGATGTCCTGCTTGCAGCTGGGCACTTTGGCAGAAAAGTCTGCCTAAAATGTAAGTTTATAATTTGACAAATGCTGTGAATTCCTATTGAATGAAGGTGCTGTATTTATTCTTTTGATGATGGATTTGTTTTTTAAAAAATAGAAAACAGAATAGAAACAAAGGCACGGGTCATTTTGAGTCTCTTTAATTCTTTAACAAAGTCAAACAAATGGAAGTAGTTTTGGGGATTAAACTTTTAAAATTCCACCCAGATTTATTGTAAAGTGAAGCTGGGGGAGGAACAAAAAAATAAAGATTACATTAGCTTTCCAAAGCCATATTCTCTAATTTTAGAAAGATTTGAATGGATAAGTGGGTCTGGACACTGAGGTTGGTAAGGAAGAAGACATGAACGTGGGCAAATTTCTAAGCGTGTTCGTATGAAGGCAGTGGGAAAAAGGTTATTTCAGGACAATTGCCTGCAAGCTGATTTGCACATAGTGCTTCCTGCTTTCTACGCATTATAGCGCTTTATAACAAAGATCTATGGGGAGATTGATTTCTCCCACAGAAGGAAGACAGCTCCCGACCCCACAGGGAAGATCTTAGACTGGGAAAATAGTTTGCTGGAAGAGAGAAGGATACTCAGCAATTCTTTTAATAATTCCCCGTTGAAAGAAGGGAGCTGAACCTACCATACCCAATTCCAGAAGTGAAGGAATTGTCTGGAGCATCTAATATTTTTTTCAGGGACTGCAAAACAGCCAAGGAGATGGGTCTACGTAGAACACTGTTAATTTTAAGCAAAGAGGTGTTGAGGGGAGGGGAGGGGAGGGGAGGGAAGAGATAACATGCAGGGGGAAGGAAGGAAGGAAGGAAGGAAGGAAGGAAGGAAGGAAGGAAGGAAGGAAGGAAGGAAGGAAGGAAGGAAGGAAGGAAGGAAGGAAGGAAGGAAGGAAGGAAGGAAATGAGAGTGTAGAAGGGAGGGAGGAAGAAAGGAAAAGATGGATGGATGGAAGGAAGGAAGGAAGGAAGGAAGGAAGGAAGGAAGGAAGGAAGGAAGGAAGGAAGGAAGGAAGGAAGGAAATGAGAGTGTAGAAGGGAGGGAGGAAGAAAGGAAAAGATGGATGGATGGATGGAAGGATGGATGGATGGAAGGAAGGAAGGAAGGAAGGAAGGAAGGAAGGAAGGAAGGAAGGAAGGAAGGAAGGAAGGAAATGAGAGTGTAGGAGGGAGGGAGGGAGGGAGGAAGGAAGGAAGGAAATGAGAGTGCAGAAGAAAGGATGGATGGATGGAAGGAAGGAAGGAAGGAAGGAAGGAAGGAAGGAAGGAAGGAAGGAAGGAAATGAGAGTGTAGAAGGGAGGGAGGAAGAAAGGAAAAGATGGAAGGAAGGAAGGAAGGAAGGAAGGAAGGAAGGAAGGAAGGAAGGAAGGAAGGAAGGAAGGAAGGAAGGAAGGAAGGAAGGAAGGAAATGAGAGTGTAGAAGGGAGGGAGGAAGAAAGGAAAAGATGGATGGATGGATGGAAGGAAGGAAGGAAGGAAGGAAGGAAGGAAGGAAGGAAGGAAGGAAGGAAGGAAGGAAATGAGAGTGTAGAAGGGAGGGAGGAAGAAAGGAAAAGATGGATGGATGGATGGATGGATGGAAGGAAGGAAGGAAGGAAGGAAGGAAGGAAGGAAGGAAGGAAATGAGAGTGTAGGAGGGAGGGAGGGAGGGAGGAAGGAAGGAAGGAACTGAGAGTGCAGAAGAAAGGATGGATGGATGGAAGGAAGGAAGGAAGGAAGGAAGGAAGGAAGGAAGGAAGGAAGGAAGGAAATGAGTGTGTAGAAGGGAGGGAGGAAGAAAGGAAAAGATGGAAGGAAGGAAGGAAGGAAGGAAGGAAGGAAGGAAGGAAGGAAGGAAGGAAGGAAGGAAGGAAGGAATTGAGAGTGTAGAAGGGAGGGAGGGAGGAAGGAAGGAAGGAAATGAGAGTGCAGAAGAAAGGATGGATGGATGGAAGGAAGGAAGGAAGGAAGGAAGGAAATGAGAGTGTAGAAGGGAGGGAGGAAGAAAGGAAAAGATGGAAGGAAGGAAGGAAGGAAGGAAGGAAGGAAGGAAGGAAGGAAGGAAGGAAGGAAGGAAGGAAGGAAGGAAATGAGAGTGCAGAAGAAAGGATGGATGGATGGATGGATGGATGGATGGATGGATGGATGGGAGGGAGGGAGGGAGAGGGAGAGGGAGAGGGAGAGGGAAGGAAGAAAAGAAGGGAAGGAGAGGGAGGGAGGACGGATCCACCCACAGTTTACTTCAGGATTTCGTCCCAAACAAACCGGGGCTCGTTTAGGTACTGTTTGGGGAAGAAAAGCTAATCCACCCTCTGAGCGAAGGGCTGGCTTGTTAAGGGACCCCCAGAGCGTCTGCCAAGTCCAGCTGGTGTGGAGGAGCATCCCAAGCTCCTGAGCCGGTCAGTGGGGCCGGCTGCTGGATTCGAGGTGGGACCTTTTCCCGGAGGCGAGGAGGGGAATGCTGTCGGCCTGTTCCGGGAAAGGCCTCTTGGACGAGCGGCCGTGCCCATTCGCCGCCCCACGGTGCCACTTGCAAAGGTCGCCGCTGAGAATGTCCTGGATGTGCTGCACGATCAGGTTTATAGCCACTGCGAACGAACAGGAGGAGACCGAGAGTTGAGCCAAGGGCGAACCTCCGCAAACCATCAGCCTGAGTTACGGTTTCCTCCTACCCCACTCAGCTGAGGATCTCGGACTCTCTGCCAAAATAAAGACCGCCTTGCTTTCTTTAAGTGGCGAAACGGGGCGTGAAGCGTTCAAGGAGCAATGAAAATCCCCCTCTGGCCAACCTCACAGGGTTGCTGTGATGGGGAAAAGGAGGAGGAGCACTGTTACGCAGCCTCTGGAGCTCCTGAACGAAAGGTGGATAGAAATCAAATAAATAAAATACACTGGACATTCTCTCTTGCCCACCCTAAGAAAAGTACTTTGTCTTTTAATAATGGTCAACCCTTTACTAACATTATACTGAGCACTGATGGTATAACTTTAGTCATTCTCTTTGCCCATTGATTGATATTATAGCTTCTGAAATTGTATCTTTGTTTTGAGTAATTAAGGAAGGGAGGAAGGAATGAGGGAGGGAGGAAGGGAGGAGAGCAGAGGAGGAGGAAGGAGGGATAAGATAAGATAAGATAGGAAGGGAAGGGAAGAGAGAAGAGAAGAGAAGGAAGGAGGGATAAGAAGACAGGAAGGAAGGAGAAGAAGAGAAGAGGAGAGGAGAGGAGAAGAAGAAGAGAAGAGAAGAGAGAAGAGAAGAGAGAAGAGAAGAGAAGAGAAGAGAAGAGAAGAGAAGAGAAGAGAAGAGAAGAGAAGAGAAGAGAAGAGAAGAGAAGAGAAGGAGGGATAAGTTAAGATAGATGGAAGGAAGGAAGGAGAAGAAGGGAGGGGAGGGGAGGGGAGGGAGGGGGAAGGAAGGAAGGAAGGAGATCAGAGAAGAAAGGAAGGAAGGAAGGAAGGGCATTATTTGGATCTTCGCTGCCATTTTTAGTGGTCTCAAATATCCTGACTGGGATAAAGCAACTGATTCACACCCTGAACTACTTTTGCGTGCGTGTGTGTGTGTTGAAAAAAGGAATTTGCATCAACCCCGTTCAGAGGCAGCTAGAAATAGAAGTTAGCGTGATCCAGCTCTCATCCTTCGCCCTTGGTCAGCCCAGCCATTTGTTGTTATTAGTCATTCTTGAGAAAGAGTGAATCACGGAGCGATGCCGCATCTTTTTATTTATAGAAGCTTTTCTCAGTTTCCTTTCCCTGCAAGTCCACACCCCGCCAAAGCACAATCTTCACCCCCAGCAAACAAAGCCTTGTCCAGAGCACTTTCAGCAGCTAATAAAGCAGGGCAAAAATGTTGCATCAGAGCGTGATGACTAGGAAGAGAAGCCTTCAAGGCTGTAACTAAAGATACTCCAACGGGTTGAGGAAACCCACTTTTAAAGAAAAAGAGAGCGCTGAAAACACTGAAACAAACCCCATTAGATGCCTACACTGTGCCCTCACGGGCCTCAATTTGAGAGGCGTTTCCCTCGTTGAGGGCATCGTGCATCTTCTAACATTACAGAGTCCGTGGAACCATCTCTGATTTTTACCAAGCTGCAAACCTGGGAACGTGGTTTATTGCAAGCCTAGATTGCTGTCAACCCCCCACCCCCCTGAGAAGATGACAGCATCCTTTAAGACCCGTGAGAAGCTCTCAAGATTTCTTGCAGCTCCACAAACTACATGACTCTCACTAGACTGGGTTTGCCCAGAATCGGACAATTCCCTTCCCTTCCCGTCCCGACAGGCTTTTGGCAACCAGCTCTACGCGCTCAGACAGGCACACTTCTTACCCATGTTATCCACTCCTCGAGGGATAATCACATCTGCGTATTTCTTGGTCTGTAAGGGAGAAGGAGAGTCATAATTCTCAAAAGTCAATCACCCCGCCTAAGAAAATATCTACTCAGATGTGAACTTAGCCAGAAGAGAGAAAGGAAATAGGCTTATATTTCTTCTAACAAGCCTCAACTTGTGTCAGTATTACGGTTCACCATATATTTATTTAATTATTAAATTTATATGCCACCCATCTCCCGCAGTGTCTACAGGTCGTCCTCGTTTAGCAACCACAATTGGGACCAGTAACCTGGTTGTTAAGCGAAGCAGTAGCTAAGTGAAACTGCAATGGTGTTTACGATCTGACTTCAGCTTTCCTTGGCTTTACAGCCCTGTGAAGGTCATAAATGCGAGGACTGGTTATAAAGTTACTTCTTCGTCCCCGTCGTAACTGCAAATGGTCGCTAAATGAGGACTACCTGTACTCATGGAGAAGCCCACCTGCAAATAAGTAACCAAAATACCAGGAAAAAAGCGCCACTCGCGGATAAGCCGACCCACGAAATTGCAACCAGAATCCCAGGAAAAAGAGAGATTTGTTTTTCATGTACCTCAAATTCTCTGGCAGCAACAGAATTGTTTGTCTCCTCCGCTCTACTAATAACTTTTAGCTTGAAAGCTGCATTGTATGATAACCATTCGTGATTTCCAGACATATGATCACCCATCTACTGGAAACGTGCGAAGCGAAAGGCAGAAAGCTACAAACTTTTATGGCATCACTTAAAGCTGTGATTACAAAAAGATCTGAGCTCCGGTCTGCGGATAAGCCAAATCCAATTTTTGGGGTGCAGTTTGGAGCCAAAACTTCTCGGCCTATATGTGATTACATATGATATTATATCTAGGGCTGACTCTGGTTTTCCCACAGATCAGATCAATGGTAAAGAAATATACTGAATGAATGGAACTAGGGGTGGTCCATTAACATGTGGTGCTCCCTGTACATAATACACTTAGATTTTTGAACATTTGGGGCATTTTTATTGGGAAATGGAAGCAATTTTGTATCTGAAAAATCCTCAGCTGCTTTTAAGGGGGCAGGACCCAAGAATTGCAGGAAATGGGTAATTATTCAGGGTTAGAATACCACCTGAGACGGGGAGAGGATTTTCACTCTAAATTACTGAGTTTGGGAATGGAGAGAAGAATTCCAATCTTTCTGGGAATACGGGATGATATTCAAATGATGAGAAGTTGCTTTGCAAATTTCCCCCTTCAGCCTTCATAGTTGGGATTCTCCTAAAGCCAGTCCCTCTTCCAAACCAAAAACAAAGAAGTAGAAAAGAATAGAGAAAAAATTGATCAGCAATCTGCGAAACTGCTCTGAAGAATCTCTCTGAGCAGGTGACTTTGCATTTTCCGAAGAAGGAGATAATGAGGATCAAAATACGTAACTCTGGCCTAACGATCTCAATCAGTTATAAAATATTCCTATAAAGAGGGCTGAAGGCAATAAAATACATCAAACTCTCCACCAACATTTCTTGAAAACTCAGGACAGCTTTTAAAGGGGAGGGGAGGGTTTTGGTACCGGCAAACAGAATTCTTCAAAGGCAGGCTTAACAAAAGTTGTGTATTGGGTCAAAATCTGTTCCAAGTCTCTTCCCCGCTTCATATCCCGGAGAACTGACACAGAAGGAAAACAGAAAACCAGTTAAGAAAGTTACCATCTTGGAGATTCTCAAAGCATTGAGGACAGGATGGGGGACTGGAAAGGGTGGGTGGGAACCTCTAGGAAGCAAACCAGGTTGGGTTTGCTCATTTTGGCTTAACGTTACACACCAGCCCAGCCATTATGGCTTAGTGTTGGGTGTAACTTATGGAAGTTGGAAATGGTTTGAAAGAACGAGGAAAGGTTTGTCTGATCTGACGCCTAAGAAATAGATTCCACCTGTCTAAACTCATTTATACAAAATACAGTAGTTAAAAAAAAGATAGTCATATAAATGCATTAGAAATAAATATGTACTTGAATAATATTTGCATTAGACAAGTATATATAGAATTGTAATTGTTTACTGTTATGACATATTAACATTTTTTTCTTTGTTGTATTTCCACTTTTTTGTTAAAGCACTTTCTATGTGTTCTTTTTCCTTCTCAATAATAAAAAAGAAATAATAAAAAAAGAAATAGATTTCACCTGTCTAAACTACTTAGAAAGCAGCAACTTTCATGCCTGTTGATCTCCAGACTGGTATCCTCCTCCATGTTAACATCCCAAATTCTGAAGCTGCAGTTATTGGGGAGTTGAAGATTAACTTAGCAGCCCAGCAAAAGTTTCCCTTGTGTTTTTCATTTAAGTTTTTTGGTAACACACGTCAGCCATTTGCAGTGAGATCCAAAATCTCCTGTCTGAGAATAGAGCAGTGAGCTCGGAGGGTGCCAACTGTATGACCCCTTTTTATGTCCTTTTATGTAAAAGAATGTAGAGATGACATTGGGAATGAAGGGAATGGACCAATAAAGGAGAAGAAACAGCAACTTAGTCCTAAAAAGTTGAAAACATGAGAAAAGAAGATAACCCCGCTAGATTCTGTTTGGTATAAGATGTAGTAGAGAGAAACACTGGCATGCTTTCAAGATTCTATTATCATACCCTACAACAATAAAGTTGCATTTCTGGACTCCCATCCCATCGATCTTGAAGTCTCCCAGAATTTCTCTCTACTCCGTCTTATACCAAACAAAATCAATACTCTGAGTTTCTTCCCAGGATCAACTGCTGTTTCTCCTCCTCTAACAGTTCATCCCTTCCTTTCCCCAAGGTCAGCTCTACATTCCTTTACATTTTAAAGCACTTAAAGGCATGTAACCAACTTGTTACCTCTCCGAGACAACCTGACATCCGAATCGGTGTCAACAAAGAGGCGGAGGTGAAACATGTCTCGGATGTCTTGATTGTAGAAGACCAAAATCCCTTCAAACAGGAGCACGTCGGCAGGGTAAACCATAGTAGTCTCGGGCAATCTGTGCCAATGTAATTGTTCAACAATAATTGTCCAACGCATATAGCAAAGCATAAATGGATCAGAAGAGTCAGCCCTCCAAACGTATCTTTGGTCTTGCATACATAGGAATAATAATTTTATTTTACCTACAGTTTTCTATACATCACCCATTTCATTAACATCTTATTCTAGTGCCAAACACAAGATAACACGTATGCAATAACACAGAATAAAATTACAGCAAAGGAGGGGATATCAGACAGATTATTTGCACGAACCCTACTGAATATTATGGTGGCCAGAATTCTCTAGTTAAGCAAAACAATTATTGCATTTTACTGTACATTATTGTAACTCTCTGCAGGTAGCAACATCAGGTTGATCCATTCTACGTTTGGAAGCAAAGCAGTGTCAGGCTTGATTATTAACTGGAAGGGAGACCACCAGGTAACCCCAAGATTATTAGCTAGACTGAGAAATTCAAAAACAGCCCAGAAGAAGATAACGGCAAAGCATTTTTGTAACACCACCAAGAAAACTCCTGGATGGGTCCACCAAGTCAACGGGAGTGAAGCTCAATAGAAAATGCTTTTGCCTTGTATATTAGCACTCTAAATTTTGAAATGGGGTTCATCTCATCAAGTCTGCCTTCTGGCAAAAACGGCTATCCACTATTTTATAATACAAAAGCAAACCTAGTTCTAATCACATGTTGGGGAAACTCCTGTCTAGCAATTCACCTCCATCTGGCCTGTGAATCCTCCCCAAATCCTTTTTTCTTCTCCCACAGGAGAGAAGCCACAGGAGACAGAAACCAAATTCAAACTGATCTTGAGAGGTTAGAGCACTGGGCTAAAAAAAGAGAACAGAATTCAGTTTAAAAAACACAAGCCACAACTTGTTTTGCGTGGGAAATGGAATGAAATACAAAGGTGCAGAATAAGAGAAACCTGGCTTCGGGAAAAACATGGATAGAAAGAATCTCAGAATTGGAGTTAATCCAAAGTTGAATAGGAGATGAAGATGCGACACAGGGGCTAAGAAGATCAACATACTTTGTGGCTACTTTCCAAATCACAGCAAATCACTGTTTAACTCATTCGACGTTGCTCAGACCTTACTGGCCACGGAGTCCAGTTTTGGCACTGTACTTTACGAACAATTCTGAGAAACTTGAACAAGTTCAGAAAGGAGGATGAACGAGAGATTGGACACCTTAAATTTTACACGGCAAGACTGAAAAATTGAGGAAGGGGTAGCCGTAAAAAGAAGATTGGAAGGAGTAGCAGTTTTCAAACATCTGAAGGGGATGTCAAAAAAGCAAAGATGAGGAATAATGATTTGAAGTGATAGGAAGGCAGGCTGTAGCTGATGTTAGGAAATACTTCCTTGAAGTAAAAACAGTTCAACAGGGGAATTAATGACCAACGAAGTTGGCAGGTTGTCCTAACTGCATGTCTTCAAGCAAAGGATGGACAACTATGCACCAGGTTACTTTCATTGGGATTCTTGCACTGAACATTCCTTCCAGTTCTTGAATTCTATGAGTGGGGATGAAAAACAAGAAGTTGCAAGGAAAAAATGGGTCACCATGTTCACCTGCCAGATCCAGGGAATGGACACTGACCTGGAATGGGTCACAAAATCGTACGTCGGGACCTCCACCGCTTGACCGTCGATGATGTTCTTCAACGTCGTTTCCATCAAATCGTTGTCAAAAGCATCTACAGAGAAGAGGAGAACTGAAAATCTTCCAAGAAGGTAGCAGCTAATCTAGGTTGGGTTCGTATTTCCTGTGTGACAAATACTCCAGAAGAAATGCTTCTAGGCAAGTGAATTTTATGGAGCACCCCCAATGCCTGTAGAAAGCCCACTGGGTCTAGTGATTCAGGTGCTGGATTAGAAGCCACGAGACCACAAGTTCTAGTCCTGCCTTAGGCATGAAGCCAGCTGGGTGACCTTGGCCCAGTCCCTCTCTCTCAGCCCTAGGAAGAAGAAGGTAAGGGCAAAACCACTTTTGAAAACACAGCCAAGAAAACTCCATGTGCTTGTTCCTGCAGCCACAAGGATTCACTTGATGGACCATAACAATAACATCTGGACAGAGAGGAAGATTCATAGAAGTTAGATCATTCATAAAATTGTGCTGGATCAGATCGTTAAGAAATTGGTCCTTCCTCATGATGGTGATTAGTAAGAGTAATTATTCATTATTTATTTATTTATTTATTAAATTTATATGCCATCCATCTCCCCCAGATGGGGACTCTGGGTGGCTCACAATTAAAATCAAACATTAAAAACAGTAAGAATATGAATATCTATATTAAATTAGCTAAAAAGTAATGAGAGAGAGAGAGAGAGAGAGAGAGAGGGAAAGGAAAAAACTATGTACCATTCAAGATGACGGGGGGGCAGAATCATTTCCCCCACCAGCCAATTCCAACAATGCGAGCCCCCATCAGGCTCCCAGGCCATCTGGCATAGCCAAGATTTCACCCTCTTCCAGAAGGCCTGGAGAGTGGGGAGGACCGCACCTCAGATGGTAAGTTGTTCCACAGGGCGGGGGCCACGGCAGAAAAGGCTGTCTTCCCAGACCCCACCAGCCAAAATCCCTTGACTGGTGGGGTCCACAACATGCCCCTTCTGCCAGACCAAGTGGGGTGGGCAGATATAATTAGCTTTATTTCCATCTCAAAGATGGAACCGCTCAAGCTTTAGAAGAGAGTTGGAGTGCTTGCTGCAACAAGATCACTCCTGGCCACCATATCCCTAGTTTGGGGTTCTTCCTCCCACCTCCCCTTCCAAGTGCAACCAAAGGGGTCCACCACGTACCTGGATGATCAAAATTGTACTGCCCCTTTAAGGCTCTGGCTTTCTGTTCTGCAGTGAGGACTTTGTAGAATCGATCTTGGCTGAGAATGACGACCTTCCGTTGACGATGGTCAACCTCATTTTGACCCAGCAGCTCCATGATCTTTTCACATACTGTTGACTATGGAGGAAGGAGGGGACAGACAGACAGACCAAGAAGGAAAGTTAGCCAAGTCAGAACTTCTCTGCCATTGCCTCCACCCTATGGAATACTCTCCCCCCAGAGGTGAGGCGGACCCCTACCCTCCCAATTTTCCAGAGGGAACTGAAGACCTACCTCTGCCAACTTGCGTGGGGCGAGAAGCGATACAACCAACCCTGGGGATGGCTGGCGCCTTGAAAACACCCCCTGAGTTTATTAACACCTAATTAACATCAGCCTCTTGGAAGTATTATATAGGAAGTTTGTTCTTGTAGTATCTATTAATTAATTAATTTTTATCTATTTTAATTAATGTTTATTCTGTTTTTTGCTGTAAACCGCCCAGAGTCGCTCTGTAGTGGGATGGGCGGTGACAAAGCTGAAATGCAAATAAATATAAATAAATAAGTATGGTTAACAGCTTCAGAGGTACCCAGTATATTCTTATCTTGAGGACACGCCGTACTTGAAGCAAAACCAACAATGCAATTTTATATCAAATCAAAAAGTAGAATGAAGGCTGCTAATATTGGTGTTCTATCTGAGCCATGGAACTGGAATCTCCAATTATGAAATTCAGTGGGTCCAAGTTTTAAGAAATATAAAATATAGTTTCCATTTAGAGATGCAGTTAATTCATCAGAAAATTTGTTCTGTGTCTCTAGGATGCCTCCCAATACATTTTTAAAAAGTTGGCTATCAGATTTCTTACGTTGGTGTCGTAAGAAATGGGAGGGTTCGTTGATAGGATCTGATCACATTCCTTTACGACTCCTTTTGGGTTTTAAGTCATTCCCTTAAGGGAAACTATAGGAGTTAAAGATGTAAAGGAAAGGCTGGATTATACCCTCAAACTATGGAATATAACACTTTATGAAGAACTTGTAGAGGAATATCAACTTAAACCTGAAGAAGGAACACAAGGGCAGTTAATATCTCCTTAACCCCAAGAAGGAAGAGCGAGTGAGGAAGAAACTCAAGAGGGTTCTGCCTTGATTCGCCAGGCCACCCTCCGTTAGGCAACGGACAAGCTTGTTCCTTTCCAAACCGTCGCAAATTCAAATCTTAAATGTAGATTTTAAAGATGCATATTTAAAAGTTAGAAACGAAAAGGAACATTTGCAATACCAAATAGAAAGAAAAGGAAAAGAAAAGGAAAAGCGAGGTAAAGGAAAAGAAGAAAAGAGATGAAAAACAGAGAACTTCCAATCTATCTCGGGGCTCAGAAATAATAAGGCTATCGTAAGTGCTCGTTTTTAATACATTAAACAGGAATCATTCTTTGTCTAAACATATCCTGTTACATTGATAAACTAATCTTCAAATCCCCCTGTAAGCTTCGCCCCCCCCCTCCTTTTGCAAATAGTCCATCAATGGTTTCCCTTCTTGCAGGTTTGAATTTTCTTTTCATAGGCAAGTCAGGCAAATTCAAATCTTAGCAGACCAGACAGAACGAAACCCACCTGATTGACGGGGCAACGTTGCCCCTCAAGGGGGACCTCGTTAGCAATCACACGTGGCATGATTCTGAACGCGTGTTACAAGGATGTGATTTGATACAGGGGAACCCGGCAAGCCCGCCGCTCTCCTTGCGATCCCCGCAAAGCCGGGTTTCGGAGAAGGACTTCCGCGCCATGCAAGCACTCGCAATGCGAGCCAGAGGGCCTCGAGGCCGGAGTTTGAACCCTCCCTCTGGCTTTCGGTTCGGCTTTTCGGCCAGCTTTGCAAACGGAAAGCCGCGCAGGAACATCGGAACGGCGGCGGCGGCTCGCGCGGCTCCCCCTGCGTGCCCAGAGGATCGCGCAAGGGTCCCCCCCCCTCGAGCATTTTATTTCGGGCATTTCGGCCAGGTAGGAGGAGAGGGTTTTTTTCTCTCTTTTTTTGGGGGGGGGGTGAAGTCCCTGATTTTTAAACGATTTCTTTTTAAACGTAGCTTTCCGGGTCGGGCACGATTGCAATGCACGGACGAAGCTGCAAGGCGAGGGGTCCTTGTCCCCGTTTAGGCATGGGGGGGCGGGTGAGTTGGGCTTCGCGGCCCCCCCCCGGCCCGGGGCAATGCATTGCACGCCCGGTTCTGGCTGCTTTTGCAACGGGGCGCCCGCAGCTCGGCCGCTTTACCTTGCCGCTGGCGGTGCCCCCGCTGACCCCGATCAGGAAGGGCCGCGGGTGAGGCCGCTCCGCTTCTCCGGCCGGGCTGCAGCTGGAAGCGTGGATACCCGCGGTAGCCATGACCCGGGCAGTGCCGAGAAAGCTAAGAGCGGGAAAAAACTACGCCTCCCAGCAGGCCCCGCGCTAGGAAGGCCCCGCGCTGGAGCGGCCGCGGGGCGCGGGGCGTGCTGGGAAACGAAGTCCTCCTCGGCCACGGAGGCGCGAGCGAACGAACGCCGCTCCAAGCGCCCACATGACAGGCTGCCATTGGGTGGGGGAAGGGGCGGGGCTTGGTGGAAAGGGGGCGGGGCTTCCGCAGAATATGTATCGATTTACTTTGATCTTTGCAGAATATTGCTACATCTTATCCGTGCTGACTGTATATACTTCTGCAATGGTGCAAATATTGATATTTAAACTTTTAAAAATATTCCATTTTTTAAAAAATTCTAAAATTCCATTGAGTTTTTCATTTTTATTTGAAGTAAAATTTTAAAATACACATATTTAACTATACAGGATATGCATATATTTAAAGCGTAATATTGGCCAACGTTTTCATGCCCATTAAGTCATTTAATTTATAAATATCTTTCCTTATTACATTTAAATTTATTAGATTTAACCGATTAACTCATTAAATTTAAATTTCTTTCCTTATTCAATTTAAATTTATTATTAGATTTAACCGATTAACTCATTAAATTTAAATTTCTTTCCTTATCAATAAACTCAGCCTGTAATTAGAACTTGGCCAAGCGTGTGAGCTTCTGAGTGCCGCAGAGCTCCTCATCAGAAAGCGGGTTAATGCAGAAGCCGCAGTGCCTCGCAGCGAAATATCACAGGCTTTCGTTGCTGTGACCTGTGATTTAAGACTGTGCGAACCCGGTCAAAGGTGGCTTATTCCAAAAGGAGGGCTGTTCAGAATTCTGGGCGTTGAAGTCCACATATCTTAAAGTTGCTGAGAAACACTGATCTCGGCTGTCACGTCAGGAGAGAAAGAAGCGTACAGTTTAGACGGTTACAGTGCATGAAAGTTTGAAAAACAGTCCAATTTTTTTAAAAAAAACACTCAAAAAGCCGGACAATATTTGAATTTAAGGCCTGCTAGACGGAGGACGTGCGGACTAAAAGGAGGACGTGTCCTCCTCTGACCGGGCGTCTGACCACCCTTCCTAAGACTGAAGATCCAAAGTCTGCAGTTATAGCCTCGCTTTTCGACAAGGCATTGGTGGAGAAGGCCGCCCAATTTAATCCCCATTTCCTACATGGGTGGATAAACTTGCAAGAGGCCTTGGACTCCAGTCCCCATTATCCCCAGCTCCCAACACCGCCGTGAAAAATAAGCAGGAAACAAAGCAGGAGAGGTTTGTGGAGGAAGCCAGGATCTTGAAGAAAGAGCAAGATCTCAATAAAAAAAAAAAAATGGTTATAGCCACACAGTTCCCTCCTGGACTCATTCCGTCCCTGAAATGCTAGATTTCTGCAGGGAGGGAATCCTGTTGAAACCCCACCTGCAGCCTTAAGCCCTGGGTCTTGGAGTAAAAATCCAGACATCTGGGTCCTCTTCCTGGCCTGCAAGCAGGCGTCCACGCCCTTAACACAACCATAAATCCTTAAGACAGTGTTTCTTAAAGTGCGGTCCTAGGAAATTTAATTTCTTTGCTGAAAAAGAACACGATATTAAAAATCCCTCAAACCACTGGGAGAAGTGCGAGAGACTGCGAGTGCATCCATTTTCACTTTTAATGTGGTCAATATCGATCAATAAAACCCATACATGAAACCAGAACTGTACTTCTATTAGGGTTTATGGAAGAAGAGCTGAGTAAAAAGCACCGTGTCGCTACGGCAAGATGATTATATGCGCAGAAATGGAAAAATAAAGATGTCCAAATGAGGAAGAAAGGATATTTAAAGTGACGGGGCAACGTTGGCAAAACTGGCCATAACTGACGAGAGAGAAATCCACAGAGGCTCTTAAGACTGGAGTTGGTTTATGGATGATTTTATAAAAGGAGAGAAAAACAGCTTGATGATAAAGGGTTTTATAGATTAAATAAGGGGCGCTAATGGAAAATTTAAATCGGGATTGCTGCGGTATGAAAGAATAGGAAATGGGTCATGGATCCGTGTAGCGATGAGGGGCGGAAGTAAATTGTCTATTTTTTAGGAGAGATGTTTGGTTTGAATCTGCAGGTTTATGTTTTCGTATCGGTTTGTGTGTTGTGTTTTTTTATGTTTATCTGTGGAATTTTAATAACATTTATGAACAAGGATAAATGTAACCCACACAAACCAAAGCCGGGGAGGGCGGTTCTCGCTCATTTTTAAAAAGGGGAAGGGGTTCTGAGAGCAAAGAGTTTAAGACCCACTGGCCTATGGGAATTATGGATGCAGAAAAACTTCTGCAACGGCCCAGGAAGACTTTGGGGACGACGGATTGGCTGCCTACTTTGGGGAAACCGAGTCATTCCCAACCTTTATTGACAGAGCAAAGGTCTCGGCAATCCCACCCCAAGAGAACTCTGGCAAACAGTCCATGGGCCAGATTAAAGGGCTGGATGGGAGCAGAGCTGCCCTTCGCCCTGACCTGGCAGACACTGGCACAGCCAAGCCCAGCCAGGATCTTGGTGGCGGCTTCCCGCTGCCCCCCCCGTCCCCCGCCCCTTCGACATCCTTGGCTTTTGGCACACCCAGCCATCCCTCTGCAAACAAGCGGGTCAATTATTAATAAAACCCTGGAAACGAATCCCAGCGGAGGGATGAATCGGACTGTGCCCAGGGGCCCCGTCATTCTTTTCCAGTCGGCGCGAGGAAGATGGCAAGGGGCAGACAGAGGGAGGAAGGGTCACCCATCTGGCTGGGGAGCAAAGGTCCCTGAAGGAGTGAAGGGGCCGTGGAGAAGTCAGGTAACGGCAGCTGATCCTTTCTACAAATATAGACTCCGAGAACGGGCACGGGGCGGGTTGTTCTCCTCTTTCCTAAGACAGAAGGCAGAGCCCAGATAAGGCAGTGTCCCAGATTTGCAGCCAAACAGCCTGTGGCTTCCTGCTGCTTTGAATTCTAGTCCTTGGGGCTGAACAGAACCTCCGGGAGTCAAGGCAGTCTACCTGCGATGAGGCGAGGTGCAGTTCAAGTCAAACGGCCAGCGCTTTGGGGCCGCTTCTGCATAAATATCTGGCCGTTTGCCGTTAACGCTCCGCGTCCTCCCCCTGCGCACAAGAGCAAAACATCTGGAAACAGCTGCCTCCTAGGAAATGAAGGCTCATTCTGGGTTGTTCACGTAGTAGCCAAACATCAGGAAGTTCTAAGGAGTGGATTTGGGTTTTATCACGGAGTGCAACGGTTTCGTTGTCGGTTGGGTCTTGCAATGCTCGCTTCTGGGGCAAACGCAGACGCCATGCGCAGCGTAATCTCCCTTTCTCTTCTGGCCTGGCCACATTTTGAAATATACACCGCCTTTCCAAGT
The DNA here is from genome assembly GCF_059951505.1 of Python bivittatus. Lineage (NCBI taxonomy): Eukaryota > Metazoa > Chordata > Lepidosauria > Squamata > Pythonidae > Python > Python bivittatus. Next base: position 7,332,864 of record NW_028277076.1, on the reverse strand, counting down.
CCTCTCTCCAACCCACAGCCTTGGAGAAGTCATCCTCCTGGTTCCTGATCTACAACAGGCAGATAAATGCAACCAGTTCCTTTTTAGGACTCTTTAAAAAAAGGATTAAAAAGTCTTTTCCCAGGCTGAACTGAGACAATAATAAAACATAGAAATATAAAATATAGAAAGAACTGAAACAAAAATCTGTTGAAGGGTTGTTTTTCATGCGTTATGCTCTAAAACCATACTGCATGAGGTCCAGTAGTGTGTTTATATCCACACTTATAAACCCAACAATGATCAGACCAGTGTTTCTCAAGCTTGCCACCTTGAAGATGCGCGGACTTCAACTCCCAGGATTCCCCAGCCAGCTGGGACTGTTTTAAAACCCCACACCCGTGATCTGTGCAGCTATTTGTGCATAACTTCTAAAGTCATATCCAACATATACTTCCCCAGCACAGGTGGCATAATAGTGATATTCAGAATGAGTAAAATAAAAAAATCCCAAATAAATCTAAGAGTCAGATACAGGCAGTATCTTTCTTAGGTGATGTGAGGCTTTACCAAATCAAGACAAACTTGAACTCTCCCCAGGGTGGGAAGCTAAAGAAAATGTGTACTTTTAAAAGTTTTTTTCACACCAATAAGAACTGGAAGGTCCATGGCCCCAAGCTATAATTCCCCCTTGTCTTTTTCTTTTTTTTGACCTCCAATCCTACTACCAAATGTAGAGTTCTTAAAAATATGGACGTTTTCAGCCAAGCCTAAAAACATCAGTTGCCCTAGAAAAGACTTCAAGACTCTACCTTGGCCGGATCTGGCTGAGGCTAAAGGAGCAGGTGATCTCCTTTGAGAAGTTGGCAAATGATCCAACTTGGCGAGGAAGCGAAACCGAGGGTCTTTTGATGATCCATGCTATGGGGGCTGTTGTTTCGTTCCAGGCCATGAGGAAACACCTCTCTGCTTAGCAGATCGAGTTTAGAGGACGCCCACATGGACGGAGAAGAGCCAAATCTGAGGCCGGCTGCAGATCACAGAAGGGACGTTGAAAGAGAAGGAGAGGCCCGGACTTCTCCAGGAGATGCGACCTCTGCCAAGTTCACAGGGGTGCAGAAGACCCCGTCCAAGGCCGACCAACAAGCAGGATCAGATCGCCTCTTGGGTACGGGAGTGACCAACGCCGGCTTCGTAGAAGAACCTCCACCCTACGCTCCACCAGACCCCAAAGACGTTCACTTGTATTCGCCATTCCAAGCCGACGTCTCGCCACAGAGTCACATCTTTTACCAGCCGACGTCAATACCGCAGGTCCTAAGCCAGCCGCCGAATGTGTTTCCCGGCCCCCATCCTTTCACTATTGTAAGTTGTAAACCAGGGCAAAGAGCAAATGCAATTGCTGAGGTTTCCCACCCCTCGTTTTTCCCCTGATCTTTTCTTGCGGGCCATTTGTGCTCAAACCAAGGATACCTTTCAGTCCTCCGAAGAGGCAACGGGGAAGTTCGGCCTCTCCCAGGGAGCCTCTTCAAAGGTTCGGTGGGTGGGCTTTGGAAGGAAACCCGAGGGTGTAATTCGGCAGCGGGAGTAAAAAGGAAGGACTCGATTGCAAGACTGGAAAGGTTCCTCCTCCTACCACATTTCAGGGAATGCTCAACCGCACGTCTGCAACGGTCACGTTGCAGTGCCGAAATCCAGCGGCAGGTTTTGGCGAGGCAGCTCTTCGCGTCCTCTTTTTAAAAAGCGAGCGTTAGAAAGGGACGTGCCAGATTCCCCGGCGGGCTTCACGCCTCCGTGTTACGGGCCCCAAACTTGGTTTTGTCCCGTTGAAATTCCGGCTGGGCTCAATCCAGAGTTGCTGTACATTTCACAGAGGTCTCTGGCTGCAAAGGATTGTGTTGCCCTGGCTTTGATCAGGAATTCTTTGACACACCGATTTGTGTTTTAAATTTACATTTACCAGGAATTCTGCAGCACCAGGAATGGAAGCGGACGTGCAGCTGGTTTCCAACGGGGGTTGGGTTAGCCCTGGGGACGCTCATCAGCCATTCTCTCTCAGCCCAGCCTACCTCACAGGATTGTTGTGTGGGAACATTGGAGGAAGCAGCGCTAGGTTTCCCACGTTGAGTTTCTGCGGAAAGATGGGATGTATATCAATCAAATAAAGAGATGGGCGTGCTTTCCAGTTCAAGGAGATGGTCAAAATTTTGGCTCTTTTTTCAGTACCACGGTGCCTGGCCTGGCGAGGGTCCCCCGGTTGGTGACCAGAGAGTGCCACCCAGAGATTATATGGTGGAATCCGTGCTGGTGACGATTTTCTGCTGCTTGCTCACGGGACTGATCGCGGTTGTCTATTCCCACGAGGTACGAGCTGCTTATGGACAAAGCTCAAATATCCCGGCTTTGATGCCCTTTCAATGGGACATTTCTGCAATTGTGCTATTAGCTGCTTAAAGGATTGGTAGTTAATCAGAACTGGTGCTTAATTAGTGGCTTAAAGAATCTGGACTTGGGTAAGATGGGGACAGTCAAAAGCAGACATCATAATGCCTAACTTTGGCATAGATCGGGAATACTTAGTTTAAGCCAATGTTTCTCAACCCTGTCAACTTTAAGATGCTTGGACTTCAACTCCCAGAATTCCCCAGCCAGCATGCTTTAAAATGGGTGGACTTTGACTCCCAGAATTCCCCAGCCAGTGTGCTTTAAGATGCATGGACTTCAACTCCCAGAATCCCCAGCCAGCATGCTTTAAGATGCATGGACTTTAACTCCCAGAATTCCCCAGCCAGCATGCTTTAAAATGGGTGGACTTTGACTCCCAGAATTCCCCAGCCAGCGTGCTTTAAAATGGGTGGACTTTGACTCCCAGAATTCCCCAGCCAGCATGCTTTAAGATGCATGGACTTTAACTCCCAGAATTCCCCAGCCAGCGTGCTTTAAAATGGGTGGACTTTGACTCCCAGAATTCCCCAGCCAGCGTGCTTTAAGATGCATGGACTTCAACTCCCAGAATTCCCCAGCCAGCGTGCTTTAAGATGCATGGACTTCAACTCCCAGAATTCCCCAGCCAGCGTGCTTTAAGATGCATGGACTTCAACTCCCAGAATTCCCCAGCCAGCGTGCTTTAAGATGCATGGACTTTAACTCCCAGAATTCCCCAGCCAGCGTGCTTTAAGATGCATGGACTTCAACTCCCAGAATTCCCCAGCCAGCGTGCTTTAAAATGGGTGGACTTTGACTCCCAGAATTCCCCAGCCAGCGTGCTTTAAGATGCATGGACTTCAACTCCCAGAATTCCCCAGCCAGCGTGCTTTAAGATGCGTGGACTTTAACTCCCAGAATTCCCCAGCCAGCGTGCTTTAAGATGCATGGACTTCAACTCCCAGAATCCCCAGCCAGCGTGCTTTAAGATGCATGGACTTTAACTCCCAGAATCCCCAGCCAGCGTGCTTTAAGATGCGTGGACTTTAACTCCCAGAATTCCCCAGCCAGCGTGCTTTAAAATGGGTGGACTTTGACTCCCAGAATTCCCCAGCCAGCGTGCTTTAAGATGCATGGACTTCAACTCCCAGAATCCCCAGCCAGCGTGCTTTAAGATGCATGGACTTTAACTCCCAGAATCCCCAGCCAGCGTGCTTTAAGATGCATGGACTTTGACTCCCAGAATCCCCAGCCAGCGTGCTTTAAGATGCATGGAAGCATACTGGCTGGGGAATTCTGGGAGTCGAAGTCCACGCATCTTCACGTTGCTAAGGCTGAGAAACACACTGGCTTAACCCATACAGGTGCTGCAGAGACATTTCCTCGCACATATGAACTTGCTTTAAATGGGGGCCAAATTGATTTTGCTTGCTTCCCTTTGTCTGCTTTAGCCAGCAACGGCTCTTTAAATGCCGGCTGTTTTCTCTTAAGAACTCCCTCCCGCTTGGCTATTTCCTGCCTTATAGCATCTTACAGTGCCATCAAACCATCATCCAGCCAGCACGGTAGCCGTGAGGACAGGGCAGCGACGGCTGGGTGGTGCCAGAATATGGTCCAACTCATTAGTGAGGAAATGTCCCGTCTAATCGAACCTGTGACTCTCCAGCATTTTCAAGTCATGCACTTTTCCTTCCAAACAAATATTCAGCTTGGCATCCTGCCCACCTCTCAGTGACTGTAAGTGCTCTTAGAATTTAAATCAGTGTTGCTAGATCAGTAGCGGAAGAAAAGGACATCTATTCTGCCTTGCTTCCAAGGAAGAACGTTGATCGGAGGTTCATCTTTCTCACTTGTCACCCAGCTAAAGTGGAAACCAATCCAAGGCTCTCCATTTTCTTTCTCACGCAGACACGAGCCGCGCTGAACCGAGGGGACTTCATCCAGGCCACGATGGCTTCTCGGAAAGCTCGTTTGCTCGTCTTCTTCAGCCTCTCCTTTGGAGTCTTCGTGTCCATTGGTTGGATTATCTACGTTCTGGTGACCCTCTATCTGTGATCAGGGGCTTGGGATGAACTTTATGGTTTCCTACAAAGAGGGTTTGGAGTCGGTATGAAGCCTTCATTGGCTGGTGTGCGACTTTGGGACCAATTCCTCATGCTGGCGCTTTCTTACGTCTCTTCCACAAAACCAACCACATTGACATCTTTCAGGAAGAAATGATGGCCCTAAAGTGACAAGACCCCCAAGCTGGAAAGAGGGGCTTCATAGTGCAAAGCACTGGTGTCTTCTTTCAGAACTTACTAAGGCAGACTTAATTACTATTTCATCTGTCTTTTGCCACTCAAAGAATACATGAACAGTCTGGTCCAATTACACGTGGGCGGTGATCCACGTTGGTGAGGTCGAGGTAGAGCCTCTATTTTTACTTGTCTGTTAGAAAAGCTCATATAATTTGTGCATGTCATGCAGGACTAGAAAAAACAACTATTCTTGGAAAGACGGGGGGAAGCAGAAGGGGAAGGCAGTGAGATTGATGGATGAGATTAACAAAATTACAGGACTGTCCTTGGAAGAGCTACAGGTTATTCTTGGGGACGGGTCAAGAGGGTGAACATTTGTCCATGCAGTCTCCAGGCATTGAGATCAAATTAGTGGCACTTAACTGTTAAGACATCAGAAAGTCCATACCAACGTCCGTTTAGGATGCTGATTTAGGAAAGAACAAATGTTCAAAGATTTTTGCTCATTCATATCCATCATTTGGCCACTGACCTATAATAGGGGTCAGCAGCTGATCTTCATCGGGCCAGAATACCTCCTTGCATAGGCAGAAAGGTAGAAGATTGAATAGATAGATAGATAGATAGATAGATAGATAGATAGATAGATAGATAGATAGATAGATAGATAGATAGATAGATAAGAGGGGATGGATGGATGGTTATAGATGAGAGGGGAAGGATGGATAGATGGTGGAGACAGATGATATAGATAGGTGATAGACAGGATATATAGATGAGGCAAAGGATGGATGGACGGACGGACGGACAGATAGAGAGGGGATGAATGGATGGTTATAGATGAATGGGGATGGATGAATAGGGATAGAGATAGTAGGTAGGTAGGTAGGTAGGTAGGTAGGTAGGTAGGTAGGTAGATAGATAGATAGATAGATAGATAGATAGATAGATAGATAGATAAGAGGGGATGGATGGATGGATGGATGGTTATAGATGAGAGGGGAAGGATGGATAGATGGTGGAAACAGATGATATAGATAGGTGATAGACAGGATATATAGATGAGGCAAAGGATGGATGGACGGACGGACGGACAGACAGAGAGGGGATGAATGGATGGTTATAGATGAATGGGGATGGATGAACAGGGATAGAGATAGTAGGTAGGTAGGTAGGTAGGTAGATGGATGGATGGATGGATGGATGGATGGATGGATGGATGGATGGAAGACATGGATGGATGGAAAAAGATGACATACATGGATGGATGGATGGATGGATGGATGGATGGATGGATGGATGGATAGATAGATAGATAGATAGATAGATAGATAGATAGATAGATAGAGGCAATTGATGGATGGATGGATGGATGGATGGATGGATGGATGGATGGATGGATGGATGGATGGATGGATGGTTGGATGGATGGATGGATGGATGGATGGATAGATAGATAGATAGATAGATAGATAGATAGGCCTTCTAACAAGGGCACTTGTAAGATCGGCGTACCTGATTCTGTGCAATGTTAGAGTTGCCAACTGATCAAAAATATAACCATCTGGTACGTTCTTCTGACAACCAGCAATGTCCAATTCTGCAAACAACTGGTTGCAGATTTCAGCATACCAAGCCTCTGGCTGTTCCAAGTAGAATTGGAGGCTATTGCTGAAGCACTGTTGTCCTCCCTGGCTGTAACCTAGACCTTTCTTTGTAGAAAGTCTGTGATCGAAGGTCTTGGAAGTGCCAGTGGGAACCGTCTTCTCTATAGCGTTCCCAACAGGGCCCCAACTTTTGAAAAATGGCAAGGGCTCAAATGAATTTATTTTAGGCCGGTGTTCCTCAGCGCTGATTCTAAATACTTGTATTCAACCTGGAACGTGTGGAAATACATTTGCATTTTTACTTCATGGGTGTAATTTTGAAAACCTTGTTACCTTTGATGATGACAGGACAAGGAATGATCTTTTATGAGGACCTGAATTCTAATAAAATGACAGATAAAGCCAAAATTGCAGGAAAAGCAAAGGAAAATAAAAATGGTGGATTACCCTCATTCCCACCCCGCCCCTCAGACTGGACTAGCACCTTAAATATGGCATCTAGAGAAATGCAAACAGGTCACCGTGGACTTGATTGGGGCTGTAACCTTGATGCACGATCAAGCAGCACGATCAAGAAGAGGCTCGGCTCTTTAACTGCCTTTATTTTCCCTATTTTTGTCTCCCTTGAATATAAAAAAGCAAGTAACAGCTTTCAGGTTTATTTTATTTGCAAGTTGGGGATGCTAAACTGTGGAGCCATAAATACAGTGTCAAGTTCAGGAGAGCTGGTAGGTGAGTCAGCCAAGTTAAGATCACTGAGGACAATTTTGTAAAGGTTCATCAGGTTCCCCTGTTGACTTCCACAACTGAACTGAACCTACCCTTTTTCCTCTCCTTCCTCACGGCCCGTCTCTCTAGCCAAACTCCGATTTAAACCTTTTGCTTCCCAGAAAATGAGTAAGATGCTGCCACCGTTAAGGAGTAGGAAAGTTGAAGAAGGGAAAAAGAAAAGCAACTCCATTGGATCAGGTTCAGAAACAGGGACTAATTCAGAGCAGTTTTTAGGGAATAGAGATATATTTCCAGACACGACATCCTGGTGAGTTGCAAACAATCCCCCCTACCAAATATGGCCTTCGTTTCGAGTTGGGCAAGGCTACGCTCATTGGTTCATGAACTCAGGTGAACACAGGTGAGTTCATGTCCTTCTTCCCCATTTTAAGATGCACCCATGGCACTCAGGAAGATGGATCTTCATCTGGATCCATTCACCTGTTTGCTCTTCCTGAGTGGACCGGGCAGGACCTTTGGACATGGATCACTACTGAAAACAGCAGGGTAGCCCTAAGACATTTTGAGACCTTAGCCAAGATGGTGGCCTGTCCTCCTCCTGTCCCACCAGGTTTCATTTCATGAGTAACGTCCTCCATCATGCCTAACGGGGTGGGATACATATAGCCCTGTCCTCCAACTGGTCAGCAGGATTTGCTGCCTGGACCACATCTCTCATTGCATCTAGTGATCCAGCTGGCCTTGAAGATACAAAATAGGACGACACTGATTATCTGACTTTAACTGCATTATCAGGATGTTGGAACACAGAGATCTTGGGTCAAGGCTCTGGCAAGAACATCTCCTATGTCCCCAAACATTTCAAATGTCAGGACTAAGCACTGGTTGTCCATTCTACCTCCAAGGTTCAGAGATCAGCTATGTCCCACAGCTTCCTAGATAGTTTTGTGTGAAATCCAACCTGCTGGGTTGTTCTCCAACATGGCCTTCTGCCACCAAGTGGTTAGAGATGATGTGTGATGAGGTGGGGAAGATAGGCTTGGGGTAGTAGCCATGATGTTCCTATGTCCCCCTCCCTAAAAGAAAATTTGCCAAAAGCTTCTCATTAAACAACGCTCAACCAAGGAAGTAGGTGTTCACGCAGGAGTGAAAAGGCCAAACACACTATTTGCACACTGTATCAATCACACCATGCCATATGCCATCATCACCATCATCATCTCACTCAGCACTTAGCTGGAAAAATTCTCTGCATCCGTTGGGGAATATTACACAGACTTTTCAAGACAATGCTGGTTACTTCCCTAAAAGGGAAGGTGGTGTTGGTAGTTCGTGAATCAAAAAGCTTTGTTGACAGAATGGTGCAAATCTGATTTTCTCCAGGAGGGTGTCCAGTTCCTAAAACCAGACATTGTTTGCTGTCCAGAACAAAGAACAAAGGGAGCCCTTCTTGGAAAATTTGAATCAGTTCAGATGTGGGAGGTTATTTTCTGCCCACTGAAAATACAGTTCTGATCCCCATGTTAAGGAGATGGAATTAAAGGAAGGATGTGAAGGGATTTTTCCTCGTTTGACTGCACACGGCCAAGGATGGGCGGCTTGTTCATCAACGGGCAACAGAGCAGCCAAGTGAGACGAGGTGAACATCAGAACAGGAGAGTTTTATTTTGCTTTCGCTGGTGATCGCTCCAAATCCTGTGCAAATTCCTTTGTGCAGGATTCTTTGCCCATGGAAGCCTTGGCAAAATGAAGAGGAAGGAAGAGGAGGAAGGAGGGAAAGGGGGATGATGGTGGTGGTGGAGGAGGAAAAGGAGAAGGGATGATGATGGTGGTGGTGCTGGTGGAAGAAATGAAGAAGGAAAAGGGAGAAGGAAAAAGAGAAGAAGGGATGAAGATGATGGAGGAGAAGGAAAAGAGAGAAGATTGGATGATGGTGGTAGTGGTGGTGGTGATGAAGAAGGAGATAGGGGATTTGTGAAGCAAGGAAACCTCAGATTTTCCAGATTTGGCCACTGCGTAGGAGGAGAAAATCAAAGCAGGAATGGGCTTCCTATTATTTCTTTTCATGCCAGAAACCCTGAACTCTCCCACATGGGAAAGGCAACACTTTTGGGAAGCAAACAGCTTTGGGCGCCTGATTTCAAGGAGCAGAGAATGGGGGAATCCTGGAAATTTCTCCAGCACATACCTTGAGGGAAGCGGAGGAAGGATAAAAATGCTGGCAGTGCAGCCTGGGAGTGGTAGTCCAACATATCTGAAAGGTGTGCTGGAATAGAATATTCGGGGGGATTCTGCCTCTTATTTTCATGGGGGGGGGCTAAATTTATGTTTGGCCATCACCTCTGGGGCCCAAAGATCCAAACCATCTTGGTTTAATCCTGCCCATGGTGGGCTTGATGTAAGTCCAGCGATCACCTAACCACCTCCATTCTGACCCTGGGCTGATGCCTTCACAGAGTAGAGATCTGTTTGTGTCTTTCCTATCCATTTTTTTTTTTTTAATAATTCCTTGCCAAAAAAACCCAAAAACCAACCCAAACCAAATGACAAACAGCCAAAAGGGGGGGGGGGGGGAGAAGTCCACGTGCCATTGAAACATGCACATCAAAACAAAAACAGAACAGTTCTAGATTCCCGTATGTACAGGCGGCTGTGTTTTTCTACATATTTACTGCGTTACAAGCTAGTACCATCACTAAATTAGACGTTTCCCATTCCATGGTGGAAATCAGGAAGTTGGGGTGGGGTGGGGAGGTCAGAGACGATGCCAGAGTCCCGGATTGAAGAAGGAAGCGATCCAAGTTTATGGAAGAGATTGAGAGAAGAACGGTCAGAAAAGCCATCCTCCAACTTCTGTTGTCCCTGTTCATAAGGGCTTTAGATCAACGACTTCATCCGATGGTGCTGTGTAAACACAAACTCTGCCAAGGAAGGTGGAGAACCAGGGCTTATCTCCACCCCACCCAGCCTCCCTGGCTCTACCTTTTCCAGGTTCTCTCATAGAGTGGAAGTATCTGAGATGGTTCTCCATGGAGTAGTCATCAGGAAACGCCCTTGACCAAACCCATCCTGGCTGGTTACACCTTGGCACGACACGAGAGATCTTGCTTTGCGTCCCTCTGAAGAGTGTGCAAAAATGTACGCTGGATGGGTCCCTCTCTCTCTCCCACCCCGCGCGCAAGTAAAACTTGGCGTTGGACAAAACAGAAAGTCACCAGTTCGGTTTCTTTTCCTTCCTTCTCTTTCCAAACTGGGAGGCTGATGTACGATGGCCCGACAGCTGTGGAAAAAGATCGGAGGGGAGGACATGGAGACTCTCCCACCACCAGCTCAGGAGGTGATGGAGATCTGGTCAGCGTGCCAAGGCTTAGGATTCTGCCCTCTGTGTAAGTTCCCAAATGGATGCTCACGGCCTCGCTGCTCCCCCCTTCTAAGTCTTCTCCTCCCGGTCTGTTTTTCGCCGCGTGATGTTTCGGGGTTTGATTTTGAGCGATAGTTCCCACAACGCCTCCTCGGCTAGGTGGTCGCTGAAGTCGTTGAAGAACGAAATGATGTCGTCGTTACGTCTGATGTCGTAATGGCTGCAAAGATCAGAGAGGAAGAAACTGCTTAAGACCGGAACGGATCAAGTTGCGTTTCCCTGGGGTTATAAAATGAGCGCAGGGTAAGCCCCACACGTTGGGGAAAGTGTAAAGAATTTGGACTTGTCTTCTTTTAACACAAATTTAACTCAGGCGATTAAGTTCAGGAGGAATAATCTGTTTGTAACTGCAGTAAAGAAGGCAGAAATGCCTTTTTCCTTTCTTTAACTACATTCTCTTCTGCACTTTTCTCTTTTTCTTTCTTTTCTTTATATATTTCTGCAGTTGTCTCTTGGCTATGTAAAAAGTTTTAACAAACATTAATAAAAAAAAAAAACCTCCGACAATTACTGTTATGACGATGCATTATGCCAAGTTTTTATTCCCTTTGTTTATTCCTACATTTTGGCCACTGTTTTGTACTAGCACTTTTTAACGTTTTCTTCTTCTTCTTGGCCGTGTGTTATTATTTTTGTGTATTGTTTTTTTTCTTATTAATTAAAAAGCGATAAAAAATTATAAACTAAAAAAAAAACCTCAGACAATTATATTAGACACTAAGTTGGCCTCACTAAATGCTTGTGATACCCCAAACGACACTTTTAAAACAAAAAGAATTGATAGCTTCCTTATTGACTGCAGCTAGATGGGAAAGCTAAGATCCTGGGAAACCAGAAATGATTTGAATATCTCCAAAAGTTGGCAAACATGCTGGAAAATAATGGGAAAATTTATCTCACTTTCACAATGATCCAGAAGATTATTTTTACTTTACTTGCTTTAAGCATTCTTTATGTGCATCAAAAGGTATAATGATTGTCTACCGCCCACTTCCAGGTTCCTAAATAAACTTAATTTTTTAAATATTCTATTTTTTCTTTAAGATTAAAGATTAGTTTGTTACCAAAAAAATTATTAAATACAATTTAAAAAGGGGAAAAATGGCTGTCTATGTGTTCCTCTCAGTTCTAAGATTCTTACAGTGCAGGAGGCAATAGGCCACGTACATCCAGAATGTCAAGCATGGCTTGTAAAACCGCATCTCTCCTGGTCATTCTGAATCCAACCCCCAGCATCCTGAACCACTGACCGCATGAGCAGGGGTGCTGGGGGTCATCATTCAGCCCATGTAATGGTATGTGAGAAAGACCTTGGGAGACTGGGCAAAGAGACATTGCCTGGGAAACGGTTAGATAAGAGACAGCATAGCCCTCAGCTGGATAGTGGGTGGAGCAAGAGGCTCAGAAGGGACCCTCCCTAATTTCTCAGGGTATAAAGGAGATGGGGGGAGAATTGTCCTTTCAGATTTGCAAGATTCTGTCAATGTAGCTTTAAAACAAAGTAGAATTAGCTCATTTGGTTGTGTTTCCTGTCTGGTTTGCCCAGCAAGGCCGATATCAACCAAAAGAGAAGGGGGGAGAATTGTACTCTAAGATTTGCAAGACTGATGTTGGCTTTGCCGGGTAAACCAGACAGGAAACACAACCAGATGAGCTAATTCTACTTTACTGTAAAGCTACATTGACAGAACCTTGTAAGTCTGAAAGGACATTTCTCCTCCCTGTCCCCTTTACAGCCTGAGAAACTAGGGAGGGTCTCTTCTGAGCCTTTTGCCTCACTTACTATGCAGCTGTGGGCTATGCTCCCTCTTATCTGACCATTCCCTTGGCAGTGTCTCTGGGTCCAGTGTCCCAAGGTCTTTCCCATATATCATTACAACCCAATTGTGAGAGACACAGCTTCCTTATTTCCTGGCTCTATGATTGATGAGTTGCTTGCCCTCTCCTGAAGCATGGTCCCAGTTCTCAGCATTCAGCCCAGTTCCCCAAAACATGGGCTTGGGGACCACAAAGCCATGGGAGGAGCAGAGGTGCCTTACACTTGCTGGAAGCGTCTCATGTTGTCCAGGATGTTGAACTGTTGCCATCGCTTGGAAAAGTTGACTTTGCCATCAATATAGTCTGGGTTTCCCAGGTGCACAAAGGTCAGGTCTTGTAGGATCAGGCCTCTGGAGCAGGAGAGAGGAGAAAGGGAAGAGCTTCCAGTTATGGCTTAGAAGAGCAACTCGTCTGGAAGGCAAAAGGGCTGCATTGGGGCTACAAGCTTTGGATGGAGAACTTTCTGGTTCTGCAAAAGCTGGTAAATCATAAACTAAGGAAGTGGGTTGGTCTGCACCTCTTAAGCCCACAGAGAAATACGTCATGCCAAATTACAGGTCATCCTCATTTAACAACCACAACTGGGACCGGCGACCTGGTCATTAAGCAAAACAGTTGCTAAATGAAACATCATGATTTTACAATCTTACTTCGGCTATGCTTTACAGAGCTGCAAAGGTCGTAAATGCAAGGATTGGTCATAAAGTTACTTTTCCATCACTGTCATAACAGCGAACAGTCGCTAAACAAGGATGACCTGTAATACTAACTAAGCTTAGCACTGCTGCATACAATGCGATGACTAGATCTTTCAGGGTCTGGTCGAACAAATTGTGAAAATGCAACTTTGGGGTTGTTATATGGCTGGAGAATAGAATCCATGATTCTCTCCCCCCCACCCCCCACCCTGATTCATTTGGAATATCTGCAAGTGTCAAATACTTCTCTCTGCTGAACAGGCAGGGATGGTGAGAAAAAATCCATCTGAACAGGGTTTTTTTTTAAAAAAAGAGGAAATGATAAGGCAAGGTCAAAAGAAATAGTTACGTTCAACCTGGAGAAGAGAAAAAACAAAGAGCACACAAGTATTCTAAAGATGCTTGGGGCCAATTACTTAGAAGAAAGCAAAGCATTCCTTGCTGCTGGACAGGATGAGACTAAAGCAAAGGAGGAGGAGGAGGAGAACTTTTGGATGAACCTGAGGACTAATTTCTTGAGGACCATTCAGCCCTTAGCAGGACCAACTGCTAAGCATGCTTTAGCTCAGGTTGAACAGATGGCTTTTGTGATGTTCTTCAAAGATATGAATAATGGCAGGGGCTGTGAAGCTACTCACAAGTAAGGAATACAAGGTGGTTCCACCTCAGAAAGAGCAGCTCGGTAAGCCCGGAAGGAGGATGAACTGTCAATCAGGGTACAATACTCAGCCAAGCCCTAGAAAATGAAGAAGAAAAGTAGTCTGTAACCTTAACTCTCAAGGATGAAATTCTATTCACAAATCCATTCCAGCTTCAGAATAGCAACACAGAGCTGAAGGAGACTGACCTTTCTCAAGGCAGTTCTGATTTCGGGGGTTGCTACTTTCATGGTTTGCATTGAGAATACAACGAGAGCTGGGCTGGCATTAAAAATGGCAGCTTCCCCCCTTCCCACCCTCTCCCGTTACACACAGAAAATAACAACACATATACAAAGCAAAACGGTGCTCTACAAGTTTCAATCGTCTAAATGTTCTGGATTAAGAGCCCATCGTAGCTCTGGATGATTTAAAGCGGATGTTGAAAAAAGAAACTCAAAATGAAAGCAAAAAAAAAAAGGAGCCAAAGTTTCTACCGTAGAGAAAACAACTCAAGAAAATTTCCCAAGAAGACTCCACGGCCCCTGACAAGCCACAAACACTCATGTTGATAATCCTACACATTTCTGATCAAAAGGGAAGGACAAGCCCAAACTGTATGAGCACATTATTAAGGTCTGAATTGCATTTCCAACAGCCAAGGGCTGATTTTTATGAACCTCCAATTCTTGTTACTTTGGTCATCTCAACCTTGGAGCTGGTAAGGTGTGATGGGCTAGCTTGGAAGAACTTTCTGAGATAGCACCAAACTCTTTCTTTCTTATTTATTTATTTATTCATTCATTCATTCATTCATTCATTCATTCATTCATTCATTCATTCATTCATTCATACATACGTATACAGGTAGGAGAAATATGCCTACAAAATAAGAAAGTAAAACCAACCAACCTCAGAGGTCTGTTTCTGCCATTCGAGGCGCCGAATGGGGGCCGAATCCAGTGCAGAGAGGATGGCCAAGTAGGAGTTGAAGTTGTTGAGTTTCCGTAAGTGCTGCAGCAAAAGGAAGAGTCATGGCAACTGCGTTCTGTGACTTATCTTTGCAACCTGTGAAGCCTCCCTGGCAGCCCTTGTTTTCCCATCTAAAATAGCCCCCTTGAAGGAGCTCCCTCCTGAGGTCCCTCCTTGGGATTGAAGGGAAGGGGACCAGGGAGAGAATTGTCCTTTCAGACTTGCAAGATTGATGTCAGCCTTACTAGGTAGACCAGACAGGAAACACAACCAGATATGCTAATTCTACTTTATTGTAAGGCTACATTAACAGAATCTCACAAGTCTGAAAGTACATCTCTCTCCCCGTCTCCTTTACAGCCTGAGAAACTAGGGAGGGTCCCTTCTGAGCCTCTTGCCCCACCCGCTATCCAACTGAGGGCTATGCTCCCTCTTATCTGACTGTTCCCTTGGCAGTGTCTCTTGGTCCAGGCTCCCAAGGACTTTCCCACATACCATTATAAGTTCCTTGGGCTGGGCCTCTACCTCCGTGCCCCTCCCCAGGGCATCCCTAGTTGGATCTTTACCTTCATGATTTTGATAAATTTCAGTAGCAGCCGCTCTCGATCTTGTGACTTTTCCTGCTGCATGATTATGGAACGGACCCTGTGGATTGGCAAAGGGGAGAGATCCACCAGAAGCATAACTTTCAGATAGTTTGTTGTACAAGACAAAACTGATTTCAACATTAAAAAAAAAAAAAAAGTCTGCAGGATCCCCTGGCCCGTTAGTCCTAGCTGTCCCCAAACAGGAGGCATGATTCCTTTCTCTCTTCAGCTTCGCCTCTCAGAGCCTGATCTTATTCTTCCTGGTAGGATGTTTCAGAACAAAGTTGTTTATGGTTTAAGAAGTTTATGGGAAAGTTTTAGATTTCTCCCTTTATAAGTTTTGGGTTCAAAAAGAATCAAAGAAAAGTGGGGTGATGGAAATAGTGAACCCTGAAGATTTAATTTAGACTTCTGCAGCTTAATGTCCCCAAATTTTTGGTGGTAGATCTGGGACACCCCCAAAGTTGCTATTAAATAAAGGGAACCATCAAATTAACTATATGTAACTTAATTTTAATTAAACCACATTTAATGTTTGTTCTGACTCCTCACCCCCCACCCCCCACCCCCCTATTGACACCTGTTGGATGTTCTTCTAGATGTTCTTCAAAAGACCAGTTTGGTTCTGGTCCCAGCCATGACAGGAATCCTAGGTTTTATTATGAATGAAATTATACATTCATCAAGTCACCAGCAGATCTTTCTCCATCATTTTTGCTTGTGCTTTTTTCTCATTCTATCTTTCTAGAGAAACATTATTTTGCAATTTGACCTAACCCAGTCTTTAAAAAAGGTCATTCAGAATAATTTTCTGGAAATTGAAGTCTGGTATCCCTGGAGATACCAAGTTGGAAGTGTTTCTATCAACCAGCTTTCCCCCACCTCCAGATGTGAGGTCTTGAAATTCTAGAATTCCCCAGCCAAGATGGCCACTGCTAAGAATTCTGGGAGCTGAAGGTTATCCTCCAGATGGATGGACTTCAATTTGCAGAATTCCCCACCCAGCATGGTCACTGCTGAGAATTCAGGGAGTGACCACATATATCTGGAGAACATCCAGCTTATATTAAACGCTCCAGAACAGCACAAAAGATATGTTTGGTGTCCAGCCTCTTGACAGCAGACCAACCCACAACTTGATATTAGCTCCTGCACAGAGTTATGAAGACCTCAGTGGGAGAAGACACAATATCCCTTGTTTTCTCTTACCAGTAAGACATATTATTAAAGTGCTCGGTGAACTGCGTCAAGTTGGGGCTCTTCTCCTCATTCTGCTCTTTTGCCCAAAGTAAAACTTCGGGGATCTGAAAGGGATGAAGGGAACTTAGAAAAGATACGTAGCTCTTCCATTACCCCAACAGCAAATTTAGAGCTCTCCAATCTGGGAAATTGAAACCTAAGCCAGATACACAAAGTCTCCAACTTAGTTTGATTGTCTATCTCCTCCCCTTGCAACCCCATCAGGCCTGTGATTTCTTCCAGGAAAAGCTCCAGAAAACTGGAAAGAAACGATACATTATTTGGTCATCAAGATCTGAAACTTCTAATGGGGATGAGCGATTATTTCCATTCAAAGTCTGCCTCCCGCTTTTCACCAATATATCCCCAAAGTTGGCGTGGGCCTATTTCTGATGGGGAAGAAAGACTTCAGGGGTGTTTGTTGGATCTCTCCCTACTCCTTGGATGTGGCATATGGGCTTTGGCCACCCGTTCCTGAATTTCAGAAAGCAGAGAGATATTTTCCTCTCCCTCTGGCCAGAGTGTAGCCCAAAGAGAGACCCTCTTGTCCTTAGACTTGGAAAAAAATCTTTTTTAGAAGCCAGAAATATCCATTCTTAGTTATGGGCAGTGACTTCAGAGCCCTGCCACAATCAAGGTAATCTAAGGTAGGTGATCTAAGCAGAGGGTTATGCAAAGATGCAACCGGTGGTTGGAGAGAGGGGACCTCTGTGTTGTTGCTGTGGCAGGAAGAACTAAAAATTATTCCGAGACCAGCTACTCCTTTGTTCTGAAAGGAAGCAAGCTCAAAACATCTGGACATCGTGCAGAGATGCAACGGGCACCCTCCTTTGGGAGAGGATTTTGACTTTATAGAACCACTGATATTTTATTTTATTTTTTTTAAAGAGAACATCTACTCTTAAGAGATGGTTGGAGTTATACGTCGGAGGCAAGTTCAACGCATCATCGTCATACCTCAATCTTATAAAACAGTTCCGCATCTAGGAGAGTAAGCTGTTCAGAGATCTCGTGACTGTGAAAATCATGGAGGGTGCCGGGCCTGGAAAACAGAAAAGATGAGAAAGGGAATGACTTTTACCCAGATGGATATATATTGGCTCTTCCAAGGGAGAAAAAAACATGAAATCAGGGGCTGAGCATGACATTCAACATCTCGTCCATTCGACTGCCGACGTAATTGGGAATATCAGCCAGTCTTTAGGAAAAAGGAACATCAACTCAGATTGGTGCAAAAAAGAGGTTTTTGGAATCAGGAATTGGGAGCTCTGAAACATGTAGAAGACCGGAAAAAGAGCAGCGTTCAGTTTTCAGTTCAACATCTAAGGTTTGTCGTTTCCACAACTGATTTGAAGGTTGGGATGAGAGCAGTGTGTGGTGAGTGCCTGAATTGGCAGGCAACATTAAACCAGGTTTTTAAAGACCTGTTAAATAATCCAGCATGGCTTTGTTTGCACAGAACTTTGAGTCAAAAAACCAAAACCAAACCCAACCCAATCAAACCACCTTCTGCCTTCATTGAATGTGTAAAATCATGATGAAGTAGAAGTCAGAAATCCATGCTGATGAATTGCAACTGATTGGGGCAGATGATGTAAAAATAATACTCTAACTTTAGCACTGCATTATCACTTGTTGTGCCTTAAATACACTGTTTCTGTCCACCTTTTCTCCATGGGATGCTCCCCAGATGTGTTCAACTACTCCAACCAACACATTTCATCCCAAAATTCATGCCCCCCAATTTTTCATAGCTTGGATTCCACCTAACAGGCCTGCTCTCCTGTTAGCTAAGTTATCTTCCCGAGCGCAGGGAATCACACACCAGAATGTGATAACCTGGATAGGCCTAAGCACTTCAGTGAACTTCAGGGTGGTTCAATCACTTCCAATGCTTTGCTCCCCAGCGCAGGTGACCACCTTGTGAAAATGCGCTTCTCCAAATGTTGACTGCCTAGTGGAGGAGCTCTGCAGTGCACAACTGCAGTACCACAGAGTTTAAGAACTCACGTGATACATAGATGATCTTGGCACCATTACAAATACAGTAATACCTCGGTTCACGAACGTTTCTGTTCACGAACAATTCGGTTCACGAACAGCAGTGTTCACAAAATTTTGCTTCTGTTCGCGAACTCCACCTCAGGTGACAAACACGACCCGCGGCCATCTCCCCTGCTCTGACACGTGGTTGTGGCTTCCTCTAGGCGAGATCGCGGTCCTTATGGAGGGGGACTCTCCCTCCAAACCATAACCGCCTCCCCACCCGCCTTCCTGTCCTCCACGCCAGAAGTCGCCTCAAGCAAGGTTAGTGTTCTCTCTCTTCCTACTGTACTGTACTGTACTTTGTCTCATATTTTTGTAGTTAAAAAGAAAACACATATGGTTCAGAACGGATTCACCTTATTTACATTGAACCTTAGGGGGAAATTTGATTCGGTTGGCGACCATGTTCATAGGGGTCAGAACGGATTCACCTTATTTACACTGAACCTTAGGGGGAAATTTGATTCGGTTCGCAACCAATTCAGTTCGCGACCAGAATCATGGAACGAATTCAGTTCGTGAACTGAGGTACCACTGTAAGTGGGATATTTATTTCTTGCTCAACCCCAACTCCAATGAAACCATTAATTTTATTCCTCGGGGAACAGGGATGTCACAAAAGTCATTGATCGGTTTAGCAAGTGGCAGCCGTGCACTGCGATGTTGGAGAACCTCTACCCTGGCACGCTGAATCTGAACATCAAGAACTATAGTTTCTTAGTAAAGATCCTGGTTTTCGTTCTGTTGCTCTGCCCTGCAGAGCCCATCACCCATCTCACCTGGCTGCCACCCATCGAGCAGCCAAAGGCTTGACCGAGTGGGCGTAACGCAGCATTTTCCTCTGGTCAACTTTGTCAAGGATGTTTTTGCGCAAGACCCGGGCGAGGCTAAGTTCTCCATTGCAGACCAAACGGAAGACCAGCTCCATCAGCAGCTTCAGGATCTCTTCGGTCAGCTCTACCAAACTGGGAAAAAAACGACTCCAGTGAGACCTTTCCGATCCACCCAGAAGTAGGTGACGAGACACCTTTGTGGATCACCAAGGTGGAGGCTCAGTTGGGGTCCTGAGAATCTGAGTTTTCACTGATCTTAAACAAGATCTTCAATGTGTTAGTCCTCATGGTTATAGGAGGAAATTCAACAGCCCACCGGCTACATCTACTGATGATATACTATGTTCATTTTACAGGAGGTAGAGTTGAATACAGGAATACACTGACCTATGTGTACTGACCTAAACCAAGAGACTGGTTCTACTTTCTTCTTCTTCTGCAGACCAAATCAAATCCCACCCAACCATACTGAACAGGGCCCCCACTCACCACAATTCATCCACCACTCGCACCAGGACAAAAAATGTGTTCTTGCTGACTCGTTTCTTATTGTTGTCTGGACAGTGACAGAATTTCTCATATGTTGGAGGGTGAGTTAAAGAAGCAACATCAGATGGTAACATCCAGCCAACCTTGGCTGGTTTTAAAAGAATCAAGAAGTCAGTCCCTGGGTGGGAAGCCATCAGCATTTCCTCAAGGCTGTAGGCTATGCTGGGAAGTGAGAAAACATTTTAGAAGAAGACAGTGACAAACCAGTTCCATATTGGTACCTAGAAAGTAAACTGATATGCACATGGAATCATTCAGTTGAGTCTGGATTAAGACTTTTCTTCTCCTTCTCCTACTCTTTCTCCTTCCCCTTCTCCTCCTCCTCTTCTTCTTCTCCTTTCTCTTCCTTCTCCTCTTCTTTTCCTTCTCTTCTTTTTTCCTCCTCCTCCTCCTCCTCCCTCGTTTTTCTAATTCAGGGTAGGGTCAAGTGACCAGAAAAATACAGTGGTACCTCTACTTACGAACTTAATCCGTTCCGTGACTCTGATCGCAAGTCGATTTGGTCGCAAGTTGAAGTAAATTTTCCCATAAGGTTCAATGTAATTACCGTTAATCCGTTCCGGCATCCGCGGACCACGCGTCAGGGGGGGAAAAACGGCCGCTGACCACGCGTCAGGGTGGAAAAATGGCCGCGGACCACGTGGCACGGGTGGAAATGGCTGCGGACCACGTGGAACGGGCGGAAAATGGCCGTGGACCACGCGGCAGGGCGGAAAAACGGCCACGGACCACGTGGAACGGGCAGGAAAATGGCCGTGGACCACGCGGCAGGGCGGAAAAATGGCCGTGGACCACGTGGAACAGGCGGAAAATGGCCATGGACCACGTGGCACGGGTGGAAAATGGCTGCGGACCACGTGGAACGGGCGGAAAATGGCCACGGATCTGGTTCGTAAGTCGAGGCAAGTCCGTAAGTAGAGGTAAATTTTTGGGGCCGGAGCTGGTCGTATCTCGAAAAATTCATAAGTAGGGGCATTCGTAAGTAGAGGTACCACCGTACATTGCTGTTGAAATCAGCGGGACCATGACCTCCTGTGAAATAAAGGTCCTTTTTGAAATATGTCCAACCCGGAGGACACAAAAGTTGTTGGAGAAGGAGCTTGCTTTGTTTCGTTATCACTTGCTACTTCATGATCCCTCGGGGCAGAAGGATAGGAAAAAATGTATCATCTAACCACACCCTACAATACCCGGCACCACACGCTTCTCAGGGTGGACCTCCAGATCCTGGGGTGGAGAAAGTCACCCGCCCAGTTTTCCAAAAGGATATCGGTATTGAAGCTTTTTGATGAGCTCTTCCGGGGAAATGAACGTCCGGTACGTCGTCAAGAAGGCTTCACAGTATAGCACCAGGTCTGGTGGAGGGAGGAAGCAAAGAGCAGACAGAGCAGCGAGTCCTTCTTCTGATCAAACAGATCAGATCAAACCCCCCTGGGGGCCGGGGGGGTTGGTTGCATCACCACTCCCACCCAGGGTGAGTTTCTAAGCGCTGTGACCCTGATGGCCAGGAGCACCCAGAGCGATGAGGTTTGGGCAAAGAGAAGACTGCACATTTTAACCAAACAGCAACCAGGGAAGCCATTAGTAGGAATCTCAGATGATCCCTCTGCCTTCCAGATCATGGGCTAGCTCAGGTTGCAGACAGAGGGTGGATGTAAGAGGTTGAACACCCCCTGCCCCATGCACACACTCACAGACACTCTCCCTCATATGCACACCCAACAATAACCACCGCTGAGATTGTCTTTCCAGCAGGTGATCTGGTCCATTTCTCATTCGAATGAAGCTCAGCAGCTCCTGTTCAGGGATCCCATTCAAAAATCCTTCCTCCAGCCTCTCTGTCTCTCGTCTGCCAAAATCTAACTGGGCAAAGCATCAAGCTGGGAGTGAGGGCTTTGCCCCAGGGCTAACCCACATTCCTTCCATCGTACCTTTCACCGTCCCCTCCACAGTGGCCGTCTCAGTCGCGTGCACCAAAAGAATGTCTCCTGATCCACCACGTACGTCCGGGCCATCATCACCCTGCGATGGGGGAGAACCCCAAAGAAACTAAGATATGATGCACAAATTTTCTTTTGACACTCTAACTGCCTGTTTCCTGAACAGATTGGGCCATGGGGTAGATATGGTCAAGAGAAAGAAATATATAAAAAAGTGACTTCCAACCTTCATCACAAGTATAAACACTTTTCGTAACTTTTCACCTCCTCTTCATTTGCAACCCATGATCTCTTCATCCCATGTCCCATCTCTTATCCATAAACAAATCCATAAACACTGTCCTTTCAGTCCTGGTGTCAGCAAAAGTCCATTAAGGAGTTGCCAGAAATAACAACTGATCTATTTTAATCTTGATCAAATAAACCAACTGTATATTCCTTCCTAGAAACTTGGGTTCTTAAAGGAGGAGGAAGGTGCTCAATCACATTGTGCAGAACCTGAGTTCAGCCCAATATTTCTTTCCTTGCCATTTATAATTAATCTAGCCTGGTTTCAAGCACAAAACTGAAAGCATGAAAACAACCCAAAAGGGGAAGAGGAGACTTACCTCCTGCTTTAACGTCAATCTGGACATGATTTCATTGTGGTTAACTAGGGACAATTCATCCACTTCTTCCTCCATCTGAGGGTTTTCCAAAGATTCTAGTGACTTATGTGGTCTGGATGTAAGACAAAAGTGATGTGTTGCATTGAAAGAAAGCCTATCATCACTAGGTTTCTAGTCCTCATGGTGTTTGGAAGGAATTGAATACAGGCCAAAGGTTAACCATGGAAATGTGGATTTCATCTGAAAATCTTGCTTTGTGTTTATTAGAGTCCCCCAGAGAATGCTTAAAAACAGATGGATATTATATTTGTGTATGTTTTGACATTCTAAAAAAATACAATGACTCATACAATTTGGTCATGTTCCTTCTTGGCTTCAAGTCATCACATTTTTTAGTACAACTGTGGGGGAAAACTCAGTAGTCAGAGATACAAATATGATGCTAAATTATATTCCAGAAATATATCTACTGAGCCTGGGGTTGGCTGAGATAATTATTCTATGCAGGTGAAAATGAAATAACACTCCAGAAGTTGAAGAGTGGATTCAAGAGATGTGCTCTTTGTCAATTTTTTACATGTCTTTATCTGGTAGAATTAAGATGGAGTAGTATGTTTTTATACGGTCTAGATTTAATAGCATGTCAAGGAACCAAGCTAGCGGTATATTAATATGGATCTTTTTCCCCCCTTCTTTTTTAAAATTAAAATTTAAAGAAGTAAAATAAAAAAAAGTAAATTAAAAAAGTAAAATTAAAATAAAACAATTAAAAAATATCAACACACACACAAACACGTATTACATTATCAAGGTTGCCTCGTTTTTATCTTTGTGAAATTTTAACACGAAGATAAAAAGATTAAAAATTAAAATTTTCAGTTTTAACAAAGGTAGTGGAAATGCTGATTTGGGGAAGGGGGGGGGAGACGGGTGGTGAGAAAGAACAAAAAGATAAACGTAACAAACTGGAAAAAAGAGATCACATGGGAGAGCCAACGGGATCAAGACCGAACTCTCTCATGTGGCGTTTGCAGAGGACTCATGAGAAAGGCATCAGAATATTGCTCCTCCTGTGTTGCGGTAAACCTATAAATGTCTGCACTAAGCCCCGTCAACAGGAATGTTAAACCTCACCTTTCATTCTCATGGTTTTCCTTCCCTGGGGTCCCACTCAGAGATGCAGAATCTTTTATATGGTCATCCTTAATTACTGGAGATTCCTGGAAGAAAGTTGGGGGGGGGGAGACTTGTATCATTAGCCCGGTGTGTCTGAGGATACCACCCAGAACTCCAGGTGAAGTTCTGAGCAAGTTCTCCCCTTGGCCTTTCTGAACTGAGTAGAGAAAGGCAAATTGGAGAACCTGCTAGAACTTCACCCAGAACGTCTCTTCTGCTTCAAATCCTTAGGAAAGAAAATCCACACCAAAGAGTTGCCAACTTTTCATACTTTAATGGTATGTGGGAATGACCTTGGGAGAAGGGAGAAGAGACGCAGCCAAGGGAATGATTAGATAAAAGGCAGCTTAGCCCTCAGCTGGATAATGGAAAGGGCAAGAGCTCAGAAGAGACCCTCCCTAATTTCTTGGGCTGTAAAGGTGACGGGGAGAAATGTACTTTCAGACTTGCAAGATTCTGTTAATGTAACCGTATAATAAAGTAGAATTAGCTCATCTAGCCATACTTCCTGTCTGGAATACCTCTCAAGGCTGACACATACATTCCAGCAAAATATTTCACGAGATTAAGAAGAATCTGGCTTGATAGACAACAGGCTATGGGCTGCCGTTAGAATTTTTGTGCATCGCTTACCACAAAAGGGGGCAAAACTGTGCCACCTGTTTTCAGCAGTTGCCCTGGGATGGGGATCCAGAGCCAGCGCAAGGGCTGCATCTCAGGGAGGGGACACACAAAATCCTGGACCTGGATTTGCCAACCCTATTTTGGGGAAACCCCTCCTAACTGGAGGAGAGCGGAGACCTGGCTGGAAATGTAGCCTCCATTTCAGGGTCTCCAAAAGGAGTCACCTAACAGGGAGATGACATCGAAGCAGGACAGATGGCTTGGGTGTGTGTGTGTGTTGTGTGTGTGTGTATGGGGGGAATTTTTTAGCCTAATTTCTCTCCCTCCCCAGTCCTTCCCCTGCACCAGATGTTTCACTGGACAGATTTGGTCAAAAACATTCCACAAAACTACTGATGGTTTGATGTGAGATGACTGGGGTAGGAACTGTCTCGTCTTCTTGACACTTTATTCTCTTGTACAGATCAGCGTATTTATTGGGAAAAAATTCCCACCAGAATCAAACTAGGATGTATTAGGTGGCAAACTAGGATTGGATGAGGTCCAGAACTTTACAACAAGTAGTTAGGGACCAGTTTTATTTGAAGAAGGTGACTCAGATCTCAAGGGAGTGCATCTTTTCTCTAGGCATAGTAAGATCTAGACCATCAGTCTAGTGAGTTAAGACTGTTCTGCTCATTTGGGGTTTTTATTCCCTTCTTCCCTCACCCAACAGCTTAGGGAAAAATATAAACCTGGTTTGTGAGAAGCGGTGCTATATGTACGAGCTGCTGTTGCAACAGAATGTTACCCTTGCTTTAGCAAAATAAATTCTTTGCTAGCTACCGGGGTGTTAGCATGACCGTTGCTCTAGAATGGATAATCACAAATCGGAAGGGGGTTTCTTATGTGTGTCATATCATGCAAGGACTTGCCAGCCATCAAACACTTATTCTGTCTCTTAAAAAAAGAAAATAATTCTGCTCAAGGCACCTATTACCTTCTTGCAATTCTCAAAGCCGACCCAAATTCAAATCATTTGTTTCAGCAAATACACAATTTCATTCCTACATCGGTACTTGCCTGCTGAAAAGGCCAGAAATGCATTCTAGAAACGGAAGATGTCGATCCGTGTTTTTCAAACTTGGCATCTTGGAGATGTGTGGACTTCAACTCCCAGAATTCCTCAGACAGCATACTGGCTGGGGAATTCTGGGAGTTGAAGTCCACACATCTTCAAGTTGCCAAGGCTGAAATACACGGATGTAGATGAACCCAATTTTCTCTTTGCTGAGAAACCTGGTGACTTCTTCAGTTCTCGCATCCCCAAGCAATCAAATCCATCAAATTCTTCTACAAAGACATTAAAGTACAGAGTTTACATCTTCTAGCTGGAAACACGCAGTGCAACAGACAGAGGGGGAATTCAAGTCCACAGAGAATGATAGGAAAGTCCTTAGCAGAGGTGGTTAAAAGAAAAAAAAATGCTTTTCCCATTCTGGGTAGGAATTCTGAATTCTGGGAGCTAAAGATCTTTATAGAGGGAGATACGAAACACAACTGGTTGGAAGTGGATTCAACAGGGGATCTCCAATGAAACAGGCTAACAACAACAACAGATTATTTCAGATTCTAGCCAGCCACCGATCACCTTTTGCATGACATCCATCTCACCCCTACATTGCCACCCATTCCTGATTCGGCTTATTTTCCATGTTTACTCAGTATACTTAAATCCCCTTGGGGTGTTTTTGATCCTCCCTTTCTTAAACGTCCTTCTTTCTTACACCCTGCAGGTCTAGGACTTCTCCCAAGGCCTGCCAATACTTCTTAGTTTGATTTATTGAGTTTTTAGACACGGCAATCAAAAGACTCGGGGCACCAAGGTGGCACTTTTCTGGCAGAATTAAAAACTGAGCGAATGAGCCCTTCGAATTTAGAATGATGAGGGTCTTAATCTCCAAAGATTGGACTATCTTGTTACTATATATCAGTGTTTCTCAACCTCAGCAACTTTAAGATGGGTGGACTTCAACTCCCGGAATTCAACTCCCCAACTTCCCAGGCTGGCTGGGGAATTCTGGGAGTTGAAGTCCACCCATCTTAAAGTTGCTGACGTTGAGAAACACTGATATAGATGGTCCAAGTCTCTGTCCTTTCATGAATCCAAAGATATGACATCCTTCTGCAGACTTCTGCCAACAGATGACATCAGCTTTTCTAAAATGTGCTCTGTGTTTCTCATGACCTGCCCTTCCCATGGAGATGAGCATATTAAGCCGTTTCTTTTTTACCGTCCCATATCCTCAGCGGGTTAATTTAAATTTCAAACCATTCGAGGCATTGCACCCCAAGTCTTAACGCTCCTTCCGGCCCTAAGTTTCTACAGTTTCCCACCTCCTGAAGTCCATGCCCAACAGCAAGGCTTGATCAGAAGCAAGACCACAATTTACACTATGGCCCGGTTCTACCGAGCAAGAAAATCCAACCAAAGGAACACGCTCATTTTGGAGAAGGCCCCCCCAAGGTAGTTGTATTATTCCTGTTCCTGGTTTCCAGGAAGCATGCAAAGCCACTAATGATGGTCAGCCTGGTTTTACTTACTCCTTAAATGCTCAGCCTGGTTTTACTTACTCCTTCAGAGCGGGGAGGGAGAAGTTCCCCATTGCTTTGACCCGAGGAATATAGATTGACGTATTCACCCTCCCCTGCCGCCTCGCCAACGTTGTCACTCTATAGAGACAGAAGGGGAGGGAAGGAGAGGGATGACCCCACCTTGCAGGAAGAACGCAGCACCCCCAGCAAAGCACGATGGGACAAGTGACACCAGATGGCCTCACAGACTGAGACATTCCCAGCTATTTGGAGACAGCAGGCAGGAACCTACGCAGTGTTTGGGACATGCCCCCCACCCATGCTACAAAAATCCCCCCCCCCACTTTTAAAAAAAGGTCCCAGTTGTTCCCAAAGCAATTCTGGGACAACTCACGAGGGGGTGTTTAGAACAGGTTCCTAAAACCACCTGGACGCGTCTTAATAGCCCACCACCCGAATTATAACTGCAAGAGTATTGCCCGTTAACGGTACATCTCAAAATGTGGGTGAGTGGCTGGGGAGAAGAAAAGATGACTTCTCAGGGGAAACCTGTTCTTGAAATTTGAACAGCTGGGCTTGTTTGGAGGCCCATATCCCACATTTCTAGAAAGGAAACCGTTTTCAGCTATCAAAAAGCCAGAGTTCGCAGGTGTTCACTCTCACTCAGGCCATGTTCTTACAGTAGTCACCTGGGATGACCAAGAGTCCCAGCAAAGGCAACCAGATGGGGAAATCTCCTATCTACTTGATGTCCCAACTGCCCACAGAAAGCTAAGCCAGCGGACGCTGAGCCATGCTCCCCACAGCCTGACCCACAGGGACAGCTGTACACCATCAGGGTTCTCACCGAGGACTTCTGGAGAGAATCAGTGAAAGAGGGTTCAGAAGGAAGGCAGACAGAAGCAGTCTTGTTTATGCTGCTGTCCTGAGAAGAAGAGGAAGAGGAGGAGGAGGAAGCCCGCTCCACGGTGCCAAGGGGCTGGCCAGCCGGGGCTGGCCCTGCCTTCGGGTCGGAGTTCGGAGACTGGAGTGCAGGTGGAAAAGGCTGAGGAGGAGAGGAGGAAGTGGCAGAGGTAGATGAAAGAAAGGGAGTGATGGAAACTTGGCCCCGTGGCACAGAGTCTTGAGAGAAAGACCTGAAGACTGATTTGTACTGAGAGGGGCGGTGATGGTGGTGGTGGGAGAAGAAGGGACAATGATGAC
The DNA here is from genome assembly GCF_059951505.1 of Python bivittatus. Lineage (NCBI taxonomy): Eukaryota > Metazoa > Chordata > Lepidosauria > Squamata > Pythonidae > Python > Python bivittatus. Next base: position 7,304,956 of record NW_028277076.1, on the reverse strand, counting down.
GTGGAAGGGAAGAACACACCAAGCCAACGAGAAAGGACAAAGTGGGGGGAGCAGATGAGTGGGAGAAGGGGAGGGGAGGAGAGAAAAAGACAGAGAAAAGAAATTAGAACAACGTACACAGTAACAGAAGGTTAGCTACAAGCAAAGCTTGATGAACCCTTGACTTCAGTTGACCTTCCTCATGGTAGCTCTACAGACTCTAGAGTGTGTTTTCCCTACTCTGGTGGCCTTCAGACGTCCTAGGATTTCCAGCCATCTCAACTGCGTGAACTGTAGCCCCTCGTGTTAGGAAGGGCGGCTATATACTTTTAATAAAATAAATCCATAAAAAATCCCTACAACGGAATGCCTGAACTTCATCAAACAGAGAAACGCGGTTGCTTCTAATCCATGACGCCGCAAACATTATCGCCCTAGATGGAAAGATATTTCTGGCTCCGGAGTTCCTTGTCTCAAGTGTTTTCTCTCTTTCCCAGTCTGACATCAGCCTGGGTAGCTGAATTATCCCAACTCTGCAATAGTCTTAGCTAAGAAAGTTTCACCCCAGCATCTTCAGGAGCTGGGGTAGACTGGCACCTGAGCCCCTCCACGTTGCAGACCCGCTTGCTAAGAACCCCAAGGCCAAAGCCATGAAGAGAACTGACTTAGATTCTCCCTCGCAGGAAAAAGGAGACCTCAAAAATCTAGAATGAATTATGAAAGCATATAAAGGCTTTTAGCAGAAGCGGTCCATCTGCAAGTGGCTGGAGGCCAGGGAATTGCTCTTTTGTCTGATGGAACGAGGCTTACGAAATTGGACGTTCCGTCTTCCGGCCCCGCCAGCCCTCTTTGGCTCTTCTGCTCAGCATGTCTGGAAGCAGTGCCGGGATTTTAAATATGCAATCATGCTGGGCCCAGTGCCAAACGCTAACCAAACTGCTTGGAAATGCACGTTGCGTAGGGTGAAAAGTCCACCCCTTGTTGCAAGCAAGCTAGCAAGCAAGCAATTGGCCTTTCGCTTTGGTCTTGGTGGATGCCCAGCTCAGCCCACGGACACCGCGGCCAAGAGCTCTGCTCGGTGGACCCTCCCCCCAGCTCTCCACACTTCAAGGATGATCCCCCTGGGGACCCCAGGCCAAAGAAAGGCTGAGTCCGTTCTGCAGAATTACCGTCAGCTTAGCGTTCCCAGTTCCCTTGGAAGCGAGCTGGCGTCTGCCTCTCCCCACTGCCGTCACGCCTGCCCTGCTCCTCGGGTCAGAGAGGTGACAGCAGCCGCTGACACAGCAGAGAAAAGTCCCCGCCCGCTGCTCATCCCACAGGGAAAATGGGAAGAAGGCAAGGCAGAAGAGAAGTTTTAGAAAAGGAGGGCGTTCTTTCCAAAGTCGTTCTGCAAAAGCCACACTATGGAGCGAGGAGATTTCAACCATTCAGTACAGGTGAAGATCTTGCTCAAGTCCAGGGCCTGGGCAGCATTAGAAAAGGGAAGTGGGGCAAGGAAGGAATGTTTCTGGTCCCCAGTGATAGGTTTCCCTGCTTTCTCAATGGCCGGCCAATCTATAAAAACCTGGATGTACCTACTGGACCTGGTTCAGGTTCACAACGAACTTCTCCATTTTCATTCTTCCCTTCTTCTCTCTTGTCCTGGGTATCATTTAGACACTGAACCGGAGGATGAGCTGAATCTGGTTTTCCACAGATAAGCAAGCCCCTGATCTAAGAAAATTTAACTTGTGGGTATGAAACTGGGTGCCCAAACTGGGTGCCCTTGAGAGATATGGAACGACCACTTCCAAAATCCTTGAAACTGCCCGTGTTCTTTCCCCATGGAGCCGAAGAAATGCCCTCTCTTTGGGCAAGCAATGAACATGATCAGCAGAAGATTCCACCCTATCTTCCCACGGCTGAGATTTGAAACTGCAGAAGTTTAACTGGCAATCAATGCCATTTCTTTTTGTTTGGCAACACGGGGTGAAAGGATGTGAGAGACTTTCTAGATAGCTTCTTAAATATAGGATAGAAAATTTGTTTCTCCTCCATCTAGGGAACACTGGACATGGATGACCAACATCTCATCAGTGTCTCCATACCTCTTCCTTTCCACCCATCCGAGGGCATCTCCAAGGAGTCCAAAATAGAATAATGAGTCTTTCCCCATCCACATTTTCCTGCCACAACAACCTTGAAAAGATGGTTGGGCTGAGAAAACGAGTTTCCCCTCTCATCCTTACCTCCTCTTTCTTCTCTGCCTTGGGCTTCACCCCCCTCCCCATTTGTTCTTTTCTCCTATTCTGTTTAGAAATAAAATCCTCTTCTCTTTCCCTTTCCATTATTTCTTGTCCTCGTTTACAGATGATCCCACTTTCTTTTCATTGCATCCTATTTTTCCACTGGCTCGTCCAGTTCTGCTTCACATTTTATATACCACTTTGAATGGTCAAAGTGCCTGAAAAAGCACAGTGGAAATCAAAGAATCACAGAACAATGAGAGACGGTCGTCCATAATTCAACTACCCCACTCTTTCTGTTCAGATGTTTTGAACAGTAATAAAAACCTTATGTAAGCTTGGTCTTGACACTTCGCAAATAATTGCAGAAGGAACTGAACATGCCAGCAAGGATATAGACATAGAACACTGTCCCCGCATGGTTGCAAACACATTTCTAGGATTGCCGCCCACCCCCACTGCCCAATATAGAGAATTCACAAACTTCTGGATACTCAGGGAGCTGTGTTACATAGCAGCCCTCCTTTGGGAAGGACAATGTGAAAGATTCCAGAGTCTAGGCTGGATGGCATAATTCCTGGGAAGCTGATGGCACGTGAAAGTGGGATTTCCCAACCAAAGGGGAAATGCTGCACAGCTGGATGGCAAAACCAAGCCACTGAAAAAAAGCTATATTGGTGGGGGGGCCCAGAAACCTCAGCTGGGTGTCACTGCAGGAAATAGTCTGATTCTAGCTCCAAGAACTGGCCAGCAGGAAACATGAATCAGTTTGCATGCCTTAGTGGGAGAAACAGAGGTATGATCAAGCCCACACCAGCCTTCCCCAGTCAGACCAGGAAATCCAGCTGATTTCAATCATGGCCTGGGCTCACTTGATGGACAGCTGAGACTGCCCACATCAGGTCAGCCTTCCATACAAGTGCAAGAACTCTGCCAAGGTAAAGACAACCTGGAGTTTGCATTTCCTTGCTAGGCATCCCAAGGTTGCATCTGGGTGACATGTTGCCAAAAACTGGTGGTACTGCTCTTAGTACTAATAATCATAAATTGCAACTTCATAAGTTGGCCACCACTGTTCCAAAAGTCGAGCTGCCCTCAAGTCCAACTAATATCTCATGAAATCAAAGATGCAGTTTTCTTGGCAGCAACATGGAAATGGTTTCCCACTGCCTTCTTCTGGGATAGATCACACTCTTGGGATTTCCTAGTGGTGTCCCATCCAAGTAGGGTCAACCCTGTTTAGCTTCCAAACACAACCCACAATGTTTGAAACTAATAGAAATTCAGAATTTATACAGCCCTGTTAATAGAGTCTGGAGCTAAACTTTTACGTGTGCCAAGGTGGGTATGAAGATTTGGGATTCATCTTAATGGTGCAACTATCTAATCTGACTCAACTTGAAGCTGTAGGAGAAAGGATTTATATAGGACTCATTTGCTGAAGAATGATTATTAGATGTGGAAGGGGTTATGTTCTCTATTCATTTTGCGAAAGCGCCTGTAAGTTTTTCTCAACTTCACAAATGGGAAACAGGGACAGAAATGTTGCTTCCCCCTACCCCAACACATAAGACCAAATGGGCTGGATCAGAGAAACCACAGAGATAAACCAAAGGGATCATCCTTCCTCACCATAATTAACCAGCTGCTGTAGGAAGCGCTAAAGCAAGATAGAACAAGAGAGAGATATAATATCCTATTTTTGTAATTGGCATTTAAGGGGAAATGTTCGACAGATGGAATGTTCCATGGAATCTTAATAGATGCACAGATTCATCACAGGAGATGTGGCCCTCCAGCCTCTGACTGAGAACCTTCAGATTTTGCTTTCAAGAAATCTGAGTCTTCCTTATGTACGAGGACTCAACTCCTATGATGTCATAGACTAGACAACTCTGCCTAGAGCAAGAAAAGAACTGAACCGGTTGAGAAGCCAAAAAAACCAAGATAACCAAAATAGGTGACTTCTCAGGGAGGATTCCACAATCTTTCTTCAGTTTTCCATCCATCATGGCTTCCAGAACGCATTCCCCAAATTGCAGTCCAGCAACATCGCTAACAGCCCTCGAAGACCCATCCCCTTCTCAGAACTACAGATCCCACAATGCCGTGCAAACAGAATCACTGTTAAACCACATTTTTGGTAGTAGACTTTGGGGCACGTTGTGATGCCCCAAAGGGCGTGAAGCTTCCAGCTTGGGTTGCCATTTTGCTTTCCCACAATGCCTTTGTTGGCCAGCCTATGCTAGGGCATTGTGGGAAATCAAAGTGGCAGAAAGTCCCAGTCACCTGGTACTGATCTGCCTATCAGGGTAGTTTGGTAGTGGGGAATCTTGGTTAGGAACTGAGGTCCTGGCAGCAGACAAGCTGCTGTTCATGTTGACCTGCAGACCCAGTGAACTGTAGCTCACTCCTGAATCTAAGTTTGGTTTACTTATTTTATTTATTTATCATACGTATACGGCCGCCCATCTCACAAAAAGTGATTCTGGGTGGCATACAGCAATTCATTAAAACAATCAATATCTATAAAAAAAACAGTCATTAAAATGTTTTAAAAAAACACAAGGCACAAGACAGAATGAATATTAACGACAGTAATGGAGCCATCTCAAGATTTCACTGGTCCCCTTGGTTCCTTCTGCTAATTCCTACCTAGAGAAGAAACATCCCCCTCTCCCTTATTTCATTGAGAAGCGATGTCCTTCTTTCCACCCTTGATGAGACATTTTCAATTACCTTTGACATTTCAACCTGCATTCCAAAGCCACCAGATTGTCCATCGCAGACGTCGGACCCCAAGTCACGTACAACATCCATGGATGGCATTTGTCTAACTCATCAATCAAACCATTTTTAAAAATGCCCCAATTCCAGCAAGATGGCCAAGGTTTCATCAGAATGCCGAATCTCACACCATCTGGGGCAAGAATGCCGAAATCTTGCGAAAAGGGATGGGAGCAACGAAATCTCGTGGGATTTTTGCGTGTTGTTTTTGGTCCAGCAACATTTTAGCTACTGTATATATTTGCAAATAAGCTGAGAATTTTAGGTGCCCAAATCTACCCCAAAATTTGGATTCGGCTTATCCGCAGATTGGGTTATCCACAAGGATATATGGTAATACTTTTTAAAAATCCCCCATATCCTGTACATACTCATGGATAAGCCCATCGATAGATAAGCTGACCCTTGAATTTTTAACCAAAATACCATGAAAATTGGATAATCCATGGTTTACCCACGGATAAGCCAATTGTGAACATTAAAACATACAAACATTTTAAGGGTCAGCTTCTCCATGGGAGGCACATTTTTCATGGTATTTTAGTTAAAAATTCGAGGATCAGTTTATGCACGGATGGGTTTATCCGTGAATATATATGGCATTTTCCTCCCCTGGCCCACCCCAAGTGCTGGGCACATTTGCACCACCGTGCACAGCAACTAGAACAGTGTTTCTCAACCTTGGTAGCTTGAAAATGTGTGGACTTCAACTCCCAGAATTCCCCAGCCAGCATGGGAAATGAGGAATTCTGGGAGTTGAAGTCCACACACGCTGCCAAGGTCAAGAAACACTGATCTAGACAGACACAACTCCTGGTATATTTAAAAATGGAGGGACCCCTGAAAGTGACACCCCTTCCCCTCATCCCCTAATCAAAAGAGTGAGAGAAAGCAAGCTGGGAAAAGAAAGGTCTTCCGTTAGTAACTCACCGAGTGCGCAGGAAAGGAGCTATTCTGATGGAGGAAGGAATTAGAGACGGACACGCTGAGGCCCTGAACTGTGCTGGTCTCCTCAGAGCCCAGGGGCCCTTGGGATGGTTGGACACAGTAGGAGACAGAAGAGAAGGAAGCAGCGAAAGAAGCCTGTAGGAGGGAGAGAAAGAAGAGGGGAGAGGAAGAAAGACGAAAGAAAAAGGAACAACGTGCATTGATGGGAGATTAGAACTCAGTGCCTGCCTTGGGGTTGGACTAGAGGACCTCAAAGACCCCACCCAACCCTACAATTCTAGATTCTTCTTCTACCCAACTGGGGGAAATAGGATTAGGCAGTTGGAAACCAGCCATTTCATGCGAAGGCAATGGGTTGCCTAAGGAACGTTGTTTGCTTTCTGATCCCGTGGCGAGAGACGAAAGGTGAAGGAGTAAGGATTTGATCTTCTTCAAAGAGGGACTGAACTGAAAGGGGAAAAGCCCAAATGAAAGAAAGCAGAAAAGGAATAAGGGAGGTTGCAGGCAGTCCTTAGAAGGCAGAGCAACACGGGAGAGAAGAAACGGAGTAACAAAATGCTGATTGCAAGATCAAATCGCTGGGGAAACTCACAGCCAAGTCAGAGAATAACCCTCCCTCCCCACAGCCTGGTTAATTTCATCCCGGTGCTTTTCACCATCCAAAGCTTGCTTGTTCCCTTTTTAGAATCAAACCTGACTCTTCCAGGTGTAGGTATTTCAATGAAATATTCCCTCCGAATCTCCTTAGGAGATCGTCAGTTACGGGAGGTGGAACTCAACGTGTTTGGAAGGCACCAGCTGAGGGATGAACCATGAACATTAAATACAATCAAGGAGCACTTCCCCCCCCTACAAAACACAACCCCAGAGCAAATTAACATATGATGACCGGAAGCAAAAACTTATGATGACCGTATGATGACCGGAAGCAAAAACAGGGGCTACAATCTTCTTCTCAGCAGACAAACTCAACTGAGGTGAAACAGGACAATAAGAGGACTCACCAGCTGCCTTTGTTTTGGTGGGAGGGCAGGAGGTGGGGCCAGATCCTGGCCAGAGTCTGCGCTGCTAAAGGAGTCATTGAATCCATACACCTCCATCAGATGCTTATTCTTCTGTTGGTAGATGTGTTCGTTCTGCGGTGTTTGGTAAAACATGGAAGGTTGTGGTTCAGAGTAATCTTCTACAAACTGCATATAGGCCAACACTGGAACAGAGAAAGGACATCTGGGGGTCACTGTCTTGGTGAGATGTTTGGAGAACTTTCTCTCCCTCTTCCTGTCCCCTGGTTGGGTTGATGGATTCAGAGAGGCACAGAAGGAAAACTCAACTGGCCTTGCACCAGCTTGTGTGTCCTAAATTATGGGTCAAATGCTACAAGTAGGAGCCAAGGGGGTGCAGTTGGGTTGCGCAGTTTCCTTCTATAGAACTTCCTGGGCTTGGTAGTTTTTGACTTAGTGAGGAACTCATTCAACTCGTGTGTATAATTACTCCAGGGATAAGGAGGTCAAAGTGAGATTGGTTTCCCATCACCCATCTTACTCACCAAATGAAGGTATGTTAGATAAAGAAACAGCAATGATACACATGTATCTGCCAATCTTAAAGTGTGTGGACCAACTCCCAGAATTCTCAAGCGTCGTAGAGAATTCTGAGAGCTGATGTATGTGCAGGAGTTTGTAGTCCAATACCTTAAACCCAACCAAAAGCTATGTTGGCTAGACATCATGGAATTTAAAGTCCAACCCTTCTGGAAGGCACCAGGGTTTACATCTGGTAGCTGATGCAACCCACCACTGCTGGAGGACCACCATGAAGTGCTGCTCCGACCACTGTTCCTCTATGGAGAACCACTTCATGGTGGTCTCCTAGCAGTGGTGGGTTGCATCAACTACCAGATGTGGACACAGAAATCTGGACCACCACTGGAGGGCGGCAAACACAGTTTGATGTTTGAGAACTTCTCTTGGCTACCTTCTAGTGGCAGTTCTAGCTGAAGCAGTCTGCCGTTTTTCCTGGATGCAGGTCCACCCCACCCATTGTGTCACCCTAAGCCATCATCGAGGTTCCTGCTGGTCCTGCAGCAAATCACAACTAAATTTGATTTTTTTAAAGCCCAATGGCTTAGCTGGGGAGGGGTCTTTCTGCTTGAAGGCCCAAAGATGGCCACCACTCCTGCCTCAATACTCTGTCACTGAACCTTGCTTTGCAAACAGGATCGGTTGGGGTCTTACTCTGCACGAAGCCCAAGTCAAATAAAGCACCAAAGTAATCTAAATAATAATAAATAAATGAGAATCAAACTCAACCAATCCAATGTAAATATCCTTCAATGGCTTAACTGTTAACCCAGATGGTAAATTCTCATCGGGGTTTGTAAAACAGGCTCACACACTTTCGCCTCTCTTTTCTTAGGATTATGAGCTCCCTTGAATCAAGTCCACTAACTGCTAAGCAAACATCCAAACAAGCCAGGATTAAGTGGGATTCGCCATGTGATTAAACCAGCAGCTAAAGGCGGAGGGGGGAGGCAAATCTGGGGGCCCAGTGCAGAAAATGACACTAAGCTAGCTAAAAATTTTTTTTTTTTAAGTCCTGGGTAATCATACAATCTATGTGTTTCTTGAAAGGGAAATTCTCTAAAATTAAACCGCGGGTTGTAGTCCTGTCAACATCGGGGTAATCACTCAGATCTTGGCAGTGAATCATACATTTATCTAGCTGGTCGTAATTCTGCGGGGGCGGGGAAGTTCCCCGTCATGGTTTCAAAAACACACAATGGGCAGGAAGTTTGGGGCTGCTCTTTGAAACGCTACGGATGGAAAGTAAAAGAGAAAGGGGTGGGTGGGGGAAAATACTCTAGCCTGAACTTCCTAAGACTTCTTTCTAACACCTCAAAGGTTTTATGATATGGCCCTGGAGACTTAGCTTGGCTGGCTTCAAACAAGGGTTGGACCAATTCATGGAAGTCCTAGGGATCAAGGGCTATCAGCCTTGATGGGAAGAGAACTATCTCTGAAGGCCATCTGCTGGGAGACTAGTGGGCTTCCTTGGGCAGTTGGTTGACCACTGTGTCAACAGACTGGGCCAGGGGTCCAATCCAGCAGGGCACGGCTGATGTTCTTATGTTCCTTAAAGCAGGAAGGCACCTCCACCTTTTTGTGACCCTTGGAAGTACCTCTGACCACAGTGACTGAAAGTGTGGCATGCTTCTGTCCCATTCTCCAGTTCTCAGGGGTTACAGCAGTAGCCGAACGTATCAGGATCAAGGGAGCACTTACTGTGTTTGTTTTTTTTTTCGGGCAGGGGAGGGGGCTCCTCGGATTCACTGGCCGCATTGGAACTGGCAAAATCCGTGAGGAATTCAACAGGGGGTGGTGGTTTCCCAGGCTGATAGGGCAGCACAGCCGCAAAAGGGGTGGAGAACACCCAGGGCAAGAGCGGAGGAATGTGTAAGTCCTCCTCCGAAATGTTGTCATATTGCGAAGGATGTCTCTCCAGCAGGACCCGACAGCTGGGAACGTCAAAAGCAGAGGCTGCTGTTCCTCTCCTCTTCTTCTCCGGGAGAGCCGGTGGGATCTCAGCTGCCGGGGCAGCTGTTGAGGAGATACAATGCTCTGGCAGCTGGAAAGAGTGTCCGAGAAACGGGGAGGCGGATTCCCGCAGGCACTCCGGCAAAGGGCTGAGCACGCCATGTCCCGGCTGGGGGATCTGGTCAGCATTTGAGAGGTCCTGCTGCAAGAACTCGTAATCAGGATCATAATGATCTGAAATGAAAGCAAAGAGAGGGAAAAATACCATGGGACAAAGCACGAAACAGGCAGAGAAGAGAACCTACAAGTCAAGATGGTATCAAACATGGGCAGATTCAAACTACCAGGAGATGCCACCATTTTGGAGAGGGGGTCAGGAAACAAAGAGATGTGAATAAAAAGTTAGAGCCATTGGCCTATTTTGCACTCTCCAAATATAGATTCTATGATCCCATCCAATATTTCTGGCCCACCAATGGGCTGTTTCAAGCGGCAATGGGTGCATTATGGGAAGATCTGTGGGACCAGGTTGGGGACAGAGTGTGTGATGGAGGTCTTGGATGAGGAGGTTCAAGATCATGGGGAGAAGCATCTCCCCAGCCCACAGACTGAGCGTGTGAAAGCAAAGAGGATGAGACTGGCACCACCCTAAGGAATTTAGTTGCAGACTTTGGGAGTTAGAGTTAGTCTGGCGAGATTCTGTCTAGCAGGTGCAAGCTAATAAAGAACAGAGCAATTCCAGAACCGTCTCGTGGAGTTCCTTGGGCTGAACCTGACAGAGTGTCCTGGACAAAATGCACCTACATGGCTGCCAAAAATGCTGGCTGGGGAATTCTGGGAGCTGAAGTCCACATATCTTAAAGCTGATAAGGTTGAGAAACCCTGCTCTGGGATGATAGAGAACAGGTCTTCATCAGCTTGTGTGACACCCCCTTTCACATATCTGAAGAGTGCTATCATATCTCTTGCAGTCTTCTCAAAACTAAGCATACCCCATTCCCCTTAATCTCTCCTTGGAGAACCCGGTTTCCATCATTTTCAACGGTCTTCTTTGAACCTCTTCCAGTTTCTCTCCATCTTTTCTTAAACTGTGGGGCCCAGAACGGCCCTCGGTACTGAGGGTAGGGTCTGATTAACACAGAGGAGGGTGGAATATTGACTTCCCATGGTTTGGAAATCATATTTCCAACAATGCAGTGGCCAAGGGTAGCAGGAATGCAGCCCCAGACATCCTCATTCTCGGATAATAATTGCAATCTCCGATCCCCATCACGAATGGGGTTCAATGGGTTACTGCACCTGTCGGCTTAAGGTAAATACGTGCTCAGCCAATCAATGGCCAAGAGGAGATGCCCCAAGTCTTTACCTAATGTTTCACAGCTTGTGTTGTGAGAGCACTGCCCGCTGTCACAGTCCAATGAGGAGAGTTGTTCATCAGATTTGCTGAGTTTCCCCATGCTGCTGTACGGCGACAGGCGGGGGGATTCTCCTCCGTAAGACTGGCTGCCCCCCGACAACCTCCTCTGGGGATAGCCATCGTTTTCAAAATCCTGGGGGTGGGAAGGAGAAGGGGTATGAGTTAGGCTGACTCGTTTAAACAACTGATTCCTTTCGGATCCTTGACAGAGGCCCTCTCCCTATGTTTGCTGTCATTCCTCTTTTTAGCTAGGCATGCCAAAAAAAAAAAAAAAATGGAATAGATGAAAATGAAATCCTGTTCAACAGAAAGACAACTCCTTTTTGGTGCTAGGCACAAATCTGTAACACACTTCAAAACTGAGCATTATTAAAAACCAGAAAGCCCAGAAATATGGGGGACAGCATTAAGGCAAAGCAGCTGAGAAAAGAATAGATTGAGAGAGAGACAGGAAGGCATCTTCAATCTGGCATCTTCTAAAGGCACAATTCTTAGTCATGTGTTCCATTGATAGCCAGGCTGCTAAAAGATTAGCCTGGGTCGCCACGAACGGTATTACACAAGAGAGAATCATTTATCTTCAAACAGCACGGCTGGGATTTGTGGAGGTCAATGAAGCTTTTTCAGCTGCCCCAAAAATCCCAATCACACTTTTCACAGTTGCCCAGTTAAGAATACACGTTTTATCCTGCTGTTCATTTCCCTCCCATTCTGTTCCTTATTTATAACTGGTTTCCCTCCAGAGATGCGCCAGCCTCCTATTTTCAAAGGGGGCTTGAAAACCCATCTTTTAAAAGAAGCTGAGTCCCAAATGTTGGGTCTTCTGGGATCCCTGCCTTCTTCTTTCCCTGTAAGATTTCCCGTCCTGAAAAACGAGCACAGACACTTGCAAGCTGTTGCTTGTCAAAGGGGACCAAATTAGTAAATTAGTCCAGTGTTTCTCAACCTTGGCAACTTTACGATGTGTGGACTTCAGGTCCCAGAATTCTCCAGCCAGCATGCTGGGAGTTGAAGTCCACACATGCTGGCTGGGGAATTCTGGGAGTTGAAGTCCACACATCATAAAGTTGCCAAGGTTGAGAAACAGTGAATTAGTCAATGGGAAGATCTTGGAAGCAAAACAGGACGAGTGTTCTTACAACACGCTTCAATCTTCTCGATATGAATGGGGCCACAGATGGGTGCATTTTAAATGTCTGAATCCAGAAAGGAAGTTGTTATTTTGGAAAAATGGAACCAATGGAAAATGCAGTGGCAGGAGGAGATGATCTTACATTTGTACGTCAAGTTCGGTACCCGAATTTTGTACTAAGGAGAGAGATATTATATGGACACACCATCCTACCTGGACAGCTTTTTGATGGATATGGCTGGTAATTTACCTGTTTGTTGATTCCAATGGGTAAACTGGAGCCACTGGTTGTCCGGCTCATGGGGGCTACGATAGCCACTCGTGTAGGAGATGGTGCTGACTGACGTTTCTTAGGTGGCAGGGCAGGAGGGAGGCTGCATGAGATGAAGAACAAGAAAAATATAGAAAGAACAGCGAACATACCCCATGAGTGAATCATAACAAACCACAGGAGTTCAGAACAGGCAGACCAGCTTCTCTGAGAAACAACAGGCTTAGGAATTCCAATACCATTCCCAACACAAGGGCCAGAACTTCATGGAGATCCACCAAAGGCTGGTACACCAACAGCAGCCCATTTGCAACACTATTTCTCTGCCCCAAACATCACTAGCAAGACAGGAACAATTCTGGTGTACTAATTACCCTACGAAACTAGCATCCCACCTTGATTTTAAACTTGGTTTGTAGCCTGAGTTGAAACCATGTTTTTGAGTCTGGGCTGAAACTCCTATCTGAGCTTCCACATCAAGTTGATCCATGGTTTGTTTGAGGCACAGTTTGCTGGACAAGCCAGAATGACTGTGTTCACACATGCTGAACCAAGACCAAACAAGCCCCATTGCAACTTGTGAACCACATTTTATTTAACCACAGTTTATTGAATAAACTCAACGTTGAACGTTCACTTTGCTGATGTTGGAAAAAGAGAATTAAAAACCAGGGGCATAGAACCAGGATATGCTGGTCTAACCCTACTTCATCCTGCAGGATGTAAAAACTGAAACTGAACTGGGCACAGTAGTGACACTGTGGCTATAATAGCTGATTTTAAGAACACTCTTTTCTTGATATCCAGAGGGGGGTTAACAATCAATTACCCCCTCTTGAATCCAGATTCAGATCACATGGAACCATAAGTGGAGTCAATTACTCCACAACAAGCCTGGGATATTCTTTGAACATATGCAGTTGCTCCTTACCTGTTGAATTAATTAAAATTAAAATTCAATTAATTCCATGGGTTGCAAACAAATGAAACTCATGTTCTGGGTTTGTGCATCAAACTTTGGCTAAAAGTAAAACATCTCAGAAGACCTAAACACAGTTCCTAAGGAAGGGGCGTCCACCTTTTTCCAGGGACGGACGGACATATCCAACTGTATTTTGAAGGCTCCATAGAAATGCTACATTTGATTCCCCCAGCTTTCCATAGCCTTATAACTAAATTTAGAAGATTGAGTTCCTCTTCAATCATTGTTGTAATCAGGTCTCTCTTTCATCCCATTCAGAATCAGAATTTGATGACAACATGGGGAGGTTTCTGAAGGTCCTATCCAATGCTTATGAGGGGATCCTCCGACTGCATCACTCTTTTGTAAGGGGGCTGATAGGTCAAGGGGTCTCGATCCTTCTAGGGGTGCCATAGGAGCAAATGTCTCAGTTTCTGGGGCATTCCAGCTACTTTTGAGGGCTGAGAACATGGGCACGGCTGGAAATTTTTCAAACCTCCCACGCTTTTCTAGCAAACCACACCGCGGTGCTCGTACGTTTCCTAGCATACTTCAAACAAAAAGGCGAGATGGAAAACAGGAGGGTTTTCTCTGCTCCCATTCACTGGCTGACACACACCCTGTAAATTTAATGCAGGTGGTTAGAGGGTCTCTAACTTTCTCTCCCCTTAACCCTGACCTCAGGTTGCAAATCAGCTGCAGAGCACCGTCCATGCCTGCAATTTTGCACGTATTGTTTCTATGTCCATTCTCCAGTGAAATTCATGAAGAATAAATAAATCTACAGTGAGACAAAGGACAGCTGGCCCATTGCCCTTTGCCAAGTAGTTTCTACAATCACCATCGCGGTGAGTCAGGGTGAGAGAACTCAACTGGATTGGGATTCTACGAGAGAGGCGGCCCTGTAAAATTCTGCAAATTAACAAATAAATAGAGCAATTCTTTGGGAACTCCCCCAATAAAAGTAGATCAGCCCTCCAGATCCTTCCCCCAGGGCTGAGGAGGAAAGCTGGGAAATATTTTATGGCAGTTCTGTAGACTTTTAGAAATCATAACTACAATTGCCAACATCACTTTAGTAGTTGATGCAAACAATAGAGCTGGTGAGACAGGAACTCATCAATCCAGATGAGGTTTTCCCAAGGTTGGCAGAAGACAATGAATTATCCGTGAACTCAGAAAGACAGAAGGAAGAACTTCACTCCTGTGTATGATGGTTGGGGTGGGGCAGACCTTCTGCTTGACTATGGCTTCATTTTACTTTGCAGTGAAGAGACCGGTCTGTGTTGCGTGTGAACCTTCTGCCCCAAAGCAAGCAATTGGCTAAAGGGTTAAGTGTCTGAAGGATCAAGCTTTGCTGCTGAACAACTGGAAATTTTAATTCCACAATTTCTTGAAGATTCCAAACTTCCCACCCTGTTTAATCAATAATGCTCAGTGGTGGCCATGGATCCCGCTCCCCTCCCCATTGCTTTAGACCAGTTCATCTCCTCAATAAAATCCAAAATTCACTGTGATCCACAATCTGGTACGTAACCATATGGACAAGATGGAAAGGCTAACCCCAAAGGTGCATTCTTCACTCAGTTAATTAGAGGCTGTTAGGGTCAGGATGGGGAGGAACTAGAAAGAGAGTGACCATCATTTAAATATCTTCTGGGCATTGTTTAAATATCTTTTAGCAAGTATGTAAGATGAGGCGGTTTAAGTCTGAATATGCTGATGACTTTAGCTTGTTACAAGCTGACCCGGTGAAGGATATACTCTGAAAACAGCCCCTATTTAGCATCAGGAAATTAAAGGGCAAGATTTGACTTCTTATGGATTTATCTACCTGTTTTCAGCGACCCGAATGCAAGGAAGGGGCGGTTTCGGTGGGGCAATCTCTTCGTCTGTGGTATCCACCAACACTTCTGCTGTCGGAGTTATCCCTGCCGTCTTGTTGAGAATCTCTATCTCACGATCTGTCAAGGGAAGCTCCAACTGGCTGGAAAAGGGAAAAACTTAGTTGACCCCCCAGGTAACACACTGATAAGGCTGCGTCGCATTTGATGCAGCACGGAGAGAGCGTGTGCGGCACCAGGTGGCCAGTGAAAGCTGGTGTTGGGCCCAATCCTTCTTTAAAAAAGAATACACGTCTTTCCAACTCATGCAAAGATTTCAGCTTAGCTTTTCTCTTCTCAGGTCCTTGAGCATTTGTTTATTTAGATGGTTGTCTCTTTGGACATGCTGGCTGGACATTTAGATAGGTGTAGGTAAGATGGATGGATGGATGGATGGATGGATGGATGGATGGATGGATGGATGGAGGGGTCAGTGTTTCTCAACCTTGTCAACTTTCAGATCTGTGGACTTCAACTCCCAGAATTCCCCAGCCAACATCAGTAGACAAGATAGGCAGAAATAGAGATAGACACAGACAGAGAGAAGATATAAATGGAGAGGATGATAGATACAGGTGATATAGCTAGAGCAACAGAGAGGATAGATGAATGGATAGATGAAAGACAGACTTGAAAGGAGATAGAGATAGAAAGTGAGGTAGGTAGATACTCGCAGAATGGAAGGTTGCCAGGCACTCATGCCTGCCTTTTGTGAAACCCTCCACGGGGAGGAGGTAGTATCACTGGACCCATATGTGATGCCCCAGGACCACAATGTACCCAACTCTTTGGAAGAAATTCCTCTGAACCTTTTGTCTAATGGGGAGAGACTGCTGATCTTTTCCCTTGTTTCTTCTGTCTCATTTTCATTCTTGCTGTAAATCATAAGGGCCAGGGGGATGGTCCAGCTTAACGTTCATCAGGTAGTCATGGTACTCACCTGTCTGCTGTACACACAGGTAAGCTGGGCTTGACTGGGCTTGTGGGAGAGGGGTGTTCTTCCTTCTCATTCGTGAGCTTGACCAGCTCCTGGTCAACAATGGAATATGAGAAAAAATATATATATAAATTTGTTGTATCCATCTTATTCCCCCAGAGACACCATCCTCTCCTCACTCCCCCCTTCAAAACTCATTTACTTATTCCTTATTTCACCTGGTACAATTGTCCATCCCAAAAGCTCATACTTCAGAATGGAGATCAGATGAGAGAATGAATGAATGAATGAATGAATGAATGAATGAATGAATGAATGAATGAATGAATGAATGAATGAGTGTCCAGAACCAGGGACATATTTGAGAAGTAACTAAGGGCTTGTTGAACTGCCCATGTTGTACAAGTTGTTTGCATGGAAACCCCAGCTACAAAGAGAGAAGCAGGGGCTGGATAAGGGAAGCAACAAGACAACATTGACAAATTATTCAGAAATGGCATCAGGAACACATGCGGAGTACGTG
This sequence comes from Python bivittatus, assembly GCF_059951505.1. Classification (NCBI taxonomy): domain Eukaryota; kingdom Metazoa; phylum Chordata; class Lepidosauria; order Squamata; family Pythonidae; genus Python; species Python bivittatus. The sequence continues at coordinate 7,288,360 of NW_028277076.1, read as the reverse complement.
GATGTATCAAAGATGACCCAATTTTGACACAGCACAAGAGAAGAGAGTTTCTTGACGACAGAAAAGGAGGAGGCTGTTCTGATGAATAACATCCATGTGTTTGAGAAAGGCTGTCATGTGGCATTGTATAATCTGGGGTCTTCAGGACTACAGAAAAGGGATCGACCTATAGTGTTTCCATGTGTGGGATCACCAGCCCCACTGCTGCTGAACTTGTATTATTGTAGCATTGTTGGACAGCCTTGAACCTCAGTGTCCCATTTCTTACTTCTTCCTTCACCTCCCACTCCTCCAACCCCGCCTTTTCCATTGTTGGCTCCATATCTTCATGCCATCAAGCCCCAGAAGGGTTAAGGTTCAACACAAGCTTAAACCTCACTGTCCACTGTTGACTTCTGGCTTAGCTCACTATGGGAGTCTACCTCTCCTTCCTCCATAGCTTAACAGTTCAAGTTCCAGGGAAGTAGAAGGAACCCAAGGGTGGGTGGGGGAACAAATATATATCTATTGAAATCTGTAGCATGAACAATCTCAAAATATCTGGGCAATTTGGCTCCTGAAGAGGTTCGGTTTTTATTGTAAATCTAAATATAACAACTTCCTGCAGTGAATGGCAAAAAATAGGGAAATTGGCTTCTCAGAATATTCAAGCACAGAATCCAGAGCGTTGCATCAGAATCCTGGCAAAAGGAGATGTGAAAAATGGCAAAAGTCATAGAAAATAACTTTTGGTTTTGGATCTACCAATGTTTCAGAGACCAGGAAGATAAGAATGAGGCTATGGGAAGTTGCAGGAAAGGCAGTCTGCCTGGTTCTTCATCCAAACTTGGTTTAGTTATGGTGACCACAATCAGATGCAACAGTTGGCTAGAATCCTAGAACATCCTGGCTTATTGCAAATGTATGTCGCAAAGTCCCAATTAAATCAAGAATGGAACGTTTATGGTGCTCTCCAAACCACAGCTCCCAGTGTTCAATGCTGTGTCCTAGCCAGAACTGCAAACCCACTTTGTCCTCCTCTTGCAATTCCTGGCTTGTTTAGGAGAAATCAGCAGGTAACCCCACCTTGTATAACATGGTGAGCCTTTCAGTTTCTGGTTAGGTCTGTTGCTCCAGCTTTAGAAGGAGCCAAGTCACAGGGTAGACTCTCTTCAAGGTAATCCAGATTTACTTTTGTACACCAATGTACAGAACATGTTACAGCAGAGTTGTAAGCCATCCTTGGCAAAAACGTAAAAACACGGGGAAGGAAAATGGGAATTGAATATGCCTTGCAGTGGTCAGAGGTGGTGGAAACTGAACTGTCTGCCTGGATTTTCAACACACACTACCATCAACCAGATACCACCATCTTTAAACAGTTCAACACAAAAATTAATGGTACAGCCCAGCTCTTGGAGGGCTCACTCTAACAGAGAGGGCTTCACTCCAAACGTTGCCTCCATACCAAAAATGGAATAGACTACAGTATGGAAAGTCCTCCTGTAAATCACTAATTGGGATTGAAAGAAAGTCATTGCAAATTTAACCACCATGGATGATGCCTGGGGTTTTACCATTAGTGTGCTTTATTGGGTGATCAGCTGCTTCCAAGGGGCATTGGAATCTCATTCTTGCAATGGTCAGTTCTGAGAAATTAGCACGTTCTTAAGTTTGGAGCAGGGATGCTGACGGGATACCCAACCATAAAGTCATCCTTTCTCGTGTTGGATAGGAATTCTGGAAGCTGCCCCAACATTCCTGGAGAGCAGCAGGTTGAGGACTCTTAGTAGCTCTAAAAGGTGTTGCTGGAACACACCAAGGAGACCCCATACCTTAACTCCATCCAGAACAGCCTTGATAACCCCTTTGACCGTGTTCACCACCTCCTTGTCTTCAGCGTTGATTCCTTCGAGCATCACCTGATCGGACCAGCGAATCAAATTTCCCAGGCTCTGATACACCCGGCTGTAACAGGAAGTGATGGCAGAACTGCAGAGGTGAAAGAAGCAGAAATCATATGGGAGAACAGGCAGAGAGACTTGCATTATGGTATCCACTGCTGGGAATCGGCAATGCACTGCTCTGGAATTTTTTTATATTTAGAACTCCTCCGCATTTAAACAGGTGTCAACTTTCTGAATTTATACATTGGTATGTAGCAACAGCAGAGGGCAGCGCTTGGCTGGTCTCAGGGAGTTAAGGAGGGTCGGTCCCTGGATGGGAGACAATCAGGAAATCCTGGGTTAGACTAGGAAGTTGAAAAAATATCTCCGAAGAAGGCAACAGTAAGCTACTTCCATACTGCTGCCAGAAAACCATATGGATGCTTCCATGAAGAGATGACACCATCCACCCAACCGTGGCTGAACTCCAACAGCTAAGCAGGGTTGGGCCTGTTAGTCCTTGGGTGGGCATCTACTAGGAAACCCAAGGGATAAAAGCTAGACTGGCAAGCTGAAGAAACATCTAGGGAGAAGACAAGGGCAAACCACTTATTATTGCCAAGAAAACATCATGTCCATGAAGTCACCTAGAGTTGAGCTTAATTCAAGGGAGACTTGACTGACTAGGTAAAGACTCCCTGGGGTGCTCCAGATGTTGTTGAATGACTATTCCCTGCATCTGGCCAGCCTGTCTAATGGGAAGAATCCAGAGCCGTAATCCAAGCCACACAGAGAGAGCCACAGGTTGCTTCCCCCAATAGATAAGCCTGCATGAGTAAAGACAGGCTGGAACTATGATCACCTTGGTTGCCCCACCAGAAGCAAGCCACATCAGTGCAAATCCTTCTTCTCAATGGAGAAGGACAAGACTTCTGTGATGTTAGAACTCTGGTGATGATTGATGGAGCTGTCTCTGATCTCAGAGCAGACCACAGCCATCAGAGATGGCTATCAGTGGACAACCTGGTGAGATGCCCAAAGGGCTTTCTCCTTTTTAAGGAAGGTGGCAATGGGCCAGCAGAAGCAGGATGGGAGAATCTAAGAATAATGACCCCAAAGAATGAGGGAATGGCCAGAAAACACCTGGTGATGTCATGATACATCAAGTGAATAAAATGGGACAAGTTCAGGCAAAATTCTAGATTAACATTCCCCCCACAAACCTCAGCAAGATTAACAATAGTTTTACAAGTTCTGTAAACGTGGCTGCAACTTGGTGTAAAGTATGGTATGAACACAACCCGTGGAAATTCAACTAGACTTGCTGGTGCAAATATATGATGTGGTTTAAGGAAACTGCTTAGCAACGTAAGACACTGAAGATGACCTAAAGCATCCAGAGGGGAAGAATTAGGTAGAAATGATCACCCCAATCTCTGTTGCAGATTCTGGGGAAAGTGACAACCCAAACTCTCCAACCTTCTTAGTCAGGATGCCACATCATGACTCACCTCTGCTGAATCCGTGGGTCCGTCTGCACCAGGGGCAAAATGGCTTCCAGAACCTTACTTGCAGATCCGGGCAACATTTCCAACACCTTGTTATCGATTGCCATTTTGTCCACGATGGTCTTAAAGTAGCGTAGGGCGCTCACTACATCCTTCTCCTTCTCTTCCAGCCTTGTCAAGTTCTGAGAGACAGAAAGAGCATTTTTACAAAGGTTCCTATTTAATAGAGCGAATAGTAAAGACATGCAAACCGATTTGAAGTCAACCCATTCTGAACCCACAAAAGGCAGTTTCCATCATGTTTTGAGATGTCTGAAACCTGGCAGTTTTGAGCTCACAGTTCCCAAATGGTCAAAACAGACCGTTTCAAATGTAAAACCATACCCAGAAACAGTTTTGCACTGAACACAGGCCATTTCAAAATAGGTGATTCAAATGTTTAATGATTTGAATACGGTTAGTGTATATTTTTACGGAAAGCAATACCAAACTCAGTTTCCCAGTAGATCAGCAGCTTGCAATGATCTCAACTATCCTTTACAACCCATGCTGTTTTTCAGGTGAAGAAAAGAGATCACAATACTGTATTATTATGCAAATAATAGGCCAAAAATAAATTGTACAAAAGTGGTCCCCTTTGTTCCATCAGCACCAACCTGGTTGGGAAGGGAGTACTAGTTGTATTGTTCGAATACACCCCCCAGTCCAGGAAAGATGGATAGAGGAAATTGCAAAGAATGATTTGATTTCTGGCCTCATGTTCAACAGAGACGCAGGTGCCAAGAAATGTTGACAAAACAGTCTTCCCTTCTGTCAGCCTTACAAGGTAAACTAGACAGGAAACATGACTAGATGAGCTAATTCTACTTTATTGTAAGGTGACATTAACAGAATCCTGCAAGACTGAAAGTACATCTCTCCCCCCGTCTCCTTTACAGCCTGAGAAACTAGGGAGGGTCCCTTCTGAGCCTTTCTCCACCCATTATGCAGCTGAGGGCTATGCTTCCTCTTATCTGACTGTTCCCTTGGCAGGGTCTCTTGGTCCAGACTCCCAAGGTCATTTCCACATACCATTACACCTTCTATAGCCCACAAAACCACCCAGGGCAGCTGCCTCGGTATGAAATCTGAAAACTTCCTCCTTGCAAATTATCATGAAAAAGGAAATGAGTGCTCTCCAGGGCCCGTTTGGAGGAACCTGGACTTGTGTGAGCAACGCAGAGGAATGCTGTTATGTTGTGCATCTGCCCTGCTGATACACATTCCTTCTGCACTCAGCCAGCCCCCATGCTTGGTGAGGGTTTGCACTTTACATCAAATGATAACAACAGATGTTTGGTGGGTCCTCTTGATCGGTGTATGCGAGTCATGGAATGGGCCTGGGGGCACCAGGGGCATTTAATGCCTAGAAAACATGCACAGTAGATTGTGCAAGGTCTGGTATGTTGCTGTATCGATTTGTTTCACTCCGTCACGGTTCTCTTAAATTTGCTGGTCACTGACAGAATAAAGAGGTGTGTCGGTGTGCCACCAACGCCTTTAATAGCAGGACGCTCCTTTCAGAGGTCTGCACCAGGTGAGTATATAGACTGAGGCTGTTCTCGTGTTTTCTGCATCGCTCCAGTTGGACTTACGAAACTGGAGAAAAAGCCATCACTGAGCTGCGTCCGCTGCACTGAGTTTCCAGGAACGCCGTTTTCCTCCGGCAATCCTCTGAAGCAGATCGTGCGTGAGAAATGGCCAACGCACAGAGGTCACTGTCAAATGTGAACAAGTGTCACATTTTGGGCCCAGCAGGGGAAAGCACCGGGGAACCAGATCTTCTAAAGAAGACAAGCTTAGCATGCCTGTCAATGTGTCGTAGCTTTGACCAAATGCCCAAATGCATAATTGTGCATTTCAACACTAGCTTTGAGGATTCCCATTTCCACCTTAGGTGGCACCAAGGTTGATCAGGCCAGGGTTCTGAAAATAAATGCAAGGAAGTCGTTGATACAACCTGCTTGCGTGTTTAAGCTAGTTTGAAGCTTTTGTCCTGGGCTAACCATGCAACACCCGGCCTGTTGTTAATCATCCCCTCCCACTGATTCAAGGGACAAATCAGGTTGTTAAAAGGGATTAGGGTTCCAACTCCTCAGAGATGGATCTTGCAAAAACCAGCCTGCGGAAATGCTTGCTTGGTAAATAAAATCACTCCATCTGGCAAATTGCCACCGTCGTTAGCAAGGCCCTTATAGGCTGTGTCCTCCAGAAAATGGGGAGGGCCAAGAAAAAGTGGGGGGGGTGAAGACTCAAAAAATCTGATTTCATCCAATTTATGTCTGAATTTAATTAAAATAAAATGCATTAAATACAGTTAATACAATGGCTCCCTTCCCTGCTTATACTCAATCATGGAATCACCTTGAAAATGGCAATTTGGCAGCAACTTTTTGGAATAGCTTCATTCAACAAAAAAGAAAACCAACACCAAAGCAGTTTTAAGTTCTCTTTGCTATCAAGTTTGTTTCAACGGGAAACCCCCCTTCCAAAGGGAATCCACTTATCGGTACAGCTGGACTAGCCAAGAGGAAACAGATTGTGGCCTTAATGACAAAAGTGAGGTCTGTCCCTTTAAGGACTTTCAGTCCTCATCTGGGTGGGGTATTGTGGGTGGAGCCATAGATGAGGAAGGCTATAAAAAGTTGGAAGTCTCCAAGGTCCTGAAATCTAAGGTCCTCTTTGGATAACGGGCAGATGGCAACTCCAGAATTCCTCAGTCTATGTGGCCATTGATGAGTTGAAACCCAAAACTTATAGAGGGCATCCAGGCTGGGTGAGGATCTGCAGAAAACCATGGAGACATCCTCACGTAACTGTCACAATTATGAACTTGCATTCAACGTCTGATACAAAGACATGCACCATTCATGGGATGACATCAGGCATACTGTAGAGTGTCAGGAAGATGACCTTGATGGAAACACATAAGATCTGTTCCCTAGAACAAAGAGGCTGAAACATTTTTTTGAATCCAGAGCCACGAGATAACATTCAGAAGTGACTCAGACAGACACCTCCCCAATTCACTGGAATATAAGAAGGAGGTCCAGCACAGACGTGCAAGATTGTTATGATAGCCAAACTCAATCAAAGTAGTTTTAGCCTTCCTGTGGAATTGATTTCCTGGTCTGGTTTACCTAGTAGGGCTGACACACATTTCCTCATTTGGCTTGGACACCCATGTCTCACAATACTCAGAAGCTTTCATTCTGACCTTGATACTTACCTACCCTTCCAAGTACTCTTCAACCAACTCAGGAGTAGCGGTGATACAGTCTGCTTCCCCTGGCTTCTGCTTCCAAAGGCATGAGGCCCACCAGCTTACCTTGTTCACTACCTTCTCGGGCGATTTCACCACTAGATCAGGCTGTTTCCCTTTCTTAGATGGGGTCCTTTTTATTTTGGGCGAATGGAACTTGTCTTTTAACTTCATGGTGAAAGAAGAGAGATGGGAACGCTGAGAATCTAGGAAAAGAAGGACAGTAGAACACAGTAAATAAATGGGAACATAATTGTTCTTGTGTGTGAATTGTTTTAGAACCTTGTCGTACACCACCCAGAGTGACTTTTGTGATGAATAAGTCACTTCCTATTTGTGGAAAAATATACCTGAATTCCAAGTTTTCTGGGTTTTTTTATTTTATTTTATTTAAATAGCCAGACAAAGTGACAACAAGGATGATTGCGTTGGGCCAATTCTTTCTCCTTGCAGATGACAAGACCTTCGCACGACCTATCTTCCCAATTCTCCCTGCTGCTCTGAGGCCCAGATTCTTGGCCAACTGAAAAGGACAAGCCAACTTACTCAGAAAAAGGCAGAGAACAAACCATGACCTTGTGTGGTCAGAGGCACCAGATGACAAAGGAGCAGGGGGAAAACTTGAGCAAAATTCCAGCAGATGTTGCTGAGTCACACTCAAAGTGGCCACCGCACACCCAGAAACACACCAACTGCACACTCTGGCACTTGTGTTTCATCCCAGGCTTGGTGACACAACAGAGTGACCATTCATACCTGCAGACTATTCTCACCACCCTAGAAAACTCCTCCACCTTTGTGGGGGGAAAGGAAGCTGTATTTTCATGGCAAAGTCTGCAATCTGTCTGCCACCTGAATAGCAATCTCTATCTGCTTTTCTCATGTATTTACCATTTATTTAGAAAGAAAAGGCCAGCTCTCCCCTCTGGGAAAAGCCCAAATTTAAAGGCCCTTAATCTTCTTAACCTGAAATTTAAGATCAACCAGGTGTAACCCACCAGAATTATTCCTATTGGGTTTTATGGACAAGGAATTAGAAAAAAAATACGGGAAATTCATATGGTATATGGCAACTGTGGCAAGATTATTGGATGCAAAAAGTTGGAAGAGCAATGAAATACCTACAGTCCAGTGGAAGACTGGATTATAACATTAACCGAACCTGCGGAAATGGCAAAGCTGACCCGTTTGGCCAGAGAAAAAACAATAAAGACTTTTTTAAATGACTGGAAACCTTATATAGACTTTTTGCTGAAAGGAGGAAAAACTGGATTGATGATCTGGGGATTAAAAAGGGACAAAGAGGTTGGGGAAAAGATTTAGATAATAATTCCTGGATAGAAAGAAGGGTAGAAGGCATAAAAGTATGGGTTTTTTCCCCCTTATTTCTTTCTTTTCTATGTACTTCCTACTTTCTATCTTTGCTTCTGTTTGTTTTATGTACATCGAAAATAGGTTAATTTTCACTGAATTAACATTGAAAAATTACATTGAAACGACATTGAAAAATTTGAAAAAAATGGAAAAAATGGAAAAACTACATTGAAAAATGTTAATAAAAAAAAATCAATCCGCTATAACCCTGTACTGATTTTTTTCCCCTCCATCCCTATCCGCAGGATTTTTCTTGTAGTCGTTCCCAACTTGGTGAAATGTTTTTTTCTTAGGAAGCTCAAACACTTCTTTTGTCTCCTTGGATGGAGGAATGTAGAGATAGCCTTGATGAAAGTGTACAGAAGGCACTTAATGTAAGATTTGATGGTGGTCACCCTCTCCAACTTCTATGCCAATTAGGACTCCAATGGCAACTTGCGTGGTGGTTTTCTATGGCTTCTATTGACCATTTTTGTAGCCCACCTGAACCTGAAAATTTAGGGTCGGGTTCAACAGTGAACACACAAAATCACAATGTAAGATTCTTCAGCCCCCTGCAAGATGGACTCTACTGAACAATCAACTTGGATTAAAACTATGGTGAAATAAGTCTCTTGTTGTTAAAAAAAAAATCAAAATCCTGACCAATAGGATCAGAAGCATTTCCCCTCCCCACTTTTTTCCTTCCTCTTTTCTTTTTTCGTGTTTACCCTCCGGTTTCTGTAGTTCCCTTTCTACAGTTTGGGGATGACGCTTTCAAGGCGACGAAATTCGGTTTGCAAATGTTACAAGCTGCCTTGCCTTCCTTATCCTGAGGATGGATTTAAAACTTCAACATTTTGAAAAAAAATGATACAGTGGTGTTTATGCAGTGTGGGTCTGCCTTTTTTTTATCACAACTTTATTAAATTTCAAAAAGCAGAAGGATAAAAACGAACACAAACCAATAATCAGGAAAGAGAATAGAAAGAAAGAGCTAGAGATGAAGAAAAAAAGCAAAAGGGATGGAAAGGAGAAAAGGAGAAGAAGAAAGATAGCGTGGCTCTGCCTTTGATATCACCCCAAAGCCCCTTCGATTCCCCAAAATGGGACAGCTTGATTCCCTGGTTCAGGTCTCTTCTTAAGATAACTAGAAAGGCCATTTCAGTCTCCTTGATCTTAAAAAGCTCCCCAAAACTTATTATCTGCCACCTTTCTGAGTGAGGGATGAGTGAAGTCATTATGCAGAAGCTCAATTTTAACTTGCTCTCTCTCTTCTAAACTGGACAAGGGGATGGGCTGTGCTAAGCCTGGTTCAAAAGCTGGCCAGAAAAGGAGAACCACGCAGGCCAGACTGGAAGTCGAGAAAGAAGGAAGGAAAGAAGGAAGGAAGGAGGAGAGAAAAGGAGGCACCAAGCGGGATCTGGTTTGGCAGATAATTTTCACCTGGAGGCTACGGCTTCGGCTCTTCTCGTTTCCAAAAATAAGTTTCAAACACAGAGGCGTGCTTGGGGTCCACACGGATGGAAACCTTGCTCATTGCGTCTGTTTGGCTAAAGGGTGCATGCCTTGCCTGGCTGCGTTTGAACAAGCTCCAACGGCTGAGTCACGGCCTTCCCCGGCTTTAAAGTTTGCTTTGCCGCAACCCAGCACGCGCTTGACTTCTGACTACGGGGGGCGGGGGGGAGTATCAGCTGGCGACTTCCAGACAAGAGCATTGGGGGCGGGGGAGGAGAAGGAAGTCAAAGCAATTCCTCTCTAACCTCCTCAATCCATCATTCCTGGCTAACAGTTTGACATATGGTTGGGTACAAACCTTCGCAGCCCTTCCAGTAAGCGACGCCAGAACATTACGCCTATTGGAGGAAGGTTGGAGTGCGGGGAAGTCACAGGATGGATTTAACAGTACAAGAGAAAGAGAGGGAGGGAGGGAGGAAAAGGAGAAAAGGAAAGAGAAGGAAGGAAGGGAAGAGAGAGATCAGGGAGGGAGGGAGGGAGGGAGGGAAGGAAGGAAGGAAGGAAGGAAGGAAGGAAGGAAGGAAGGAAGGAAGGAAGGAAGGAAGGAAGGAAGGAAGGAAGGAAGGAAGGAAGGGTGATGCAGGTCAGTCAAAACTTTTTACAGGCTGGAAGCCCCCAGAATCTTTCCAACTCAGGAAAAGTAATAATTCCCAAAGTTCTTTTTGGGGTTGTATGCGAGGGGCAACCGATATTTCAGGAGCCATTCTCTTTCAGCAACAAGTCCCAGCCTGCTATGATTCGAAGAGTTGCACCAGGGGCTACAGAGGAGACTTACATCCAGGTTACGCAACTCTGCCCGTTCAATCCACATTTTCCTCTGTCCTTCTGCCTCACCATCCCTGGAGGAACAGCAGAGGCCGAGGAGTGAGTTCAAGGCCAGCCAGGCGTGAAGGGAGGGGAGCAGCAGAGGAGGAAGGAGATGGCGGGTCAAGCATGGGAGGGTGACCCACGGGTCAGAGGGGCCAAACTGGTGGGATTTCTCAGGAATGTTCAGGGCAGTCATAAAATCATAGAAGTGGAAGGTGGCCATAAAGGTTGGGCCCAGTACTTAGTACCACTTCTTCAGCCAAACGAATGAAGGCATCTTAAAAATCTCCAGAAATGGAGAACCCACCACCTCCGTTAAGTAGACTCTTTTACTGTTTGGTAGATTTTACTGCCACAAAGTTTTTCCATATATTTAAATAAAGTCTATGTAACTGCAACCTCAACTCATCTTTTCACCCTCTGATCTACTCTACCCTATATAATTTATAATTTATAATGCCGCCGAAATCAAACCATGTGACTCTGGGTGGTGTACGACATAAACACACAACAACAAAAGGAATAATAACACAAAAACTAACAACAACCAACCAATATCGGAATACGAAAGTTAAAAGCTAATATATAAAATATAAAATCTATGTATTAAGCATTACGGAGACAGAAATATTCCTTCATACCCTACTCATTCCACCCCAAGCAGCCAATACTAATAACTTTTTAATACGATGGTGGTAATAATTACTACTGCTACTATTATTATCATTATTTATAAGGCCAACAAACCAAAACCCAAGATAAGCTTATCTAAATAATAATAATTTATTAGATGCATGAGGCTGCCAAATCAAAACTCAAGATGGCAGAAGGAGGAGAAGGAGAAGGGAGGAGGAGGAGGAGGAAGAGGAGAAGAAGGAGAAGGGAGAAGGAGGAGGAGGAGGAGAAGGAAGGAGGAGGAGGAGCAGGAGGAGGAGGAGCAGGAGGAGGAGGAGGAAGAGGAAAAGAAGGAGAAGGAAGACGGAGGAGGAGGAGGAGGAGAAGGAAGAAGGAGGAGGAGCAGGACGAGGAGGAGGAAGAGGAGAAGAAGGAGAAGGAAGAAGGAGGAGGAGGAGGAAGAAGGAGGAGCAGCAGCAGGACGAGGAGGAGAAGGAGAAGGAGAAGGAGAAGGAGAAGGAGAAGGAGAAGGAGAAGGAGAAGGAGAAGGAGAAGGAGAAGGAGAAGGAGAAGGAGATTCATCAGGCCACCAAACCAAAACTCAAGATGGCCTTATAAATCTAAATAATATTCAAAGTTCAGGAAAACAAACCCCAAAGTCCTTTTTGTGAGTGACCACAAACAGTGACCGACTCAATGCAAAATACTTGCCACCCCTGGTTTAAAGGAAAATTTAGAGACTTTGGTGAGGGAGGGGAGGAAAATCATTGTTAATCCAGCCTGCATAGCGCTTCACAGAGTCTTCTAAGTGACAGTTGGCTGCAAAGGAGCCAAACTCCAATTTTAAGGAAACACCAACACGTTGGTTTTTCACCCAGTATTCATGAAGCGGGGAGGAAACGGCTTTCTTGCACAAGCTACTTGCTCCATTTCTTTGCTGGGCGCAGACTCGGGACCACGCGCACAGACACAGAACCAGTCCGTGTTCGCTACCACTTTGACGGAATTCCATGCGCTCGCCTGCGTGGAATTTCTGGTTGCCCGTGGTGAACGGGGTCGTGCTTAAGTACAAGGCTGTAAAGGGGGAAGCCTGTCACCGGAGCTTCAGCAAACAAACCATGGATTAAAAAAATCAGCCCGCAGTAGATAAACCCAACCCCAGGGACTTAGCGGCTCACGGCTACTTGAACAAGGACCTAGGAGCGATTTAATGGATTACTTGCACCTCGGGGACGGGAGGTCTCAAACGACACACCCTTGCAATGGGAGGCCGCCGTGCTTGGCTCCCACTGGACAACGCCTGGCTGATTTTCTTTTGAAGCAGAAGAGCGGTCCCCACCAAACATCCTGGAAACCCGCCACCCCGAACCTTTGTAGCTCGGGTGGAGCCGTCCCCAGATCCTCTCCAGGGAATGGGGTTATTTGGAAAACAGACAGGGATCCAGAGGAAGAGGGTGGAGGGGGCGAGGCGGGTGGAACTCGGAGAGGGTGCCAAGACAAGAGAGACATTATGCCTCATGCTGTCATCCTTCCAGAGGGACAAGCCACAGCTGTACTCTACTTGGCTCGGACGTGGAAACTAACTAACCAGGAAGGAAGGGAGCGAGCTGGTCAGGGCAAGGTGGGATGACTCAGAGATTTCATGCGTGCTGTCCATTGGGGCAGGCCAAGGGAGCGAGTGAGACGTGTCTATTTGTAGCAGAAGAACCTGGTCCTCTGGATCCGGTTCCTCCCCTTAAGCAGCAACAACGGACCAGCCCCATCCCCTGTGGGACGGTTAGACAAGAAGGGAAGATGAGATGGAGGGGTGAGTTTAATCAGGAACAAGGACTAGATCTGTCATCTCCCCCCCCCCCCCATGAAACGTTCAACCCAACTGAAACAACAGAAACACACAACAGGGTTCTCTGTTTCTCCGCTTACACGTTTTCACCATCTACGCACAACGACGCAAGTCTATGTCGCGCCTCCAAAGCTCCCCCAGAAATGCCTCTGATAATCTTGTAAGGGAGGTGACTTGGATGGGTTGAAAAAGACCACAAAGCAGGATTGAAAAAAGCAATGGAAATTGCACAAAGGGAAAGTGGAGAAAAATATACCCAAAGTTTGCAGAAAGCAAAGCGTTCAGAACGGGTTTTTGATTTGGATGGGCGACCAAAGGGAAGGATTCTGTTGTATTTTTCCTCTGATTTTTTATCGACAGCCAGGGATCAAATACATTCACTGACACAGACAAAGAAAAAAGGAACTGAAGTGGGGTGAGACACAAAACTGTAATACTGGAGTGGACAACAAGGAAAAATGTGCAGTTTCGCCTCCCTTTCAAAAATCGCAGTTGATCTGTTGGCTAAGAAGAGAAAAATCATTTTCTTCTTCTGAACTTCCGTAATCGTTTGATGATTAAAGAGGTTATGAAATCTTTGCCCATAAAAAGGGCAGTGAAAAAATATGGGTAAGTCTAATTCAGCTTCCCCAATAGGGGTTAAAGTTTGAATTAATAATAAATTGGGCTAGCAATTTAATTGATTTCTGAAATTTATAGAGGGCTCCCATTTCAAAAGGCGCATGAGCTCTTTTAATGAAGAAAGTGGACAAACAGCCCCAAACTGTTGCTCATGAGGAGGACCTGGAATCCGAAATGAAAATTTGGCAAAATAATGCAGTGATTTTAACCTCTTTGGCCAAACAGGGACAATGTTCTGTTGGGAGGCAAGGACAGGAAACACCTAATATTTGAAGAAGGCCATAACAGCAAAATGGCAGCCATGATCAGCTGGGCTATTTCACACAATTTATATTTATTGATTCATAAAACCTATTTCTAGGGCTGTGCTGACTCCAGAACCACTCGATAGCTTAACAGATCACCATATCAAAAAAGGACAATAGTCATTCAGAACATTCTGGCAAGAGTTTTCATTCTTCCTCTTTTGTGGCGAGAAGGTTGGTGGCTTTAAAAAAAAACTTTAAAAAAATTAGCTTTAGGGTTTACAGTATAGATTGTATGGATTTGCTGCCTTGAATTAATAGGGATTTATACTGTCAAATGAGGACATTGAGTAGAATAAGGTTCTGGAGAGCGTAGAAAGGTCAATTGGATTGTCCATCTTAGCCTTTTAGAAAGGGTTGGACAACAAGTTCAAAATTGTCTCTGCTTGAGAGAATGGGACCAGCCTCGGAAGTCCTGCTTTGATTTCTGAAGCTGCAAGCTAGTCTGAGAAGACAGGAAAAGAAATCCTCAGAGAAGGCAACCACGGGCTACTTTGTCCATCAAATCACCAGAAGTCAAGATGAACTTGAAAGAAACTTGACCTTTTGGATCTCTTGAAACAAGTTCAAGGAAGGGAGATGGCTTGAGATGTGGCATAGAAGTCAAGCAAAGCAAATGACAGGAGGAATGCTTTGCCTGGAGAAATGAAGATGGACAGGAGATGTGATCATGGTGACAATATCTGAAGGGCTATCACCAGATAGGAGAGAAACCAGACTGACAGGCTTTAAAACTGAACACATCTCAAGGGCATTCTGTTGAGAAGTCTGGCTGACGAGAAAAGGCAACCACAGAGATGACACAGGCACTTAAAAATGAAGTGCCTGAAGGGGTTTGCAGGACAAGAACCAGCTTGGAAAGTCACACCCTCCAGAAACAAGAAAAGGATGCCTGGAGTTGATCCTTTCTTAGAATCATCTGCTTCAAACCAGAGATGGGGGTAAGGGAAGAGAAGAAAGGACTATCTGGGCTCCATTGCCTTTTTGAGGCTGCGTCTCATTCTCCTCTTGGGACTCCTTTGTCTATCTCCTTCTTGGAAAGCAAGTCTGATAGCCTGGGTTTGGATTTCAACGCATCTCGTGGTCTGGGATTCTATAATGAAGCCCCCTGTTGCCAGGGGCTGTTTACCTGTCGTCCAGGCAACGGGGGTGATGTCATCGGTCCCTTTCACCAGAAAAACACACAACTGTGGGGAGGGGGAAGAGTGGCTTTGGGGAACAGCAATCAGCCTCTCACCCAAGTGGTCCATGAGCTCAGATGCCAAGCCCTCCAGGGATTTAATTATGATTGTTATGTTTAAAGAAGCACCAGCTTACTCCAAAATGTGCTGCTACGTCAGCATTCATCTCAAGCAGCAAATGGAAACGGGAGCCAACCTGGGGCCAGGGAAGAAGGTTGTAAGGCTGGCGTCCCCACCATCTGCAGAACTTCAGAACCAGCCATCAAAACCAACACTAAGCATGGTTTAATAACCTCTAAACCCTGGAAGGCAAAAGAGGGAATGGAGAAGGTGAGATGGAATCACCTGCAGAAGGAGAGGAACCCAAATGACGCAAAGTGGCCATGTCTTCTGAACTTTATTGATTTAAATCAAATAATTTAATTTAATTAAGCTTCATCACGTCTGCCATCTTTTACCTTTACCTTTTATGTTTTATTGATTTTGTTGTAATTTTTTTGTTTGTTGTGAGTCACTCAGAGAAGTTGAAAGTCAGGTGGCATACAAATTTAATATACGATGACTATGACTGCTCCCAGTGAAAGAAATCAAATTTAGTATTATTATTGTTAGCTTTTTGGTCCTAGTACCGAGCACGACCTTTCGGTCCCAACACCCTTTGCACGGCTCAAGGGAGGTCAGTCCTCAACCAACCGCATCTCTTAAGTCCAATATCCAATAAAATAATTGCTATGCAAAAGGTTTATATTCCTTTCCAGTTCCTGCACCCCTCATTTGCCTCCATTCCAATCTGGAGTGCATACAAACTAACCATGTTTTGTAAACAATGGCTCAGCGTGTCAAGCAAATCCATGCAATGGTGGTTTATTGAATAGATAGAGGTGGGCACCATATGAGAACCAAAGCTAGGCTCGTATAAACTTGGAAAGATGGATTATGAAAGATCATCTGGCTGAAAGAAGCTTGCATTTCAAGATAGGGTAGCGTTGAAAGCAGTAACATCAGTTCACTGAGTGATCATGCAAGAAGCAACTTCAGGTAATATTTTACTAGCCATCAGAGTCATCTAAGTCTGAAATTGATCAGAAATAGCCTTAAGACTTCCAAAAAACTCTTATTGATATTCTGTCTCCAAACAACTGCACGAAAGCAATGCCCAAAGCTTGGAAAAAAATTAGCGTGGTAGCAAAGGCAGGAGAAACTGCATCCATGCATCGGTGAGGTTCCTCACTTAGAAACCGTAAGAGATCTGTGGAGATCTATGCTGGTCTTTGTAATAAAGATTTGATTTGATTTTGATTTGATTTGCTGAGATCTGTTCCAACCCTATCCAACTACAACCACATTCCTAGCCTCTCTGCAGGGAAACGGGGTCATAACCCCACTTAAAAACAAGGTGCAAATGAAACCATTGTTTTATTCCTATGTGCAAATCTACTCAATCCAGTTTCTGTTGAAGTCGTATATTCAATTCAATAAGATTTCTCCAATCAAGGACTTGACATTTATCCACCTTGATTAAATTCATTTCGGTTTCAATCCTCTCTTGCCACCCTTCTCTGGGCCAGATGGTGTGGGCTAGGGGGTGGCAATTTCTCTCCCCCACAATGCCCCAGTCTAACATCTAGGTGTGGCACAGATTTGATGGCTATAGAGTTCCAAGGTAGTTATCACACCACAGACACAGTCTTGGATTGTTAGAAATCAACCAGTTGGATCATGGCCAAGGGTGGGAATGGGAGGCATGGCTACAATGCCATCTAAGGAACTTTCTTTTGGAGGAAGAACAATATAATAACAGTTGGAAGGACTGCAAATGTGTCATCTGGAGAAGACCTATCAAAGAGAAATGGACCTCTCAGAAGGTCTATAATACCCATGCAGGATACCACACCCAAGGAGACTAAAGCTTTGTCTTTGATTGTAAGACCAGATCAACTGGGCTTAGGTTAGATTTTGCCTAAATTTTAGGAAAAATATCAGAATGGTAGAAGCAGTTCAGTGATGGAAGTAGGTATCCCAACCAAAATAGAAGATATGGTGAATATTAGCGATTTGGACTAGATCAGCCTTCCTCAATCTTACCCCCCCCCCCGATGGATAAATGGGTGCATGTCAACTTTGGGAATTCTCTGCAATGGCCATGATGGCTGGGAAACTCTAGGACTTGAAGGTCCCTCTTCTGGAGCACCTTGATGGGGTAGACAACTATCAGCCACATCCTATTTTTAGGGCTCCCTGATTCAGATAAAATGCATTTATGGAATTTGCTACCATTGAAAACGCACTGCCGGGGAGTTAACAACAGGAAAGGAGACATTTCCTTCACATCCGGCTTGCAAGCTTCCCAAGAGATGTCTGGACCAGTTACTGTGGGAAACAGGATGCTGCAATTGATGGGCCTGTGGATCTAGAAAGGGCTCTTCCTTTAATTCAGTGGTAATACAACCATGTAAACAAGCCTTTTTCAAAACTCTTGCACAAATCAGAATCCTTGAACAAGAGGATCCGGTCACACAAAGGGAGCCAATAGGATTCTACCTGCTTCTCTAAAATCCTCCATTTTCAGAGACCGGGCTGGGTAGACCTAGGAGTGGCATGAAGATCAAAACAAGAGCAGAAGGGAGAAAGCAATGCACACTGGTGTTGTAAAGAGGCAAGTGATGTCACTGCACCAATTATGTCATGACGAATATGATGTCATCATAGCTCCTGCTGGACACCAGTGGCCCTTCTGATACCAACGAACCACAATTAACAGAACGGACAATTCATATGTGAAGGAAAGTTCAAATTAAGACCAACCTCCACAGGACTCCATTCACAAAACCCACTGACCTTGATTGGGAGGCGGAGCTGGCACTCCCTGTAAGCTAGAACAAACTAGCCATGGTTAAGACTGAGTTTAACCCACTGTACAGAATGCAGCCTATGATTTACTGCTCTGTTACAGAGAAGTTCTGCCCTTCTCTCTACACTGAGTGTGACTGGACATTAAATCACTCCTGATGGAACACAACATAACTCACCATCTAAGGAGGCTCTCTGTGGTCCCTGCCGCGGCTGTAGCTCCTTTCCATATTTGGAAGCCATGCCTAGAATGGTGAGAGATTCAGAAACATTGGGAGGAGGGGTCGGTTAGTAACTCTGCCTCTTCTACAGCCTGTAAGTACACTTTTCTAGTAGCCCGATGTCCGCTGCCAAAGTGAGACACTCAAATAAGAAAACCAGGAGAAGTCCTCACCATGAATACACAACTAACAATAAGCGTGCTTCTGGCAACAAGTGGAGAAGAGAAGAATGCAGGAAGACACAATAGCTGTCTTCAATCATCTGAAGGGCTGTCGTGGAGAAGACAGGGCCGAATTGTTCAATGTCATTGCCGAAGATGGGAGAAGAAAAGAAAGGAGGAGCTTAAATTACAAGGAAGTGGATTTTGGTGGGACATCTGGAGGAGTTTCTGAATGGTAAGAGCTGTTCGACAACAGAACAGGCTATTCCAGAAGGTGGTGGACTCTCCTTTGCTAGAGGCATTTCAACAGACGCTGGGCGGCCATCTGTCAGTGATGCTGTAATCGTCAATTCCTGAACCTGGCAAGGAACTGGACTAGCCCAGTGTTTTTCTAACTTGGCAACTTTAAGATGTGTGGACTTCAATGCCCAGAATTCCCCAGCCAGTAGGTATGGACTTCAACTCCCAGAATTCCCCAGCCAGCATGCTAGACTAGACAGCTCCAAGCTCTTTTCCAACCCTTCCATCCTATGATTCTTCCAAAGTTATATTTTTGTCCAGGTTCTCTGTTTCATAGGCTTAAAAAAAACAAGATCGCCCGTGGCAATCTTGTGATCCCCAGACGGTCCAGCAGTAACATTAGCAGTAACATACCGAGTAATGCTTTCTTTGGAAATTGAGTCAAACAGTCAGTAACTAAAATAAAACACAGAAATAAGTCACAAGCTATTAAATGAAGTGGGAAGAACTCCATAACACTCCATAAAGTGTCCTCAGGTTAAAAGTATCAATACATCAAGACACCATTTTCATTCAATCTGCCAACAACGGACATGCAGTTAACTCTCAGCTGTTCAAAAGCTGGGCAGAAAAGAAAATGGAATTAGAGGTTTGCTTCTACAGGTTTAAACCGAGTTCACTGTTCGGGCATCAGGTCAGAAATACCAAGGGATCTGTTTTCTGTGGTCATAAAAATCCATCCAGGCTCCTAGATGCCAATGCGTTCTGTTCTACTTGCTTCCAAAGGAAAATTAAGTTTTTCCCAGCTGCCCAAAGTGACGATCTCTTTTTCGATTGCAAACATCAATCAGCTTTTCCATTTTGTTTTTTATTGCATGCTGCCCAGAAACACGTTCGTGAGATGGGCGGCTCTATAAATGGGATGAACGAATGAATGAAAAGATAAACACACTCTCCATGGTCATTGATCTTTTGAGTGAATGAAAGGGTTAACCTGAAATCTGCATACACTGCATAAATTACTCACATATTTATCTGTCATTGGGTTCATTCTGCTCTCACAGCCAAATGAGAATTGATTTTTGAGAAATCAATTCCTCTTCATTTTTCCTATTCAGTTGCCTTATCTCTATCTGCTCTTACTGGTGTACTGTCTACCCCAGTAAACAAAGGAAGTGATTTTGTAAAACAAGTAGAAGAGGTTGACTTAATCCCAGGAGAATTGGAAACCAAACATTGTAAAGTTATCAAGATTTTGTCAGAGTAGTTCTCTACTACCTCTCTCATATTATGGAGACCCATCTGTAGATTTATTTGGGGGATAGCAAGGAGAGAAGAAGAGAGACAGAGAAAGTTGAGGAACCTACACTTCCCCAACGAGATGTCTTTAGAGAAGACTTCTTGAGAAGGCACTTCTCAAAAAAAGCTGTAGTTCAGGAAGTAAAGGCACTAGAAATAGACTTAAAGGTCACCACTGAGGTTGATCTCTTTCAAAACAACTGGTCATCACAAAGCGTTCCACCACAAATTAGAGCCAGAAATATCTCTACTGATGCATCAGCAGAAGGTTGCATAAATACAACAGCCATGAAGGACCTTGTTCTAAATATCATAGCAAGACTCAACAGAATGGTTTCACCACGGGGTGGTGCAATAGACAGACTCTAGCCAGCTCCCACATCCATTAATCATAAGGTCCCTTGCTACCCAGAGTTTAACTTTGTTCCTTGCTCCTCCTGTTTGGTTCTTCGCTTCTGCTTTTTTGACCCTGTGAAAGAAGGTCATATTCAGGCAGCTTCTGTAGACATTCAAAGCCCCCCCTACTCCAGCCCTCAACAGGAACCATCTTCATTAGGGACCTGGTGGTCATAACATGGGTTTAGAGAAGACAAGAAACCACACCAGATCTCCTCATTCCAGAGCAGTCAAAGTTTCTCAGCTTTCATTGGAAGGAAGGAGGGACACCCTAGAAAGAGGATGTAAAAGAATATTCTTTCGTCAGATAAAATTTCCGCCACCAGGACTCTGAAAGGGGTTGACACTTCAGAGAGGCGCACGGTAGCTGTAGGGAACTCTCCCAACTCCAGTTAAATTTTTAAAAAGTTGGTTAAAGCCAGCAAGGAAGGTTCCTCACTAAACTCCAAAGACCGGTTAAAAAACTGCACAGCTTATTCTTAAGGAATTCCTCGCCTCGAATACACAAAGCCATCCAAAAGGAGACAGCTGTTGTGCTTCATTGCCAGACAGTCAAGATGGGGACCACTTCCGTTTGATGCTAAGGATTTTTTTCCCCTTCTCCTCCATTCAGTTCAACTCATAGAAACCAGCTGTTTGGGCAACCGTCCGAAAGAGTTTCCAACTTCTTGGCTTAAAAATAAAGCATTGCATCTCGCCCAGCGGAGATTTGGGAAGTCTACACCCTGACCTTCAAACAATTCAGCCACACAGCTTAGAGGTCTCCCACCGGCCCTCCCTTTGAACGACCGTCACACCCTTGATACATCTGGGGATTGCAATAAACAGCAACAGAAGAATAAAGGAAGGGAAATGTTTTAGAAAGATTTCCCAGGATAAGAAGGCATCCTGAAATTTCTCGGACCAGACCGGTATTTTTTCGGAGAAGAAAAGCTACAACTCCACCCACAATAAAACTCATGTTTTTCCTGCTCTTCCCGATTTATATGAGAAACCCCCACCTTCAATAACAGAATTGGATGAACTTTGCTCCAGAGTTACATGTGGCCACTGAATCCTCTTTTAGAGAAACTTAATACCCCCTCCAATCAAGAAAATGGATACTACAGTTTCTGAAATGAGAAACACACCAACATTAGACATCACAGCTGAAAAACAAAGACCCCCAACTCTATTCCAAAAATCCCCGCCCCACTCACATTTACTGTATAATATGATCCCTCTTGTGGGTTTCAGGGCCCCTCTCAAACATGGTCTTTTGCCTCTCAAACCAGGGTCCTCCACTATATATAAAAAATAATGATAGAATTGGAAAGTTGGAAAGGACCTCAAGGATCATCTAGGTGAACCTTTTGCTATGTGCAGGACAACTAATGAAACCACTTCAAGAAGTAGCCATCCAGCCTTTTCTTGAAAACCTCCAGAGATGAGAAGCCACCACCTCCATAGGTGGGCTCTTGCTGTCAGAAATGTTCTCCTTATCTTTAAATGAAGTTGAGGTCGCCACAACTTATATCCAGTATTTCTGGCCATACAGCAAGGGAAAGAGTTCTAGACCATCTACCATCACCACTGATGGAAAGGATTCCTGGTCCGTGACACATGTGCATCTGAAATGCTTGCCCAGATGTGTTCTTCTGTGTTCAGGATGGAAAGTTACAGCCCATAGCACCCCCAGATGCCAACAACGATGTGGACTGAGTGAGAACTAGTGGGTGCGCAAAGTACAAGCAGCTGTTATGGGGCCAAGAACTAACAATGAGGCTACAGTCTTTGAGAGTTACCAGCACAAACATTATGGCATTCAGCAATGTGGGTTGAATCAACTGTCCTGAAAAGGGGCTTTCTAGAAAGTTTGGCTCATAAGTCAGCAGGGAAAGGACCCTCCCAATCCTTGGAACCACAATTGGGGGATGTGATATAAAAATATCCTTGAGATGGAGAAGCTGTCCATGGAATCCAACAGATCATGAACAAGCTATTCTCTTGAGAGGAGATCAGCCATTCCCATCTTGTGTGGTTAGGAAAGACTCTGTGGCATGAGAAGCATATTGAGATTGAGACTGAGTTCATACTTCACAGGGAACCACAATTTGCTTTAACCTTAACTTGTTGAACAAGCCACAACTAGACAGATTCACAGATTACATTAAAATTATCAACCATGGCTTGCAAGCTATCATAGGGTTGTGCAGTGCTCCAGATTTGAAGGCAAACATTTGCATTGGAGCATAATCCCAAGGAAAGACTTGGCTGCTTTAAAGAGTTGCTGACAAAGGCTATACTTATGCCACGTGCAGCCCGAAGCATCTTTTTGCCTTCAAATGTGAAGCACTGAGCAGCCTTCTTGTGTTACTAGCTAAAGTAACACCAAAACACCTGTGTGTATACATCTGACAAAGCCCAAAGTGATCAACACTGCAGACTGGTGCAAAGGTGTAAACTGAGCAGAAGACCAGCCAAGACGTTTCAAGAGAGGGCCCACCTGCACTTTAGCAAGCAAACTTTCCACCAGAATGGTGCAACCGGCGAGAAGACCTCGTCTCACGTTGCAACAGCAACAACCCAGAAAAGGGTGTTCCTTCACACCGTAAAGTGTTTCTGGCGGTAACCCCCAAAAAGTGACACAAAGTCATAAACACGATACGCATTTGCTCAGGTCGTGTCTCGCTTCAATCAATGAGACAATGTCGCTTTGGTGTTTTCCTAGCGCGAAACGGTTATTTATTTGTCGATTCCTCCAACTCACAGACATCTGTTCCAACTTTCATCAGCTGGCCCCTCATCTATTCTATTTTTGAGCTTTTGCAAACCCAGCTGCCACACTTCTGCAATGAAATCCATCTGACCCTTTTTGGGGGCTGCTTTTCACAGCCACCTCCTCTGCTTCACGTGCGCCCAGTACGTAAAAACTGTGCTATGCAGAAGCTGAAGTCAAAACCCGTTTTCGCCCCAGGATCAGATCTAGTGGCCGGCGGCGATTTTTTAAAAACTTGCCTGCAACTCCAGAAACTTCCTATCTGGGCTCCAAGGAACATCTCGACCAACTGCAAAGCCAGAAAACAGAGATTCACCCACTAAACCAGCCTTGCCCCCAATTGCGAAGGTGTCGTTTTAAAAATAAAGGAACAACATTCCAGGAACGTCCCACTCACCACTATAAATAAAATGATTTCAGGACGGGACAGTGGAAAGGTAAACCAGAAGTGTTTGCTTTCATTATTATATTTCCTATAACCATCCAAGTGGGGAAAAAGGATGCACCGATTTTGTACAAAAATAGATCTCAAACTTTGTCCCTATGCCAGGAATACTCTGTAGAGTCTCCAAGCTGCCTTTGGCCCTGTAAATCTGGAGGGAAGCATGGAATTGATAAAGCACAATCTTCTCTGATAGCCGTTGCCCCTCTGTGAGCAAATATTATCCATGTTCAGAGAAACCCAGACTACATGTCCCTTTGCAATGAGACATCCAACATCTTTGGAGGACTTTAATCCTTTTGAGCCTCTTTCAGGACCAGCTAAATGTTCTGGTTGCATCAGACCTTTGAAACAGGATTTGGCTTAGCTGCCCTTAGAAAGCCAGAACAGGGACTCACACAGAGTCACGACACTGTCATCCATGCCTGGATGCTGGTTGATTCTTTCTCCAGGCACGTTCACACACTTGCCCACAGTTCACACACTTGCCCACAGAATTTGTGCACCATCCATTTGCAGGAAAACATCTTTTGGGTTATTCATTTGGTTCATATCACCTTTACACCTTCACAATGCAGGAAATACTTTATTAATGCTTCCACCCTTCAGTGCAAAACACACACTTATTTTTAGATGCAAATGTATAATTTTTAGACGCTACCAAGCATTTCAGAATCTTTACCTGGCTTCCTTCATATACGCTCTTTTAAGTCTCTGTTCCTTTCACTTTTGGATGAGATATTAATATTATAGCATTTGTTATAGCAATCAAGATTTGGACATAGTAGTTACAAATCTGGCTTTGCTTAGTCAGAGTCGACCTTCTTAGTCTCTTCACACAACCCATCTAACAAGGGAAGTTTCAGACTCTGAAGCTGCCTTCATAATGCTAAATTTGGTTAATGTTGATTTTGATAATTGCTTTTCCCCAAGGCATGTGAAGGTGTGAACACAGGGCACTTGGTTAGTTTACTGGCCAATGTATTGAGCAAACTCAATGACTTCATGAAGTATTTGGGTAAGATAGGTTGTGTGAATATGAATTCTTCGAATGTTCCTTTGGTTAGCTACTACATGTAACTACAGATGAGCAGAGTTTCCAACTCATTTGTGTATCTAAAAAGTCATACAATCATAGAAGAGGCTACATAGAATCTTAGATCCAAGGGATCTTGAGGTTCATCTAATCCAATATCCACTGATTTTTAAATGTTGTGGGAAGGGGATGAGAAAAGGGATCAAAACAGGTTGGATGAACCAGCTTTCCTCAACTTGATGTCCTTCTGAGACATCAAGATCACACTTTTCATTCTTTCCAACCAGCGTGGAACTCACAGAAGCTGACACGGGATCTCATCAATGTTTGAGGGTTTTATTGCTTTATTTGTTTGAGGGTTAGTTTCTAAGCAGTGAGCTTCATGATACCTTGAGAGAAAGATTATAGTGATGGAGGAAATATTCCATACTTGACACCTAGTGGTAAAAGTATTTCTTTGGAAGTCTTTTTAAAATAATCCACCTGCAATATTTCCTTTTGTTTCAAATACCAGTCAGTTGTTTGCTTGTTCTCCTGTCTCATATTCAAGGCCCTAATTGGGTGGGAAAGCAGTAGCACTCTGCACGATCACTAAACTACAAGGTTCAGCCAGCCAGGCCAACGAGGAAAGACGTGGAGTTCAGCAATACCTGGAAGTCGACAGGTCCCTCAGTCTTCTGAGGGCTGTTGATCTTGGCTGAAAGAGGACAGGAATCTTCTAAAAGATACCTGTCCTTTGTGAAGACTTCCCACAACTGTTTGTTTGAGGGATCAGTGCTTAGGACCATGTCAAAAGTTCCATGTTCTCAGCTGAGAAGGTCCAGGAAGCAATGAAGATCCTTCACTGCACAGCAGAGCAGGTCAGGTCAAACCTGATGGACCTCAAAGACTCAAGTGAAGGAGTCCAAACAGCATGTCTTCCAAAAAGTGTTTGTTTAGCTCTAGATCATCTTCACAGGTCAACCACCTAGGTTTTGGTTGCAAATAGATAGGATCCAGAGAGTCAACATTGGGGGGCAGGAAACTGAGGAAAGCGATCAAAACAGATTGCACAAATCAGATTTCCACAACTTGATTTTCTTCTGAGGCATCAGGACCCCACCTCCCATCCTCTCCAGCTAGGAGGGACTTCCATGGATGGAAATGGTAAACAGCTGCTGAGTGGTGGGCTAAAATAAGTTAGGACATGTCCTACTGCATACCTGCTCCCAACCTTCTTTGCCAAAGGCATTTTCTGGGTGAGTCTTCAGCTGCTCTTGGGACAGTCACTGGTAAAACGTCTGTCACTACTTGTCCTTAACCAAGCCCATCTTCCTAAACATCATCTACGGAGCTACCAAACAAGGACTAGAAGCTGCAAGGAAGAATCACCTAAGCATGCTGTTGTCACCACCACCGCCGTTGCCACCACCACCACCAAGAAAGCTTCTCTTGCTTAGAAAGAAATCAAACAATCACACATATATTTATACATTCACTTAAAATATTTGCATTCTGCTCTAAACGTTTGCCACAATCTCTGTCCTAGGTCACCTTAATAGCGCAGCTCACATTTTTTTGCAAAGCTACAGATGCAACAATTGCAACAATCCATGCTGAACCTAACCCCACCCATCAGCACGCACACAAAGGTGCAACGTGTGTTTCTTCTCGAACAGTACAACAATGGAAGGACAGAACTGAAATCTGTTTCCTACAAGTCTACCTACTCACATTAGCGCCTCGGATGATAAATGTGCTTAATTTTCCAAGCATTCCTTGCAAACCTCATTAACTGCTGATTGCTTAGTCATCTGTTTCCCTTCCTCGCAGTTTTCTTATAAGGTTCCAGAATGTTTCCAAACATACACATACAAACACACATACCCGAGTTGTGTGTGTGTGTGTAGAAGTATAGATATGACTCAGATAAATAAAACACGTTGGTGTTTCCCAAGAAAGACACTTAACACAATCTGGCTGCTTTCTGGAATGTTTGCTTGGCCCCACTGGTGATCCAACAACTAAACACTTTCTAAATTCATGTATGGAATTTGGCCAGTACTAGAAAATCGGGCTTCCTTGCTCCCCCAACCAGAAAGAGAAATTCTAGGAATGATGACTTCAAGACACCGTTCATTTGCTGGTGCTCCTAAAAGCAGAGTGCTTTCCATGCAAATTGGACAAGAAAATGGTTTCCAGGGTTTGGGAAAGTCAAAGGGTTCAAGAACAAGGAATGGAAAACAACACAGCACACATGTGATTTTATGTGTGAATTTTCTCAGAAATGGCCATTAAGTGCTACCTTCACACTACAGAGTTACATTCTTTCATTTTCATCTTGGTTAGCTTTGTATGTACTTTGGTAGGCTGTGTCAACCCAGACTTTTGGGATAATACATGACTGTGGTTGTTAAGTTGTCACAATACTTTGGGTGGTTTTTCAGGAAAGGTGTCCCAGATGGGCTGTGTCTTGCGAGTTGTTGGCCCTTTCCACCAGAAATGAAGCTGCAATCATGATGTAAGGCTGGAGACAATACCTTAAGCAACCTCGTTGGTTCTCCATGAATACACACAAGAGATGGACATACATGTATTGTCCCTTGCTCCTTCCCCAGGTATCTCAAGATAAGGTGTTGTCCCTCAGGAGTGGCAGAAGGACTCGCAGCTGGAAGGTCTCCTTGAGCAACCCAATCAGGTATCAAATGTTCCTCCAAGGATTTCCATTGTTTAACTAATTTATTCAATAAACCCCAATGCATTCTCAGAATGAGAGGTTTTCTGGTCACTTGACCCTACCCTGAATTAGAAAAACGAGGAGGAGGAGGAGGAGGAGGAGGAGGAGGAGAAGGAGAAGGAGAAGGAGAAGGAGAAGGAGAAGGAGAAGGAGAAGGAGAAGACGGAATTATTATATGGAGGGGAGGAAGAAGAGGAGGAGGAGAAAGATCCACAATGAACTTTCCAATTCAAAAGCCAGTGGGATCTGGCTACGAAGATGCTTGACTGAGCTGGGGGAAAATTTACAGTCCCTTGACTGAATGGGAGTCATTCTCTGAGTCATTGGTTCTGCTACCCAACTGCTCTTCCTATTAGCAACTTCTTTTTCAAGCATTCCATTAGAATTTACCTTCCTATAACTTAAATCCATTCTTCTACATGTGGAAAATGACTTCTAGGTGACACCCTTCCAAGTACTGAAGAATGTTCCTTGGTCATCTGTTATTAAGGCTAAACCCATCCACCTCCTTCCATCTTTCTTCACCAACTTGGTTTTTAGTAACTTCCTCGGAAGCCCCATGGAGTTTTCTTGGGAAAATACAGACCTGGTTTGCTATTGTTTTGTTCTAAAAAAATTTTTTTTTACTTCCTTCTCCTGCCTCCTTGGGATTCTTTTGGTGGTCTCCCATCCAATTACTAACCAGTCCTGATCCTACTTAGCTTCTAAGTCTGGACCAGGAACACTATGTGCAAGATTAAGCATTCTAGAATATTAGAAGTTCTGGAGAGAGGATTAAAAGATGCAATCCATATACAAACAAGGCAGAAAGCAAGTCAGAAGCCTAAACAGAAAGGGAGAACCTAAATCCCCATACTGAACCTAACTTGCAAAGCCATTATGGGGAATAATAGAGGAAAGAATGCACAGGCTTGAGCTCCTGAAGAAGAGGTGGGAGAGAGTTCGAATAACCATAAATCATAAATAAATGACACTATAGTTCCACACACAGAAGGAAGAAGCAAAAAAACTGGGAGAGCAACAAGAAAAATGGTTGCAATGCAAATAATAGTAAAGGGTCCATGTAAGGTGCAGAGGAACGCAACAATGACAGAAAAGCAGCAGAGACTCTTAACCAAATATGAGCTTAGTCTGGAAAAATGGGAAGTGTGAGAAAGAAACTCAAGATTTTCCCACCTTGATTCTCTTTGGTATAAGAGGGACGGAAGGGGGAACCCTGTCCAGCTTTCAAGGTTCTGTTATTATATCCTTTAACAATAAAGTAGAGTTCTAGTATTTCTTGGAGTGCCCACCCTGAAGGGCTGCAAATATGCATAATGCTGGAGTTCAGCTCAGATTTATTTTGTCTTTTCCTTTTGGTTTTTGAAGGAGGCTCTCTTGCTTTCTCTTCTTGGAGAAGCCAGACTGTCAACGACATCTTGGGGGCACGAAAGGAAGTCGTAAAACAGTTTAGCTTTGACTCCCAAGCCGTATGGCCGAGCCCCACAACTGTGGAAGCATTCTGGGAGGAAGAAAACAGCCCGTTTTGTTTACATGCTTAATGAAGATAGCAGGATTTATCAATGGAAGGAGTTTAAAAAAAAACTGGAGGAGATCAATTGTTTACAACCCACACCCAAGAGCCATGAACAATGCTTTCGCTTCAGCAGGGTGGTTTCAGAAAGCGGATACCCATTCACCAGAAAGAATGCCGGGCAAACAATACTGTTGTAAATCATTGTTGTGACACGATAGGGGAGGCTAAAGGAATAAAAGGAAAGAGAAGCACCAGAAAAGAAAGGAGGAAAAGAGGAAGAGGAAGAACCATTAATAGAAACCTTTAAAGGGGCTACCAGAGCGCTGATGCTACAAGGCTGCCGGCTGGAAAAATCTAAAAAATGAAGAGGCAGAAGCCGAGGGAGGTGGCCAGCTACAATGAAGATCCAGGAGAAATTCAGAGGGGGGAACCCAACCAAATTCTTTTGATTGGGCTGCAAAATGAAGGCAAAGCAATTTTGGATGAATTAAAAGAGACAGAAAGTGGAAAGGATGGGGAAGGATTAAGATGAGAACTGGCCAAAAGAAAAAAATGGGGCGAAAGGAGGAAGGAAGAAAGGAAGGGAGGGAGGGAGGGAGGGAGGGAGGGTGGGAGAGAGGAAGGAAGGAAGGAAGGAAGGGGAGAGGGAGGGGGGAGAAAGGAAGGAAACCAGAAGGATGGATGGATGGATGGATGGATGGATGGATGGATGGGAGGGAGGGAGGGAGGGAGGAAGGAAGGAAGGAAGGAAGGAAGGAAGGAAGGAAGGAGGGAGGGAGGGAGGGAGGGAGGAAGGAAGGAAGGAAGGAAGGAAGGAAGGAAGGAAGGAAGGAAGGAAGGAAGGGAGGGAGGGGGGAGAAAGGAAGGAAACCAGAAGGAAGGAAGGATGGATGGATGGATGGATGGATGGATGGATGGATGGATGGAAGGAAGGAAGGAAGGAGAGGAGGAAGGAAGGAAAGAGAGGAGGAAGGAAGGGAAGGAGGGAGGGAGGGAAGGGAAGGAAGGAAGGTTGGTTAAGGGAATGAGGCAAGCAGCCTTCCTTGTGCTTCGGGGATATGACTGACTACAACTCCCATATTCTCCAGCCCAGCAGGCATCTAGAAGATACCAATTTGGAAAGGCCAGAATGAGAGAAGTGAGGCCAGGCAGGGTGGGAAACATGGAAGCAAAACACCACCACCAAAAAGGAATGGAAGACTAGACTGAAGAGAAGCAATCATGACCAAGAAACAATTTTGGGGGAAAGTAGAAATGGTCGGTTTTTTTGCCCCAGAAAATGAACTCAAAGTTGGAGGCCAAAGGGGCCCCTTGGAAGATGAGGCTCGGCTGGAAAGAGGGCGGCTTACCTGGATGAAGATTAAGCAGCGACTCGGCCGAGACCAATCAGTGAGCTTTATATCAGTCACGCCTTTGATCCAGCCAATCAATCCGGATCTCCCGCGTTAGATCTTCGCATCACCTCTGACGGCGTGGCACAAATCTGTCCCTGCCCATCAAACCAGGGGCAAAATGGAAAGGCAGGATCTCCAGCTCTTAACAGATGATCTGCATTTATGGCTGAAGCTAATGAAGCACAGGTAAGGTTGGAGAAGACAGTCCCCTGTGCGTGTCAACACTGTTTTCTTCCACGGTGGCCGATTCCAGGGTGTCGGGGTACATTTCTTAATTTCCAACATCTTGGTGAGATGGTTTATTGATCACCCTAGCCAAAGAGAAGACACTTCCCTCCACCTCAAGCAGAAAGTTGGAGAAGACTATCATCGAACAAAGCAATTTCTAAATTCTGTTCCATGGAGGAGGCTACCTACCGCAACTCTGGATGAGTCATATGGAAACACTCCCAGTGTAGCCTGCCCATCCAACAAAAGAGAACATCAAGAAGCTTGAGCTAGAATGACAGTAGCCAGCTATAACCCAGTGCAACGATTCCTAAATTCAACCTGAGGTTGCCTGCTGTATCTCTGCATGAGTTACCCATAGACTCTGGGATTAACAGCCTGCCCTCCCCAACAGAGAGGAAAGGAAGACTACAAAGATAAAAGGGTTTGTCACCGAACAATCCCAAAACTGTAATCCAAGATCTATCTGCCCATGGTCTCTCTGCATGAGTCAATCTCTAAGATGCTCTACTTCTAAGCGAAGGAATTCTTTGGAAATCTAAAAAAAAATTGAAACAAAGGAAAACCAGAAGGCTGGCTGATTTCCCTTCTTCATTTCTAAAAACAAAACTCAATGTTTTTGTTATCGAAGTATTTGAGCCATACCGTTGGGCCAAATGTATCTCCCTGTCTAGTAAGCGCAGAAGATAACGTCTTGAGTTCCACTTTCAAACGATTGATTCCCACTTTTATTGCAGGTCAAGCCAGCAACTTCAAACAACAATTCAAAATACAGAGTGCATCTTCTTCGGACCAAGTTTGCAAGCAATTGGCAAGGCTAGAAAACGCACATTACACACCTGGAAACGGTCCGCCCTGGAGGGCAAGCGCCAACTGGAGACCTTTCTATCCTCTTTTTGCATGAAATGCTCTTAGCCTGTTCTGTTCTTTCAGTCTCCCCCCCCGCCCCCCCCAAAAAGAATTGCAATTGTTAGCTGTCTTAAAAGGAGCTAGAGCTGCAGAGAGCGAACAGCCAAGCAATTTCTAAAATGTTTGCACATCACAGCATTTGGAAGAAGGATGCACAGATTATTTGGAGTGTAGCAAAGGGGGCAGGCAGGATTTTCTCAATTTTCTTTAAGGAGGGAAGGGACAGGATGGGGTGAAGAGGGGAAGAGAAGGGATGCGGTTTAGTTAATTGAGTTTCTTCTTAACTAAAGGTCAACTTCTGGTGGCTACATGGACATGTCTATCTTGTCTTCTTGGCAGCAAAATGGAAGTGACTGCCCACTCACTCGTTTTAGGGTGGTTTTTTTCAACTTTCCCATCCAGCTTACAGGTTGGGGAAATCCTAGTCATCTCCAATCAGGCCCAAGCCTGTGTTGCTTCCGAGGTCAGACTACCTACACCAAGCCGACTTGAGGTCTCAACTCAGTTTTGGTTTGATTTCCATCTCAAGATAGAGAGAACACACGCTGATGATGACCATGATGATGACAGTGATGATGACATCGTGACCCTCAAAGGTGACAAGCGACACCACAAAACAGGTTGAGTGGTTGGAAATATCCATGTGAGCTCATGTTGTCCATTCTTGGTTTAACTAAATAAGTCAACCCTAGATTAAGAAAGTCCCCCCCAAAATGGGAGGTTTTTTTTTCCCCAGTTACTACACAGATCTTTCCAATTCTTCAAAATGGTTGCAAATAACAGAATGACTTCTCTGTTGTTTTGCTGGCTATCAATTTCTAAAGATTTCTTGGGGGGAAACAAGGACTAGGAATACCTCCCGCCCCAGGAATAATCCTGGGAGATAAAAGCTCCCCAGATAAGTTCCTCCCTTGTTCTCTATTTTCCCAGTTCAGTTCTTCAGAAGACAAATTAAACCAGGACACCTTACCTTGGGATTTTAATCCAAGCTATGTGAGAATCTGGGGTTTGGGACACTTAGCTCTTGTCTGAGCCTCTGAATCTTCTCCCCTGCCCCCCCCCCCCAACTGACTGAGCCAGCATCTCTGATCCCATCTTAACTTCCCACATCATGCTAAGACGGATGGGATTCACTTGTTCAGGGCCAAGTGCGATATGCAGTTTGCAAGCCATTCAGGCAAGCTGGCTTAGACATCAAGCCACAGTTAAACAAATCAGAGCTTAGTAGGATCTATGAATAAACCAGCCAACTGTGGGTTATTTGGCAAACTGAGAATCTAGCTATTATAGAACAGCAGAACTCAACATATATATTGACCATCATATCAGCAGAAGGTAACCCCCAGTTCAAATATTAATTTATCCAGAGTAACAAGTCTTCTTTCTTCTCTGTCACCCACCTATTCATAGGGACCTTCTTCTCCCACTTTATAGTTTTGGGTTCTTCTGGCATGGAGCAAGGAAGGAGAAGAATTCACACCTTTCTTTCCCTCTCCAATTTTTGACATTTCACTTGGTCATCAGACAGATGCCTTGTTGGGAAACTCAACTTTCTATTGAAGTTGACCCATCCTGGGAGACCTGGAAGAACCCTGGAGCATTTCTTACAGCTCCAGGGGGGTGCCAGCAATTAGAGAAAGAAGGTAGTAGGGCAAGCCATTTGCCCTTGCATTATCCAAAATGCCAGGACACCACCAATAAAAGTGAAGAAGAACTTGAGATGGAAGGTGTTCAAATTTCTGTAGGCATCAACATAAGCACAAGGGGAGGGGTGAACTGAGACCCTCCCAGGCCCATCCAACTGAAGTATCATCTCAGCTCTTCCAAAAAATTGTTTTCTGATCATTTGGGGGTCAGTAAGTATCAGAGGAAGAAAAATCTGAAGCATTTTTTGGGGAAGAGCTGAGATCCCGCCCTCCCTAAGCGTGTGTTACCATCTTCATTCCAAAGAGATCCCCCTTCTACCACTGAAGCAGCTACTTCAGCAAGGGCACAAATTTCCGTCTAGACGTGGTGCCCACAGGACAGAACGTAAATTCCACCACTCAACGTTTAAAAATGCAAACCAAGTGCTAAATAAACTCAACCACCCAGTTAGTGGATTGCTTCACCGGTGAAAAAGGACCGGTCATCTTTCCAAGCAGTGAAAAATCCAGAAAGCAGCATTCTAGCAAAAATAAATTACAGGTTCGGGGTCACAAAAACTTTCTCCACTCAGGACATACCACTCTCTCTATTTTTTTTTGGAAAGAGAGCCAAGTCTCTCTTCTCTGTGACCCAGAAACCAAAGGACAGTCCACACCCAGATAATAAATTTAGAAATTGTTTCCAATTTCAGCTTTTTGCTTAAAGCTTTGCTCAGCTGTTTTGCATTCCAGCGAGCTCCAGCTGTCTTCTTGCCCTGCTTCCCCTCCCCACCAGCTCAAAATTGCCCTTCCCTTGTCATACCATTTAAACATCACCTCCTTGGGCCCCTAACCTATGCAGAGGAAAGCACACTGATGCCATGTTTCTAGATTAAATCCACAGGATTTTCAGCACCGGCTGACCTCGTTCGCTCACACAAAATGCCAGCATTCAGTGTCCGCCAGAACTAAATCATTTCTGGCTTTCCTGCATAGGCTGAGCAAAAGTAGAGGATGGGCCGAGAGCGGAAATTAGATAATCACTCATTAACTTGCTGCCCTTTGAATGGATCACACATTCATCCACATTCATGGGAACTGAGCGCTGCACCTCTTGCTACATGGAGATAGCAAAGTCAGAGCAAACGTGTTGATCTGCAACCCCCAAGCAAGAACCAGGAAATAAATTAAAAAGCTCAATCGCAGAAGAGGCGGCCTGCCACCGCTCTGCATGATGTACTGTTCTGCCTCTCCTTACTTTCATTCGGTCCCCATAGTGCCTAATCACTATGGGTCCGCCTTGTTCTAATGGAATCCACACCAGTGGCTGGTGGACAGCAACTTCTATTATCCCTGATCATTAAGTCTTTTTGTTTTATACAAAACAAAACTTGGACAGGCTTTGAAGATTTGGGTATTCTGTCCTTCCGCCTTGAAAGAACAGAATGAAAAACCTGGAAGGAATTCTACCTTCTTCTTGTATTTGAGGGAGGGAGGGAAGGAAGGAGAGAAGGAAGGAAGGGAGGGAGGGAGGGAGGGAAGGAAGGAGAGGAAGGAAGGAAGGAAGGAAGGGAGCGAGGGAGGGAAGGAAGGAAGGAAGGAAGGAAGGAGGGAAGGAAGGAAGGAAGGAAGGAGAGAAGGGAGGGAGGAAGGGAGGAAGGGAGGGGAACAAAGAGAAAAAAAAGAAAAAGAAAGAAAAAGAAAAAGAAAAAAGAGATTATTCCACCTGGTTTTGCTTTCCACTGTGTTGTCCAAGCTGGCGAATGCCTTCCGAAGCTCACAGACCATTTCCAAAGCCGTTGCAGAAATCCCAACTTCCTAACACCATCTAAAGTGGGCATCTAATTCTTCCAAACCCCATGATGGATCTGAAATGGTCTAAGCCACAGCTGGTCAACTGAGAAGAAGCCATGTGTGGTACCACACCATTGCCGAACATTTCCCCAAGAAGGTATCTAGCGAGTCCTTGCCCCACAGAAGACAACACCACATTGATTTCCCCCTGCCAATAAAAAGCTGCATAATGAACCCAAATAAATGTGCTGCTTGATTAGCAAAACACTAATTGAATCTCTAAATATAACACCCCGGGTGCATCAAAAAGGAGCAGTGAACTCAATTATTGAACTGGATTATTAATTATTATTAATCAGTTCAGGAATACAGCATCTTTTTAACCCTTTTCCCCCCCAGGATGTAGACAAAAAAACTCAACCAGATCCCGCCCTCTGGGGAACAAGGAACCCAAACGTGGAATTCCAGCAGAATCTATTCTGTTCCGAAATGAATTTGCATATATAAAATCAACCTTCATTTACTGTCCAAAACGCTCATTAGCAGCTTTGCTTCCTGTTGTTTAATAAGTGCCACAAATCGAAACGTTCTCAGGCCCAGCAAAAACAGATTTCAGGCAGGGGTTTTGCAAAGCTTAGTTTGCAAAAAAAAAAAAAAAAGTGAAAATTTGCATAGTTCACACTTAGAATCTATTCCTTTCCTCAATCCACAAGAGAGGAAGTCAGAAACTACAGTGGATCTGCACCTGAGAAATACTTTCCCCCCCTCCTGTTGGGGAAAAATCTGTTCCATGTTTTCATTTCAAAAGCTGGAAAAATAATTTCCCCCCAATTTGCTTGAGATACGACCCATCCTTGAAGCATGTCTCCATTCAGGCTGCAGACTGAAAACAGTGGAAAAACTTAGAAATCCTTCAGTTGTGATCCTTCTATAATAGTAAATTCTATATAAACTTTGAGCCAAAACACAAGACTCCTCTCCTTCCCTTGCTACACACTACCCACAAATATCTGAACACGTATCTGACGAGTGGGTGGATTTACACAACATGGATTAGCTTTTTCAGTGGCTTAGGGGTTGTGTGAACCCTCAGCCTATTGGGTTACTGAATGTGTCGTATAATTCCTCCTCCACTCCCTGCTCCAGGGATGGGAGACCATTTGTCAAAACTGGCCAAGAACACTTAAAGTTTTATTAAGCCTGAATGATTTAGGTGACCCACCACAGAAGTCCATAACATAAGATTTGGGTAGTAACTCTCTTCTCCCACAAGACAAGGCCTTCCCCACTTGCAACTAACCAAATAGAAACCTGTCATCCTCTTT
Source organism: Python bivittatus (assembly GCF_059951505.1). Classification (NCBI taxonomy): domain Eukaryota; kingdom Metazoa; phylum Chordata; class Lepidosauria; order Squamata; family Pythonidae; genus Python; species Python bivittatus. The sequence continues at coordinate 7,252,533 of NW_028277076.1, read as the reverse complement.
TCTTCGGCACGGTCCCCACAGCATGATCATCATCTCATCCCCAGCCCATGACTGAGACAGGCTTAAATTGTCCTTCCGCTGTATCAGAGTTAAAGCTGTCTTTTCATCATCCTCTGACACCATCTGAGCGCAGCTCAAGGCGTGTAAAATGCATTGGGCTTGGTCATCCGTTAGCCTGGAGGGAAGATGGGATAGGCAGGGCCAGGAACAAGGGAGGAGTAAGCAACAGGCAGCCCAAATGCCATGTTGGTATAATTTTCTGCTGATTCAGCGACCGAGGGAAAGCGCTTCATCTCATCCATAGCGAAAGGCCCTAGGGCTATGGAGATGGATAGAATTGTTATTCCATGCCCAAGAGGAAGACTTCATGGATGGCGGGGCAGAAGGGAGGTGCAAACAGTTCTTCCCAGTCGAAGCAGGACGGTGCCAAGCGTGAATGAATTGTACAGATTTATAACCCGTTATAAAGAGGTGCATTGATTGATTGTACAGCGGGGTTGACTTTTAGCAACCCCACAGATAGATTTTGACAGATGACTCTCTGTCTTTCACTTGGTCCTTCAGGTCTTCCAACCCCTAAGCGTTGACCCCAACTTGACGGCATATTATCAATCAATCATCTACGTCTATCAAGAGAGCCTGTTTGGTGTAGTGGTTTGAGGCACCAGGCTCGAAACCGGGAAGCCATGAGTTCTAGTCCTGCCTTAGGCATGAAGCCAACTAGGTGACTTTGGGCCAGTCCCTCTCTCTCGGCCCCAGGAAGGAGGAGGCCAGGGCAAAGCATTTCCAAAAATGTTGCCAAAGCAATGACAGGGACTTGCCCAGGCAGTCTGCAAGAGTTAAGACTGACTTAGAGGCATAATAATAATAATACATATGTATAGACAACATATATTAATGTGTATAACATATGTATACTATATAATGTATACAGATACAATAATGTACAATCAATAAATAATAACCAATAAAATGATTAATGAATACAATAATTGCATGCATTAAGGTGTGTAACAATGTCTGTAAATACCTATGTATACAGATACAATACTAATGCATGCATGTAAGTATTTTAATTATTTATTTCAATTTATAGGATCATCCCTCGCACCACAGGGACTCTGGGCGGCGAACAAAACTGAAGCAAAAACCACAATAAAAGAAAAAAAATTGAAGGGCACAAATCACAACATATAATTCCAAAAACGAACAGCAGCCAGAGCAAAAAATATCATATCATATCATAATATAATATAATCCCACCCAGGCTTCACTAACTTCAGGATCCTCATGCCTAAACAAACAGGCACGTTTTTAATGTCTTCCAGGTTGGAGCCAAACTGGTGTCCGGTGGTAAAATGTTCCAGAAGGTATGTATATGTCTGTCTGTCTGTCTATCAATAGATACATAGATACAGAGAGATTATGTACACAGATGCCTCCACAGATAAGGTTTATCTTTTTCAGTTTTTTATTTCATTCCGTTTCGATCCATCACCAGAGTCCACCGGATTTGGGTGGCCAATCCATGTAAATAATAATAATAATAATTATTATTATATAATTATAATAATATAATAAATATAATATATACTAACAATTATATAATAATAATAATAATAAATAAAAATAAATATTATTATTTATATGTGCCCATGTCACATACACGACTCTGGGCGGCTTACGAAAACAAACTCTCATAAAATTCAAAACAGTTAAAACAATGAACCAGAAATGTAAAAAAAGCACAGATAAGTGCCAAGCTCCTGATATTCAACTTCCATGCAAATATGCACACGTTCTTCCAAGAAGCCACCGTCTTCATCTGAGAGGTGCGCATGTCGATACATAATGCACTTACCTACAGAAATGTGTGGCTCGGGCATTATATACACTTACACTTCCTACGCTAAATACACACCACCCACCCACCCACACACACACACACAGATGTGCATTTCACCCGTAAGTAGGTATCCAGTTGGTAAAGAGGCGTAGAACACAGATGTTATAACCGGGGCCTACAAATATACAGAACACTCTCTCCACAGTTACACCCAGGCAGGCGTTCGTGTAAATGCACATTTGCACGCCTTAGCGATAAAACACAGTGTTATCTATTAAACTTCTGCACTTGAACAGCTGTCCACAAAGGACCCATAACCATCTTTTCTCGAAGGCTTTCCGGCCGCATTTCGCATTGATCTCGGGGTTACTTTGTTGCCACGAGGGAAATAATGTTTCAAATGTTAACGCCGATGTTTGGGGAAGGCGCCCAAACAGGAAACGAAAAAGGCTGAGATGTAACCCAGTTGTTGCCTCCACGCACCTTCCACGCCCACATCGATCAACGGAGTCAAACTCCCGTATACACAAACGCCGGCGTCGGCCACAATGCAACACGCAAACCCACGAGACACAATCGCGGGCGGCTTGCACGGCCCGGGGCTGGCGCGCCTCCCGCGCGCGCATCTACAGAGCCGGGCACGGCACACGCGCGCCCGAGACACGAGTGGGCCCCTGAGACCTCTGCCCCGCCGGGGCACGCGGGCGGGGCATCTCCCCTGCCGGCGACCCCCACCTTAGGCGCAGCACACGCTCACACTCACACACGCGCGGGCGCGCGCACGGGGACACGCAGGCAGCAGGCTCGCGGCCCCGCTCCGCACGTGCACGGGAGGCCTCCCCCCGCCGCCGACCCTCCAAGCCCCCCTCCCTCGAAGGCGCGGGGCTCTAAGCGCACCGCTGCGCGTGCAAAGCACACCCGGCGCCTTGCACGCTCGTCCTGGGCTTCGGGGGGAGCGAGGCTGCCTCCTTCCCGACGCCCCGGCCGAGAAGGGCTTCCTCCAGGAGGCCGGAGCGCTATGCCGCCCGCTGCCCATCATCCGCGGCCGCCGGCGCCTCTCCCGCGGCCGGCCGGCCTTCCGGATCGTCCCCCGGCGGGCGAGGCCTGCCTGGCTCGGCTCGGCTCGGCCCGGCCCGGCGCGCCACCCACCTGCTTTCTCGACCCTGCCGGACATGGCGCGGCCGCGCCGGGCGCCTCCGCTTGCTCAGCCGCCGCCGCCGCCGCCGCCGCCGGGCTCGGCGCTCGCAGGTCCCCGGGCGGAGGACGCGCAGGCGGCCGGCGAGCTCCGCGCGGCTCCCGCTGCTGCTCCAGCCCTCCGCGCCGGTGCTGCCGCCGCCGCCGCCGCCGCCAAGCAGGGCCAGTCCGGCCCACAGCGCGCCCTGCCGCCCGCCTGGCGCTCCTGCCGCCGCCGAGCCCGGGCGAGGGGGGAGGCTGGCGCCCGCCCCGCCGGATGCAGCCAGGTCCCTCTGCCTTCCTCCGCCGGCTGCGGGGGGCGGGCAAGGCCCGTCGTTCTGGGCCGGGCGCGCTCCGTGCCCTCTGAGCCCAAGCGCCATCGTGCCCACCCAGGGAGAGGCGCCAGGCCCCATCTCCCACGGCAGAGGAGAAGGGTGCTCCCTCCCTGGAAGGCGCTGACCTCCCATCACGCCCAGCCAGGGAGGGACTCCAGGCCCCATCTCCCGGGACAGGGGACAGGGCTCCCCATTGTGGCCATGCGGGAACGGGGAGGGGGGATTGCAGAAGTACGAAGTGTAATCTCCCTCCTCCCCCTTGGGGGGCTCTGATGTTAGGGGGCTAGGCTCAGCTTGCCCCGACCTGAAGCTCGGACTACACCTCCCATCATTCCCCAACCATCCTGGCCGACAGCCACAGGGTGGGGTTGCAATGGGGCGTCTCTGAGGGGCTCCTGGGGCCTGATTTCAGGCAATCCTTCTGACTTTGCTCCTGTAGCAGATTGCTGGTTTTTTTTTTTTTTGAGGGCTGGGGGCGTTTACTGCTTTCCTCATTCCAGGAATATTTCGGAATCCAGATATTTGGTTTCCTTACACGCTGACCATGGCGAGGGACCATTTTCAAGGCTTTCTGTTGGGGGAATATTATGCAATCTTCCTCCGTTGCAAGCTTCCTGCTTTCCTCTTGGCAGAAAATTTCTGCACGGCATTTGGTGACCCACGGCGACGGAGGATAGAGGAGGCCGCCGTTGGGACCCCCCTCTTGTTGGAAAAAAGCAACCGAGCTCTTAAAACCGACCGACAAACATGGAAGGTGAATTAGTACAAGTGGAAGATGGGAATAGCCAGGTTCGTCCATCCCCTCCAATCATAGTTTCTTTTAACCATGGTTTATCACAGGAGTTGTGGGGTTCACGCAACGTCCTCAGCCAAATGCAGAGAGTGACCCAAACCATCATTAAACCAGGCTATTTTTTTGGTCCGTTTTGTGACTCAATGAGATCCCCGCCCCCCTCTTAAAAATCTATTTGAGGGAAGAATTCAACAAAATGTTAGCTTTAAATGAAGAGGCGGCCTTCAAAACCACCTTTTCTCAGGGCAAAGCAAATGCCTGTCAAAACTCACCTTTATTCTTCAAGGAAATCTTTGAAATCTCAAAAGATTTTGATTAAAAAAAGAAAATCTCTCTTTGCTGCTACAAATAGGTGACTCTTAACATTTCGGGTGCTCTTAAATGATCCATCTTTCATACGAATCACTGCCTGTTTAATAATGCTGGTCCTTGCTCATTTTAATGTCAAGTTTTAACTTTCAAGACTTTGCCTCTTTTTTGGAATTTTTCAGCCCCGCCCCCCCCCTTCCTAAACTGAATATTTATTTACCCCTAAAAATGTGGGTGGCCAAAATGTAAGAGGCAGAAATTGGGCGACCTCTAGCGGCTCCAGGTTGAACTTCCTTTCCTGCTCAGAGCTTGGATATTGAGTTTCGTTCCCTTGCCCTGCCTTGGATCCCTGTTCCTTTTCGCCAAGTTCATGTTCACACAACAGAGCCTTCATCTCACTGAAGCTCCAGTGGACCATGGTGTTTTCCCTGGAAAAGTGAAAGAAAACTTCTATGTTGCATGAAGATATAATGGGAAGCAGGAATAACCTTGAGGAACAGGAGGAAGAGCTGCAACCAAGAAAACAGATAAAAGAAACTGGAGTCCAGGCCAGAACTGTAACCTGAGAAAGCGTCTCAGACAAGACCCTCCTAGTTCTCGTGAAGATAAAGGGAGGGAGGGGGGAAGCACATTCAGACTTGCAAGATTGTGTTATTGTAACCCTATATCTGGCCTACCCTGACATCAGGAGGTGGCTGTTGGGCTCTAACTGACCCATGGGAAGACCACTTCCTCTCATTTGGCCCCTAAACGTTGGGTCTCCTGGCTGCTGGCCTTCGGCCTCCAGGAACTCTCACCCAGCCGCTGTTTGTACTGTATGTGTGGTTGATCAAGAGAACATCATCCTCAGATCTCCTTTAGAAGGTCTCCCTCAGGTCTGAGATCTTCTCTGTCAAAGCTGCTCTGAGTTGTCTGGTCAATTTCGCCCTCCAGAAGCAGGAGTGAAATTGACCAGGCCAAATCCAGGGAAGAACCCAAAATAGGGAGGAAGGGATGAAAATGATGAGGAATTGCTGCTGGGTGAGAAAATGCCAAGGGTGGAGGGCATTGCTATGTGAATGAGCCTTTATTTAAAATGATGACGATGATGATGGTGGTGATGATGGAACGGCCTCCTTTCAATGGGTAAAGAATCCTTTCTGCTAAAATAAAGCGCTGTCCAGAGTTGTGTTTTCAATAAATACTGTCTATGAAAAGGAAATCCTGTGCTTGCTGCTATGAATGTCCGGTAAATTGGACATTTTTTCTCTCCTGCGCACCAGAAAGCTCAGATTGAAAGATGAAGCATTTCTCTTTTTTTAAATAATATTTTATTAAGATTTTAAAATTACAAAGTTAAAAGTTAGAAATGAAAAAGAAAATTGGAAATACAAATTATAAAGGGAAGGAAAAGAAAAGGTGAGATAAAATAAGAGAAAAAGAAAAAAAGACATGAAAAATAGATAGCTTCCAATCTATTTCTGGTCTTAAGAATAATAGTATCAGTGCTAGTTTTTAATGCATTAAGTAGGAATAATTCTTTGTCAAAAAAGATGAAGCATTTCAACATTGGACCTGCCACGAGGACACAAACTGGCAGGTGGCACAGCTGGGTTGTTTCCAACCCACCATCCATGTGTGCCCTCTTGCAAGTTAACCCATGCTCCCCACCCCATCCCAGGGAAACATTGCCTGCCTGTTGAGTTGGTTGGTGAGAAGAGACCCCCCCCCCCCATGCATGAGAACGTAATGGAATATCCTGCAGAAAGGCAGGGCTGGGTGACTAAACCCATGAATTGATTAGCCCTCCAAACGGCAAGGTTTCTTATAGGTTCTGTTTTCATTCCCAAATAACCAAACTGATCAAGATGTTTCGAGAAGGCATTAAAGTTTCAAGTTCAGGGCCTTTCCATTTGCTGCCCTTTTTATAGTCTAGTGTACCGAGATGAGAGAAAAACACTCCAAAGTTGTACAAAGAGCAAGTCTGCTCTCTAGTGGAGAAACAGGTGTTACCATTTGCACGTCAGATATATTCACGTCACGGCAACAGTGAGAAAACACTTGCATTGAGACCGCATGCCGAACCTGAATGATTGAATTAACCCGTTTTCTGGTTTCACAGAATACCTTAATTGTAAACTCAGTAGGCAAACTGTGTTCTTGCAACACATTAAGCCAAAAGGAAACCATTTTTGCTTTAATAGGTCTACAGTACTGCTTTCTAAAACCCAAATTGCATTTTTTTAAAAAATGTGTTTAGTGCTTTGCTTGCCAGTAGGATAGCTTTTTAAAATTTATTTATTTTTAGCAGAGCAAACAAAACTGGGCCTTCTTGAAAAACCACCAAACGTTGTCCTCTTCGCAGAAAAAATTGGAAGGAATCAAGTATTTTGTAGCTCCTTCACGGCTAACATTTTTGTTAGGACATAAGCTGGTCAAAGTTTGCAGCTTCTGACCCTTCTGGAGTCACATGAGGTGGTTTGGGGCACCCAGCTGGATTAGCTGCTGAAGGAGCAAGGTAGAAACTAGGCTGACCTTTTCACAAAACCTTTCCATGGTTTGCCTGAGCTTGGTTTAGCATGAAAACTCAGCCATTTGCTGTGGGCAAACCATGGCTTACGGCTTAGCCCAGTGTGGAAAAGCTAACCATGGCATGCAGACCATGATGGCTTGGCATGTTGGGTGCTGAGTACAAGAAAATGCCTTCCAACATGGCCCAGGATCTTCATCAGAAGAGATCTAACTACAGTTGCCTCCCCAACCTCACGTAAGTGACTTGGAAAACTGTAGATCTGTCTCTCAACCTTCCTAATACAATCCTATGGTCTCACGACCAGCTTTCTCCCCCATCCGTCTTAGAATCATAAAATTATAGCCTTGGAAAAACATAATCCAGATGAAATCCTATTTACAAGCAAGCATTGCTAAAATCGGTGGGACACATTTTCCCGGACGCATCGCTAAGTTATTCATAATTCCAAATATTCTTTTTAAAAAATCAGTCTGTTTCATGTGAGTGAGATGGGCAGTGACCAAATCTGAAATATAAATATAAATATAAATATATACGTTGAATCTACCGAGCCTTCAGTGGGCTTTCTGTGGATGACCGAACTTCACGCAATTCTAGATCTATCACCAGGCACAGATATGGAAACAACTTTTTTCCAACCTGGAAACCATTTTTTCTAGAATGAAACTCTAGAGGGCAACCTTGTCTAGAGAAACTGAATGCTAGAAGGATGGGGAGATAAATTCCGTGTTCTGAATCCAGCGAACCCTGTTAGTATGCAGGAAAAAAAGTTACATCCATCAACTTGCTTTGAAATATTACAGTTGGAATGGATGCCTAACTCGACTAACCTCTCCCCCATTCCAATCATTGCAGTGACCTAAATCTTCTACCTAATCAGAACTTCAACGTTAGCATGATTCTTCCTACCATGGTCTTACTGGCTATCTCAATATATCTTTATATTTTTATATAAATCTTTGTACTGTATAAGGAAGAAAAGTCTATTAGGACATCTAGTAGATCTTGGGTTGTGTCAGGAAGCAACAAGACCTTACATTCTCAAAAGTGGGATGGTAGTTTAATGACAGATCATGATTGCCAGTCTTCATGCTTTTGCGGGTGTAGAACTTCCTATCTCCCAGACAAGAAGTTCTTTCAGATGACTGTGTCATCAGTTTATATGAGTCAGGATGCATGTATGCCCCATGTTGGCCAAGAGTTTTGGGAAACATAGTCCCGACACACCTGCAGAGCATCTGTTTGTGGAAGTCCAGGAACTATGTAGCTTGAGGTGATCCTCCTAGATTATTTATCTACTGTATTGTTATTTATGAGCACTCGAAGGAAAAAATAAGGGGGGGGGGGAAGAATATATATTGCCATATATATGTATTTCATATCTTTGTATTTAGCACATATGCATTTTATTATTGTATTTCCTTTGACCTATTTTATCTTGGAAATAGATCTTGTATTTTACCTTTATTTTATTTGTTGATATGGTTGTAAGACTAATCAATAAACTATCTCTCCATCCATCCATCCATCCATCCATCCATCCATCCATCCATCCATCCATCCATATCTAGCTATCATCTGTCTGTCCATTCATCCATCCATCCATCTATCCATATCTAGCTATCATCTGTCCGTCCATCCATCCACCCATCTATCCATATCTAGCTATCATCTGTCCGTCCGTCCATCCATCCATCCATCCATCCATATCTAGCTATCATCTGTCCGTCCGTCCATCCATCCATCCATATCTAGCTATCATCTGTCCATCCATCCATCCATCCATCCATCCATCCATCCATCCATCCATCCATATCTAGCTATCATTTGTCTGTCCATCCATCTGTCCATCCATCCATCCATATCTAGCTATCATCTACCTACCTACCTACCTACCTACCTACTATCTCTCTCTCTCTCTCTCTCTTTAAAATGTGGAGCACATTATCCAGATAATGAGATGAGGCGCCCCCAACCCTTATTTCTCAGCCCACCGCCTTTGGTCATCTTCATGATGGCTTTTCTGCCCTCTTGTTTTCTTCTCCTTTTGCAAGGCTGACCTTCTGATTTCGGTCTTGTTCAGGTGGGGGGAAAGGAAGCTAGAAGGTCTGGGGCCAGCTCAGAGTTAGCAGCAGGGGGGAGGCTCCATTCATCATGACACTTTCTCAGCTCACAATTCCTTTTCTCCCCAGACAAAGAAAATGGTCACCCAGGCAGACAAAGAGATTTGGGATTTTTTTTTCCGGTGAACTTCAGGCTCTGAAAAATTCATTTGTTGTCCAAGGGATTCAACTGTATTCTTGGAGAACCCCTACAGAGAAACCCCAGGAAGACCTTTTTCTGTCCCAGCTGATAACTTCATTGAACCTCCGAAGGACTGGCTAGAATTTGTATTATCCATCAGAAAAGGGAATCCTATGGGAGATTGCCCGCTGACATTTACAGACAATAAATCCTGCATTGCGTGTGACCAAGTGGACTCACGGCCACAAAGGCTATTGTCCGAATAAAGTCGATCGTTCGTCCGGCATGGCTAGAATTTTTCTTGCATCCGGCAAACTGCAGGGTGAGGTTTCCAGGTCTGTTTGGGGAGCATTTCAAATGTACAGGTGAATTTCAAGGCTGTAGGCAAGGCAGAGATTGGATTTGTGCATCAAGATAATCCATCATCTCATCTGGACTTTGCATTTGTAGGAATCCAGCCATTGGGAGGTGCAGGCCACAGTTGGGTTGCGTGAACCCAACTCATTGTGGCTTAAACAAGCCACAGTTAAAACAAACCACAATTATTCCTGTGAAAAGGAAAGCCAACCCGGTGGTGTAATGATCCTTTGAATGTTGAGCTCAAGGATTTTTTGGGGGGTGGAGGACAAGATGGTAGATGTAGGACATTGCTATTTTTTCCTTTCTCTTTTATAATCATATTTTCCTTTTGTCTTCTGCCGTTACAACATTAACTCAAAAGCAGGAGCGGAAAGGTTGGGTGAAGGGGTGTGCTTCAAATAAATAATAAATAAAATAACCTCGGGTGCACAGGCCTAAACGTTTGGGGCAGGAGGCAAGTTTGCTAAACTATAAATACTTGAAGTAATGAAAAATAAAATCAAGGCACCAAAATAGCTTGCTAACACAATTGCCCCCAATGCTATTTATCAAAGGGCGTTTTGACCTCTTCCTCGTTGGGAGCTGTGCATCTTCGAAGGACGTCAACTAAATGGATCATCCATTTTCACCTTCGGTTGCAAATTCATTTTGCGGTGCATAAGTGATGCCTCCGAAGTGTGGAAAAATCTGAAGCAAATGCGACACACGTATTCAATGGTCCAAGAGAGCTGAAAAGGTCAGACTTTCAATGTTTCAGCTTTTGAGAGTGGCAACCCACTTGTTCCTCTGACTTACATTGGGAGTTCTACCATTCTTGAATACGGGGTGCTGCAGAGGTGGGTGGGGCAACATGGCCGGTGGGTGTGGCCTGAACAAACAGTGGGCAGGGCAAGGTCCAAAGTAATTCTAATTTAATTTACTCAAATATTGGTTATGATGACTTCTCCTTGTTTGTTCCCCTTTATCTCATTCAAATCTACATCTATTTATGAAATACATTTCATAATGAAAGGGGCTTCCCAAATAAATAAATGAATACATTTCCCACCACCAGAGTCATCCTAAGATCTTTCAGATCTTCCCATCCCATCCTTGGTGGGCACCAAGTGAGAAGAACACTGGTTGAGATACTTTCATTCCACCGGGCCATGCTGAGATCCTTCCTTTCTGGTTTTACAGAGTTCATCTTTTGGGTCTTTTGGGACCTGTAGTCCAACCCACCTGGAGACTTCTGGGTTGGAGATGGTAGCTCTAAAACAAAGCCCATCATCCCCTGCTGTTAGATTACTGATATTTCTGCCCTTGAGATGGGATTTCCCTGTCAACATTTGCTTTGAAGGCTAATCCCTCAACATCTTTATAGAGGTTGGAAAAAAAGGGGATTCCAGGAAGGGCCCTGTCCACTCCATTTTAGGACTAACGTTCACAGTCACTGGTGGGGGTGACACTCAGAAATCATAGAGGGAGAGAGAACGTCCTGTTGGAGACCTGACCCATCCATCTGCCATGGGGTGAGGACTTAGGCGCTCAATCTGCAAGGCAAATTTGGAAAAGCAATACCAAGACAGCAATCAATACATTATTTAACAGCAGGAATAGAAAGGGCTGGAATTGAATAAGTATTTCCTCCTCCTGTCCAGCCCCAGAACACTCATTTGCCCCCTCAATGTTCAATTTAACCAAGTTTGCAGTAAATTTTTCAGAAAATACCAAAAGTGCCTCAGGATAGCAGTTGACAAGCCTAACATGCTGTCTGCAAATCAGCTGAGAGACAGACAGACACCCATTTGCATGTAATCTGGGTTTTAAATGACAGGGGCTAATTTCCTCCGGACCCCTGAGCCAGCATGTTTTTCCCCATCATACATATAACCTGGCAAATAGACAGATTGCTGAATGAAGTGTTTATGGTTTGCTTAAACTTAATGTAAGATCCAGTGGAGACCAGATCTAATGGTTCATACATGATGCATACCGTGGCTTGTTGGGGTTAGCATGCTGTTGAACCCAGCTGCTGGGGTCTGTATCATAGTTTGGGGTTTAGTGTATCATATGAACCCAGCCAACTGTGGTTTGTTCAAAAAAACTTACAGTAATACAAACGATCACTTAGGTGCTGTCCAAATTCTTTCAAGTTTGGCTGAAAAGAATGATAGAATGTATTGACCAGTCAAAAGTTGCCCTGCAGATAGATGGTCCCAGCCAATAGGACAGCGAAGGCCAGGAGGGACAGATGAAAGGGGCCGCTCTGTAACCCCCTGGCCTCCAAATTAAGCACCACCCTCACCCTACCTCATTCTCCTCCCCTCTGCACTGGAGGCCCTGGAGGAAAAAAAATCAAGATCTGGGGTGCAGCTTCAAAAAATAAGGGAGCAGCATGGAGGGAAAGATAAGAAGGAAGGAAGAGAGGAAGATGTGGATCAAAGAAACATTGAAGGTAGATAAACAATAGAATGATAGAAGAAGGAAGGAAGGAAGGAAGGAAGGAAGGAAGGAAGATGAGGGAGGGAGGGAGGGAGGGAGGGGGATGGGTGGATGGATGGATGGATGGATGGATAGATGAATGGATGGACAGCATGGATAGATAAATAGATGAGGGGGATGAATGGATGGATAGGTGGATGAAAAATAGGTAGGCAGACAAATAGATTACAGATAATAGATTAGACAGTCAGATAGGGAGATAGATACACTAGACAGATAGATGATAGACTGAGGTAGAGACAGAGAAAAAGAAAAACGATAGAAAGTAAAAAAGACAGAGGAATAAAGGAAGGATGTTTGGGGAAAGGAACTGGCAGGAAAAGAAATATGGGTGGAGGCAGGGAAGAGGGTGCTGAAAAGAAATCCTCTTGTCTAGGGCCCGAACCCTGGCTGCACCACTGCCCAGAATCAGGTGGGGCTGATGGCCTCGAGAGCCCAAAACATCCAGAGGGCATTCAGTGGTCAGTCCTGGGCTAGGACATCCTTAGCTAATTGTACCTATTCCAGCTGTGGGTCAGAGCCCCACCCTGGGTGACCAGGGTCAAGGAGGTGGATACAGGATACAGATACTGTACCTCCCAGTTGGGAGGGAACCTGCCCTGGATTTTTTAAAAATTGGCTTCTCTAAGTGGGTGTCAGCCTTCCCAGGTAGACCAGACAGGAGACACAACCAGATGAGCAAATTCTACTTTATCATAAAGCTACGTTGACAGAATCTTGCAAGTCTGAAAGTACAATTCCCCCCCACCGTCTCCTTTACAGCCCAAGAAATTAGGGAGGGTCCCTTCTGAGCCTCTTGCCACTCCTGCTATCCAGCTGAGGGCTACGCTCCCTCTTATCTGACTGTTCCCTAGCAGCATCTCTTGTCCCAGTCTCCCAAGGTCTTTCCCACACCCCTTTATAGTGGGAGCCTCGAAGCTTGCTGAGAAAGACCACAAGTGGCTTTGCAGCAGCGAGCTTGCAAATCTGAATGCCTGAACAGGCCAGAAAACAGTTTCTTTTAAAATTACTGCCTGCCATCCATAGCTTTCTGGTGTGGAAAGGGCAATGAGGACCGGCTAGGAATAATAAACAGTTACCCAGTCTCAAAGATGATTAGCTGATCTTTCAGATTCAATAGCCGCTGGCCCACAATCGAGCAGGAGTCATTCCCGGCCTGGGAGGACGTGATGAGATTGATGCAAAGTGGTTACGCGACACATTAGCAGGCGAGTCGTCTGCATGGTCACCCTTGGCGACCTCTGGAAAAGATCAAGGTGAACAGCCTTGGGGCAGGAAGGAAAATCAAGGACTGGGAGACAAACATTGGAAAGTGGGACTTTGATCATCGGGAGATGAGAACACCCTTTCTGAATAGAGCGCTCTCCAGATCGGTTGGACTCCAGATCCCATATTCCCCACTCACTAGGAACGATGCAAGTTGAAGTCCAACCTTTTTGGAAGGACACCTATTTTGGGAAGTAGGGAAAGTTCACCATCTCATCCAGGGGAACATTTGGAAATGAGACAGGAGCATCTGCTTTGATTTTGACTTTCCCATTTCAAACAAGCCAGGTGCCATCTTAAGGATCAGTTGTTGCACAGATGTTCTTGTGAATGTGTCCTCCCCATAAGTTTTTCTTTTTCCAGACCTTCTACTACCATTTGTGTTTAAGTTGCAGCTACCTAGATTTTTGTGGAAATGTAAGGAAAACTTCCAGAGGGCAAGATCTGTACAGGAGGGGAAGAGTCTATCTATGGTAGCTTCTCATATCTGATGTTTTTTAAAGGAGAGGCTCTCTTCTTCTTTAAAAAGATCTCTTTCAACTCCATGATTCTATGGAAGACACATCTCTGGGCACTTTAGTGGAAGCATCCATTGCTGGAAGGTTAGTTGGCCCATAACCTCCTGTAACATTTCCTTCTTGCAGAAGAGTATTTTGAAAAACGCCCTGGAAATTCTGAAACTGGAAAAAAGTTACAGGAAGTTTCCCCTTTGGGGACTTGACTTTGGGAGGGGTCATGGAGGCTATGCAATTATGAAAAAGTTTGATTTCCCCTTTTCCTCCCAATTTTTCTCCTCTAGCCTGACCTGGTTAAAGGAGACACCTTCCGCATTGCAAAACTCATGTGAGTGTTGAAACGCTGGAGCTAACAGAAGCCACTTAATGGACTACATTGTCTTAGATAATGAGGTTTCTACAGTTAAGATTGGAGAGAGAAATCAGGGAGTTTTAGGATAATTAAACACCGGACTTCTGACTGGAGGTGCTTCTGCTAATGAAGTCGCTTGAGAGTTGGAATTCCTTGACTGGCAAAACTGATATTTTTCTGAAAGAAGAGCCCCTGGTTCAGTTCGGTTGGAGGATGGAAGCGTGTCTTGAACAAGCGTGGCAGTTCAGGAGCAATTAGGAAGGCTGTTGTGGAAGTCACACGTTTCCCTATAGAAAAGAAGGGAAAAGGCACAACTCCAGAGGGCAGGAGATGGCAATTAACTCTGCCAAATTAAATACAAACTGGGGGGCGGGGGAGAGATTTAAAAAAGGCCCTGTTTCTTGCGAGATGGCCACCTTATGAGATGCCAGCATTGACACATGGAAGAGTTCGGCCCCAACGGGATGACGTGCAAAAATCAGACAAGGCTTCAGCATTTTTGTCCAAGGTTGGCATGAACTCAGGAGCACAAGATTGGGGAAATCTCATGAGACCTTTGTGTGGCTTTAAAATTGGGGGAAGGAAGAACAGTTGGGTAAGATTGTGCACTGATGAAACACTTAGAAAAGTTGTTGAACCCTACTTTAGGACTTTATCCCAAGGTCTGGCCATTGGACACCTGAGGAGGTGATATTCCCATTCTGCCATTTATCATCAAGCTCAGAGAGATAAATTCCATTCCCAGAAGGATTTCAACCAGGGTTGCTAAGTTGCTGAGATATTTTTGAGAATTGAAAGAGATCCCACAGGCTTTTCCCCTTCTCAGCTCGATCAAACCAGCTTCACGCTGTTCTGAAGCTGCTCAGAAATACGCCAGACCTGCTGACTGCAGCTGAAACAGGGCACCCAACCCAGGAAAAGCATAAAAAAACTCTTCTCCATCCTTTAACTATCAACTCTAAGAAGGTTTTTTTAAAAATGGAAGGAGATGTGCTCATACATTAAATGCAACCATTATCTGATCAGCATATTCAGCGCTTCAACCCAAACTAATGCTATGTAACGTCTAACATCGGTGGAGAACTGCTGACTTTCATCTTCAAACCGATCAATTAAGATTTGGCAAGATCTATCTAATAAATAAAGAAGAGTCTTAGCATTTTGGACCAGGACAACCCCATCTTTCAATCCCTAACCTTCTTTGTCTCCCAGGTCATCTGTTCCAAAGGTGGTTGTGTGAATAAGTTAACTGGGATGTGTGCGAGGAGGACCTGATAGGAGAAATGCAATCAAGTGAGAGAATGAAAAAAAAAATTGCTAGCCTGTTTTCTACCTCTTTCATGGAATTCTTGTATCACTTTACCTTGGATTTCGGTTGCATCCACTTGGAGGAAAAAAAAGAAAGCAATTGGAATTCACTCCACCCATATGTACAAGTCTGTATTTTGGCTGTTTGCTGATGTGAACATTTCTCCATTATCATTCCCTTCCTTCCACCATGCCTCCACCTCTAAACTCAACCAATTTGTCCTGAGGGCTCATGATTAATTCCTGCCCATAAACTTTCTGATGAGTCTGTGAACTCACAACACGCAGCTACTCCAGGGGAACAAAAGTGCTTAGCAGGCAAAACACACATAAATGTTGTGCACGCACACAAATGAAACCGAAGTAACAACCCTCAGACACAGCTTCCTCTTCTCCATTTCTCCAGCCTCAAGCTGCCACAAAAGTCACAGCAGATCATTACAAAGGAGTAACTAACTGGAGTAACCTTCTGGTAAACGAGCTGGCTTTCTTGGAAAATCATTTTGTTCCCCCACTGCCCATTGACATGTGATAAAATTGGAACTACCCCATAACTCCTGGTCAAATTTTAACCGTTAGCTACTTAGTAGCACATGACAATTTTAAATAATTTGTCAAGAAAACAGACTTTTTCTCTGATTAGGAATTTCTTTCGTTTTCTTCTCCTCTATAGCATTTTACAGATTTTAGTCTTGTAGTTACTCTGGATGGGGATATGGGGGTGTGTATAGCTGCTAGCATTTAATACTAAAGTTATTCTATGTACAATTTATAACTAAAAACTAAATGTTTTAATATTGTACTTGATTTTGTCCTGTAGGTTGGTCAATGGCTGAAATACCAGTAGCACCTAACACGTTTAAAAAAAAACACATCTGTCCTTTAGCATATGAGAAACATTTCTTGTGACTGCCCCATGGCAGATAATAGCTTTCTCTTACCAGTTTATAACCTCATAAATAGTCCCCAAGAGATTATTGGCCGGGTTCACACAATCCACTCAACTAGGTTAAAATGAAGTTGAGTGCTTTGGGATTCAGCCTGTTGGAGGAAGCCAGCTTGCTATGAAACAGGCCATCATATCGAGCCAAAACTGGTTTATTTCAGTGGGCATGAATGCTATATGAATGCAGTCATTCCATTTTTGTGAATCTGAACCTCACCTAAACCTCTGTTTTGTTGTCAAAAGCAGGTCCCGAGATCTTCATCTTCAGCCCTAGAGTTTTAGCAGCGCTAAATTCTGGTTGCTCCCCAACGTTGCTTAGAAGGCCTGGAAATACCAGGGAGACCTATTGCTTCGTTTTAGTCTTGTCAGAAAACCAGAGCTCTAAATGGCTCCTCCAACTTAAACCTCCTAGCTTTAGAAATCTGATCTTCTTTTTATTTCCCCAGCCTCAGCACTGATAGCTTTTCTAGAGGTGTTGACCCATGTCTTCCACCTTCAGGGGTGCCCATATCCACCACTGAAGGAGGGCTGCTTCATCCCGTCTGCCGGTAGGGCTGGGACAACCTCATTAAGAAGCCGAGAACGGTTTCCGTCCCCAGTCTGATTAACACTTGCCCTTTGTTACAATTAGATCCGCTAATGATGGGAAGGCAGACCTCCTGTATTGAATTAGCACTGCCTTCCAACGTGCAGTGTAATTTAAACAGACCATTGGCTGCAAAGCAGGTTATTAAATAAGGGAGCTAGAAGTACACTGACTTGTTAAGTGACTTGCACAAAGGGGGAAAGGTGTAGATAACAGGCAAATGTGCATTCGGACTGGGAGACAGGGATTTTTGAAAGTTTTGGTAAATCAAAGGGATTACTTGATGGAAACCAGTCTTGCATTACCCATATTAAGAACATAAGCTGTGCCCGGCTGGATTGGACTGTTGGCCTCCCTAGTCCAGCAGTCTGTTCCCATATTGGCCCACCAACTACACAAGGAAGCCCACCAGTCTCCCAGCAGATGGTCTTCGGAGGAGGGGGAGGAGGAGGGGGAGGAGAAGGAGAAGGAGGAGAAAGAGAAGAAGCAGAAGAAGCAGAAGAAGCAGAAGAAGCAGAAGCAGAAGAAGAGCTGTGCTGTGCTGAATCAGACCCCTGGCCCGTTTAGTCCAGCAGTCTGTTCTCCCAGTGGCCCATCAACTACACAAGGAAGCCCACCAGGCTTCCAGCAGATCTCCTTCAGAGGCAGTCCCACCACCATCAAGATTAAGAGCCACTGATGCCCAGGACTTCCATGACTTGGTCCAACCTTGTTTGAAGCCAGCCAAGCTGGTCACCAGCCTCACATCTCGTGGTAGCAAATTCCAAAATTGAATTACATATTATGATAGATAGATAGATAGATAGATAGATAGATAGATAGATAGATAGATAGATAGAATGAATATTGGATCTGTTCTTCTAGAGTGCCATTTCATTGAGTGAAACTGTTTCATTGAGTTCTCATTCTAATGATCAATGCTGGACTTGACTTTTTTTTAAAGTTTGCATTATTTATAGGCTTTGGAGAGGTGTATTTCTCCAGACATAGACATTTGAGTTGCAATTTCTCTCAGTGTACCCTGTTTTCAAAAACAATTTATTTGTTTATTTCATATATTTATATGGCTGCCTATCTCATATACATAACTCTGGGCAGCTAACAGTTAAAGTAGAATAAAAACAGAGGAACAAAGAAAAATAACCAAAGATTCCCCAATATAAGACAGTTGTGTATAAATATACAGGAGTGGGAAAATGAGGGTCTGATCCACTCTCAACCATGGAAACCTGGTTTCTGGTCTCAGCTCAAGCTACCTCACAGGGTTGTTGTTATTGTGGGGAAAAATAGGAGGAGGTATGTTATAGATGAATGAAAGGTAAGAGATCAATCTAATAAATAAATAAATAAATAAATACTGCCATTTTTATTTCTGTGCAGGCTTTTCCCTAACACATTTTTAAAATTCTGGTTGGCAAACTGCGCTGCAAACTTTGAGGAAGTGTGAATTTTTGTCGGAGAAATTTCAGCGTGCGTATCGAAGAAGCAACCTTCAGAGGCAAACTAAAGGGATCAGTAAACAGTTGGGGAAGATGGGTTGTGGTGTAGAGGGGGGCGCGTGCTACCATTTTAAAGAGCTGAAACGGCTTCAGGAGGGCAACATCCCCAGATTTCAAGGGGTTGACACAGATCTAATGACTCTCTAATTCAGGAGACGTTAATCCTTTATTATACTTTATTATTGTATAATCCTGTATGGCATTTTCACAAGGCCAACGCAGTATAGAAAGTGGTTTTATTACAACCCTGAAAAATCCTGTTAGTGTGATAGCGTAGCTCCACCTTGTGGATAGAAGGAAGCAGGGCTGTTGGCCAATTTTCAAAGAAAAGTTGGGTTTTCAATGAGGAGTTGTTCAGTCGTTAAGTCGTGTCCGACTCTTCGTGACCCCATGAGCCACATCGCGCCAGGCCTTCCTGTCCTTCACTGCCTCCCTGAGTTTGCTCAGTTTCATGCTCATTGCTTCAGTGATGCTATCGAACCATCTCATCCTCTGCCGTCCCCTTCTTGGCCTTCCATCTTTCCCAGCATCAGGGTCTTCTCCAAAGAGATCTCTCTTCGCATTAGGTGGCCAAAGTATCTGAGCTTGAGCTTCATTATCGATCCTTCCAATGAGCAATCAGGGTTGATTTCCTTTAAGACTGACTGGTTTGACCTCCTAGCAGTCCAGGGGACTCTCAAGAGTCTTCTCCAGCACCACAGTTCAAAGGCATCAATTCTTCGGTGCTCAGCCTTCTTTATGGTCCAGCTCTCACAGCCATACATTATTACTGGAAAAACCATAGCTTTGACTATGCGGATCTTTGTCGGCAAGGTGACGTCTCTTTGAAAGATAGCTTTAGAATTGGGCCGTCCCAATGTTTTTAATCTCCCCTTTCAGGGTATGAACGGTTCTGCTGTTAATTTTACCAGCTCGTGGATCCACTAACCCTAACCCAGATTATAGATTCTGAGTATTTTCTTACAATCCACACATCCATTTTTCTGCTAAACTGAGATGTTTCAACCATTGTGGAATGGTAGTTCTAGATTTTAGAAATTATCTTACAGTTGGCTTTGCACGTTGTTGAATCTACTTAGCAAATGAATTCATTTTGGAGGCTCTGAATCATGCACTTTCCAAATGGGCTGGGCTGGTACCCAATGCTCAGCCGCTAAGGAAAATTAAAAAAATAAATAAATCCAAGGTTAAAAGTAACCTTCTTGTCACTGCAAGACTTTAAAGCCACTAGGACTGAGGAAAGAATCAACTGTGTAATTATATTCCAAGCCAACACAATCAACTTTCCATACTGGCAAAATCGAGCAACATATTCCACTTGGCTGCTCCTGAATGGTTGAATTAAATGGAAAGTGCTTTCCCAATTCAACTTGAGTTGGATCAGATCAGTCGTCTGGATTAAACTGGGTCTGATCCACACCTCTCCCTATTCACTTGTATGTTTTGTTCACAATGCAGATATTTGATTTGTCAGCAGGAGTGTGTATTCAAACTCAACTCCCTTCCCCACCCCACCACCCCCCAAGCTGTCACTCTAAACTCAGCCCTCTGGCATCCGCTGGGTCGGTTCAAAAGAATGCCTTGCATTAAACCGAATGTTGCTTTGGAGATGGGGGATCAGGGTTGATTGATTGCCTGATTAAAGGGGGGGAAGCGCAATTGATTAGCTAGTCCTCATCACCATATCGTTATCACTGACCCCCAAGGCTGAACTTGAGGAAGCAAACGATGCGGATGGATTAAGAAATCGCAGAGTGTCAGGAAAAGATGGGAAAATCAGTAAAAAAAAGAGAAGTGGGGGGCGGGGGGAGAGCGGGGGAAGGAAAGCTTGTCGTGAAAACCAAGTTTAATGATATGAACATCATTACCCTGGTGAAGTTTGAAAGGAATGCTGATGAGGAGCAGAGGAGAGTGGTGGAGAAAGGAGATTTTAGCTTCCTTGGCATCTTACAAAGACTCTGTCCCATTTAAACTAGTTAATCACATAATGCCCTGTGCTCAAGTCTAATATTCTTGCAAGCTTAGTTATGGGTGCCATTGAACGAATACATTTTCAATTTCTACACCAGCTTTCCCAGGTGGCTTGTGGGAATCCAGATCCAAATACAGAACCCCACTAACATCAAGTATTATCAGGCAAAGATTTAGGGTATGCCAACCTTCCCTGTTCTTCTACCATCTTTTCATGCCACAACCAGCAGGGAGATGGTACATCTGGTGGAAAGGGATAGGAGAAACAGTCCCACATAGAGAGAGAGATTTGGCTGGGAGTGGTTGGTTCAGACCCAATATATATATATATTTTAATGGAAAGGTGATTCACTGAAATTGACAACAGGGAAAGCAGGAGAAATTCAGATGAAAGTTTGGCTCCCATATCTAGATCTTCTAAACCTTTCTCAAAAGAGAACCGGGTGACAAGGGAGGAAGAACCTGGAGGGTGAACAATTGTATAATCAAGGGACAGAGAGAAGAAAGAACTTCAGAACCATGGTTAGTTCCAAATCCATCCATTGGCTTTGACAAAGTCTATGTTTCAGCATCTTAGCTGGGTTTACACTTTGATCAATCATCCTGGTGACATTTTAAAAAGGCGGCTTGTTCATTCGTTTTGAAAGAAACTCACAGATAATCCCCAGTCCTGCCCAAAGACTTGAAAAGGACAAGAATGTCATGTGGAACATGACAGTTATGGAGGCCACCTCAGGGGATTGTGGGAAATTAATTTAGTATTGATTAAGTCCAGGGCTGGAAGGCCATGGACACAGGAGGTGGAAGAATTGGGAGAACTTCACTAAAGTCTTTCTTAAAGATAAACAAGGAAGAAATATGCGTTCACTCTTAATTAAATGCTCAAGGCATAGAATTCCTATATTCCTTGCACTAGTAGGGTGAGTTGTTGTAAGCACCCTTTCTTGGACAAGATGTTTTATTGTACACCGCTGCAGAAATGGATCTAGCTCCTTTGCCCTTGGTGGGTCCTCACCCTTTCATATTCTCAAATTAATCCATTGCACGTTGGCGACACCCTCCCCCCCCCAAAAAGATTAAACCTGCCTTTCTCTTCCACATCCGCTCACAGGTTTGCTGATGTTTTCTTTTTTAGTCCAGTGAATCATTCATTCCATATAGGATTTTCATCTGCTCCTTGGCAGAGCTGGCGAGACTGCATCTCAGGCAACGGTCCAAACTCAGAACCCAAACTTAGAAGACTCGAAACTCGATTTGGCTTTCTCGTCATCTTTTTTTTTCTTCTAAAAACACACACCAGCCAGTAATGATCGGCAGCGCTCCCCGTTGATTCTGAGTAGGGTTTCTGCAGCTAAGCAGCTGACTCCTTCCAGAAGCCAGGCAAGGTGGGTGGTGACCTTAGTTCACCCACCTCACCTGGAAGATCTCAGACCTATTTCCCAACTGATGGGCACCTACTTTGGTGAATCACAGAATCGGCAGGGAGGTCAGAGGCCATCATCTTGATGCAGATCTTCAAAGGCATTTCAGACAGATGACTATCCAGCTTCTGAAGATCTCCAGAGTTGGGGATGCACTACCTGACAAAGCATCCTGTTCTGCTGGTTGATAGTTCTCACCACCAGGAAGAGCCTCCTAATATCTAAGCTGACTCTATTTCCTTGCAGTTTCAACCCCATGGTTCTGGTCCAGCCCTCTGGGGTGACAAGGAACAAGTCCACTCCCTCCTCTCTGTGCTAGTCTTTTTGGTATCTGAAGGCTGCTATCATCTCTTCTTCCACAGATGAACATACTAGTGAGAAAGCACTTGGACTTCCTTTACTTTCAAAGATTTAATTCTATGTTGGGATTTTTTGCCCCTCCCTGCTGGTGGTGCTTCTACAGATTCCACAGTTGCATGACAAGTAGGTGTATAAGAGGCCAATGTCCCTTTTCTGCCACCTTCCCAGAGGTAGAATTGCCATGCTAATTCTACTTTATTGTAAGGCTACAGTGACAGAATCTTGCAAATCTGGAAGGACAACGTATTGCTTGGATTTTATAATATTATTTGGGTTTAGTGCTATTTATACAGTAAACACTCTGATGTTAGTGTGAACTCCAACCTTTAAAGAGAAAGAAAAAAAGAACACTTCTTGTCCAAGATTGTTATAAATGATTTTGATTTTATGATTTCTAAAATGTTAACGTTGTTCAGCATCAGGTTGTTTAAATTTCACGTCTAGAGCTCCGTGTGGCATTCATAAACCATTGCAAAACCCATTGAATTTGTTATACAAGACAGCTTTCTATCTTGAAGCTTCATACTTAATACTAAGATCACCACTGTATGGTTATTAATTATTGTTTGTGCACATTAAAAAAAGAAAGAAAAAGAAACAAAAATAAAACGGACACAAAGAAAAAGTAGAAGGGGAAAAAAGGGGTCTGCCTTCTCACTTCCCCCTTTTTGGCCTCTCCCAGAGGTCATATATATTTTAATAGTTTCTTGGGCGACAGTCCCCCAAGCCCCCAAGAAATATAAATACAAAAAATGTAAACCTTCTAAACAGCCAACCACCCACACAGAGAAACCGCAAAGCAATTTGCACATTTACTGAAAAATATCCAAACAGGGAAGGAATCTATCAACGAATGGGGATTAATTATAGAAGACTTTGTTTTCGATATTGTTCTGAAGAGCACAACCCCAACGATAATAATCAGGTAACTTGATCCCGAGTATTTGCATTGGGAAGCAAGTCTGAACAAGCCGATGGAAAATACGTCCGGCGTTTGCTCTGTGATTAAAGGAGAACATGATACGCTGCGCACACAGCCACCTAAACAGATTGATTTATTTACTGTCATAACCCAACCTTTCATGCGATGCATCTAATAACAAAGCATCGAATAAAAAGGAAAACCTTAAAAAGGAAAATATTGCCTCATTGCATGTTCAATAATCTATCAAATCTGCCACCCAAACAGCCTCCCCCCCCCAAAAAGACCCCCCTCTTCCTTTTTCTCTTTTTTCTTTTTAAAGCATTATCAGGTTGCTCTTTGCTTTGACTTTTTTTTTTTTTAAAAAAAATGCTTCAAAACCAATGTCTGGGTGGTTTCAGGGAGGACAAGGAAAAAGGAAGTTAGGAAATGTTAAGAAGGAGAAGAGAGAACATTGGTCTTGCTTCCTGAATATGGGAAGTTATGATCTCAGGGTTTCCTTCTGCAGCTGTAACTCTGCCGGTCAGCCATGCAACGGTAGCAGAGTTGCTGGTGGTGCTTCTGTCCTGATGAAAAAGAAAGAAATAAAACAGGAAACAGTGTCATGGGATGTGGGAATGACCTTGGGAGACAGGGCAAAGAGATGCAAGCAGGGAATGGTCAGATAAAAGGCTGCTGAGCCCTCAGCAGGAACATGGGCAGGGCAAGAGGCTCAGAAGGGACCCTCCCTAGTTTCTTGGTGTGATGGAATGGTATAGCGAAGGCCATGCTCGGGGAGATAAGCATTTCCTTAGCCCCCAGAATGAGTGCGGGAAGGTGAAGAGGATGAGGCTGGCACCACCCTAAGGAATTTGCAGCGTTTGCTTGCTGGCTTGGGAAGTTCAGATTCAGTCTGGCGAGATTCTGTCTTGTAGGTGGAAGCTAATAAATGCAATGGAACTGTAACTGTACTGTCTCGTGGAGTTCTTTGGGCTGAACCTGACATCAATCTCGCCAGACTGAATCTAAACTTCCCAGCAAGCCAGCAAGCAAACGCTGCAAATTCCTTAGGGTGGTGCCAGTCTCATCCTCTTCACCTTCCCACACTCATTCTGGGGGCTAAGGAAATGCTTATCTCCCCGAGCGCGGCCTTCGCCATACCATTCCATCACACCTGGGCTGTAAAGGAGATGGGGGGAGAACTATACTTTTAGACTTGCAAGATTCTGTTAATGTAGTTTTAGAATAAAATAGAATTAGCTCATCTGGTTGTGTTTCCTGTTTGGTCTACCTCGTAAGGTTGACAGTCACCGATAAAGTTCAGGTGAGGTTCCAGAGACACCAGATCTGAGAAATGTTCTCAAATTCAGGTCTGATGAGCTGGGGGGGGGGTCCAAACGTCCCAATTCCAATTGCTTCCCTTCAACCTGTCCTGGATTCCAAAGAGAGAACCAATGTGACAAGATGGACAGGTGTGTTCCAAGGTGGAGAAGTGTAGAGGGAAGGAGAAATGGTCTTGAAGGACAGGAGGAAGAGCCACTACCAAGACAATGGTCAGATAAAAGAAATCTGAATCAGGGCCAGTACTGGAACCTGAGGAAGCATCTCAGACAAGATCTTCCCTAGTTCACATGAAGATAAAGGGAGGGAGGGGAGAAGCGAATTCAGACTTGCAAGATTATGTTACAATAACTCTATAATAAAAGTAGTACTGATCTACACAGCACTGGTTTCCAAGTCTGGTCTATTTTGAAGGTCTAACAAGACATCCCAATGTAGACCTTCAAAAACCCTTCATGCCTTGGCTTTCATACTCACTAGCAGTAGATAGTCGGCATTCCTTCATTTTGAGCCAACTTCTCTCAGGGCTGTGGGCATCTATTTAGTGCTAAAAACTTGCAAAACAATCAAGAAATTGCTTCTAGTAGACCTTGGCTGTCCAAAACAGGTCAGACTTATTCTATGGAACAAATGCCTTCAGGGACTGAAGCAACCCCCCTCTTTACAATTTAGGAGGAGCTAAAAATGTGTTTCTTTGCTCTGGCCTTTTAATATATTCATGTTCTCCGACTTTATTGGCTTAGCCTTTAATACGTTCATATTTCTCATTTTTAATTATGGTTCAATGATGCCTTTTATTGTATTTTTGGAAGCTGCCCAGTGTTGTTCAGAGAGTGGGCTACCCGTAAATTTTACATATTAAAAAAACCAATAAATCAAGATGGTTGAGTGCGATGAAGAGAAAAAAAACCAGGCACACATAGCATGCCATATGCAAATAAATTGCAGCATGCATTTCTGCATATGCATTATGACACAATTTGCTTTTTAGAAGAGAACCCATCATTAGATGCTTGGAGTGGAAGTTCAGCAGGACAGGACAAGGTAGGTCACCTTCTTTGTGGGAGTGAAGTTGGGATTTTGCAGCTCTTCCCCTGGTTGGAGAACTTTGTTTTTTTCCCCCTTCAAAAAACCATGTTGATATCCATTTTGGGGTTCATGCGACAATTTTCATGGAGAACGTGCCCTGGAATGGTGAGAAACCTTGTTCTAGTTTTTTAGCAATCATCATTGGAAGGGTGAGTAGAAACTGGTCCAAGCAGGCTGATCTTATCTGGACTTGAAAGCTAGCAAAACATTGCTTGGGTGGAAGTCTAGTCTTGGAAGTTGGAAAAGTTGCCCAGAAAACGTCATGTGATATCTCTGCAGACCCCATTAAACTAGAGGGAAACCTTACTTCTAAACAGAAAGCCTCTTGTAAGGGTGAATGTTTTGGCTATTTGTGATTACAGAGAGCCAGTTTGGTGGGATGGTTAAGGCACCAGGCTCGAAAACAGGAGACCATGAGTTCTGATCCTGCCTTGGACACAAAACCAGCTGGGTGACTTTAGGCTAGTAGAAGAAGGCAAGGGAACATGGGTCCAAAAATGTTGCCAAGAAAACTGCAGGGACTTGTCCAGGCAGTCACCAGGAGTCAAGACTGGCTCAAAAGCCCAGAATAAAAATAAATTGTGCAAGGGGATATATACATCTTGCACATCAATATGTTGTATCAGTGTGGGCCAGTGTGCAGGCATACACACACACACACACACACACACACACCTGTCTGTCTGTCTGTCTATCTATCTATCTATCTCTGCAAACTGATAGTTTTTAAGCAATGCAGAATTTAACTTTTTGACATGCACAGCTGCTCAGATGAAGGTGGTGTGTGTGTGTACATGTGTGTGGGAGAGCTCATGCATTATGTATCTTCACTCAGATCAATCCTTCGGCAGACTGTCAACTGAAAATCAAAGCCCAAACAAGGTGGTGCTGGAGGATACGACTTCCCAACCCTACATCCGTGGATCATCTCTCTCCCTAAATTGCCCACGTCCTCCTTCGCTCTAAACGCTCTGTCTTTGCCAGAAGCAGACTTAACAAAGCCCCAAGTTGGGGGGAAAAGGGATTTTTTTTTTTTAAATAAAAAGATAACAGACGCAGACAACTATTTTGGAGTTTATGCCAAGATCTTGCAGATTAATAATTGATATCAAAAGTAGACGGTCTTCCTCTTTCTCTTTCAGAACGAAGAGAGGACACAAAGTCACCTTGCAAACAGGGAGATTTTATGGAAATAGAGAAAGAGCTGAAGCTTTTTGTTTCGTTAAAAGCAGTAGTGCTAATGATGGGGCGTGGGTGTGCTTTTATCCTGCTAAAAGAATGTTTTGCCTGTCTGTCTGTCTATCTCTCCACCCATCCACTCAACTTATCTGTCTGTTTACCCATCCATCCATCAACTTTATCTCTCTCTCTCTCTCTCCATCCATCCATCCATCCATCCATCCATCCATCCATCCATCCATCCATCCATCCATCCATCCATCCATCCTATTTATCTATCCATTTTATCATCCATCCATCCATCCATCCATCCATCCATCCATCCATCCACCCACCCACCCACCCACCCATTGCCTTAAGCATGGATAAACCTTTTGGGGGTGGGAAAATCCTGAAGATGAATGATGAAAATCTTGCGCCCTTCTTGCCAATTTCTCTCTGGCCCACTTTTCCTCCAATCAGTTTTCCAAACTGACTCCAAATGCCTTCTCTTCTCTCTCTCCCTAATGCTGAAAAGGCAGCTGTTCCCCAGCAGGAGTGATCAGAACCAGAGGAGTAATCCTGGGTTTCTCCTTGCCTCCCCAATTTCCACTTTGAGGATCTTGTCCACCTTATCTGGATGGCAAAGTCGCTGGTTGCTGGCCCTGTTGTGAAGCACAGGAAGATGGTTCCCTCAGCCTGCAGTTAGAAGGTGGGGGGTGTTATAGAGAATGGGAATGTGAGGCACATGGATTTCTCTCCCTCCCCTGGAGAAGGAGCTAGTTTCTCTCTGTAGAGGGCTCTCAGAGCCAGTGCTAGTCCATGGGTGGTCCAAATTGTTAGTTCAGAGTCCCTTGGTAAGAGAGATGACTCCATATTAAGATCTTATGAAATATCTCTTTAGAAGGTCATGGATTCTTCTTTTCACTTAACTTTGCAATGAGAATAGCCAACTTTGTGGCATCTGGAGACTTACTACAAAGAGAGGTTGGATTTCTGCTCCACAAGTACCTGTGGAGCAGAAAAGTACCTGTGCTCCACAAGTACCACAAGTACCAAGGCTGTGCCACATTCAAAGGCCAGGAGATGTAATAACATTCAATGCATCCTGTTAAACGGGTCAATAGGATTCTCCAGTGTGTTTCTCTAGCTTCTCCCCACAAGCTTTTTCAACATTCAGTCAATCAGCACCAATCCAAAAT
This sequence comes from Python bivittatus, assembly GCF_059951505.1. Lineage (NCBI taxonomy): Eukaryota > Metazoa > Chordata > Lepidosauria > Squamata > Pythonidae > Python > Python bivittatus. The sequence goes on along the minus strand of NW_028277076.1, from coordinate 7,224,562 downwards.
AGATTTGCTGATTGCCCAATAATACGTTCTACCAACCCTCTCTTTGCCCCGGCCACTCCCACTTGTAATTTTCTGCACTGGGTTTTAATCAGGTGCACCTTGCCTCGTCAAAGGGAATTTGAATCTGCCCGGGTTGCACGGTGAGTGAAAAGCTAAGCAAAAGTTATTGATTGATCCTTGTTGAAGATTAATCAATCAGTGGCTCTCTGGGGTGGATGTGGACAGAGGACAGAAGAAGGATCTCCTAGTGGAAGAGAGACATGTGCAGTTCCTGATGGACCATCCGGTGGCATGCATTAAGACAAAGAAAGGGTCAGTTTACTTCCTCTAAGATCTGACAAGGTGTCTATACTGGTTGCCAATTAATTTCCCAGCAGAAGTCAAAGTGTGGGTGGTGGTTTTTAGAATCTTCAAGGATGGGGAGTGTGAGGTTCTCTAGATGTTATTAATTTCCCCCTACCCATCAGCTCTAGCCAGTCCAGCCAGTAGGGAGGGGGAGAGGGGAAGGATGGTGGAAACAGTATTCCAACAGCATCTGGAAAGTTGTTAATCAGTGAAATTCATTTCTGCAAGACATGGTGATGGCCACTAACTGGGATGGCTTTACAAGGGAGGACAGGTCTGTTGAGGGCTATTAGTCTTGAAGACTTCATGTTACCTCTGAACTGGGGGTAGCCTGCCTCTGGATCCCATTTGCAAGAGAACAATGTCAGGTCTCCTTCTTCTGCTTGGGAGCAGTTCAGTGGCTTCTGGTTGGCTCCTGGGAAAAAGTGAAACACACTTCAATGGTCATGAATTAGGATTTGGTCATTTCATTTGCCATATCTCCCTAGCGTGCTACCACCACTATTTGGGTTCATAAATTGCCCCAATAGAAAAAATGGCTATTGGTTGAGTTGATACTGTATGTGTAATGATATGCGGGAAAGACCCTGAGTGACTGGATAAAGAGACACTGCCAAGGGATTGGTCAGATAAGAGGGAGCACAGCCTTCAGCTGGATAGTGGGTGGGGCAAGAGGCTCAGAAGGGACCCTCCCTAGTTTCTCAGGCTGTAAAGGAGATGGGAAGGGGGATTGTACTTTCAGACTTGCATGATTCACTCAATGTAGCTTTATGATAAAGTAGAATTCGCTCATCTGGTTGTGATTCCTCTCTGGTTTACCCTGCAAGGCTGACAATATGCTAAATGCTAAACCACAGTTTAGACTTCAGAATAACTGGGTTTACACAACCCTCTAAGCCCAAACAAACCAAGATGTTATGGCTTCCTGCATTGAATGGACTGAAACTCTGTGTTTACATCCTCTGAAATAGAGATGGGATTGTGACATGCATGATGTCATTTGCCAGATGTCATCATACATGTCCCATGACAGATACCCATGGATAGAAATACCTGTTAAAGAATTTACGTCATTTATTTGTTTAATTTCAGAAGGAAAAGCCAACACTTTGGGTGCTTTTACATTATATAGGTTAGGTAAAAATCCTAGCTGGAATTTGAATTTCCCAAGAATACCAATCTAAGATGCAATTTTTTTTTCTCTGTGTTATTCCTTGATGAATAAAAAATATTTATTGTTCATTTTAATTGACTTCATAACAACAATAATAGCGACAGTTTCTCATTTCCCGAAAGGAGAGACATGAAGAAAAATATCGTATAACAGCATCCGAGTAGCTAAAACAGAAGCATCAAATAAAACATTATCCGGGAAGAGGAACAATTGGGGTAAAGAGGCACATTTTTGAAAGAGTCAGCTACGGGAAGCTGGTTGGAGAACCCCTCCTGCTTCTGCTGACATGCAATTATTCTGCTACAGTGCTGGCCTTTCATTATCGAGAAACAAGCTAGTGGACAGGGCAAAGGTGGAGTAGCCCAAGAAAGATGCTCGCTCATCAAAACCAAACAAGGAAATATGACTCAGCTCTTGGCCATCTGCAGAAAACACAGTCCTCATATGCTTGCCCAAACTTCTATCATGATAAAATGCAATCAAGAAACAAGTAACAAGTAACCTAGATGGTTACCTAAACAACCTAAGGTAGGATGTTGACCTACAGGGTAACCATCTAGGTTGGACATCTCTAGGACCACGGAGCAAGCATTGGGTCCCTCTCCTATTTTTGGGGATCCCTTAGAAGTCATTCATTCATTTCTTGACCTTGATGTCACAGGGGGACATACAGTACCTCCAACTTCACTCCTGACATGGGTAGTTTAGACCTTCTTAGAGAAGAAGAAAGTATTGGATGGGTGCATGCAACATTTAAGCTTTTTGCCTCTTCAGATGTTCACATTCTTTACCGTCCTGGACCATCGTAACAGGACACTTTACTATTATAAATATGGCAGCAACCTCTACTCATGGGAAATGATCTCTTTGGATCTTCTGAATATTTTAATCTGATCTCCCCCCACTTGGCTCCAAAGGTTGCCTCGAAAGGCCAAGGAGCTGTCCATCAGTCTAGGAATCAGAATATAAAAGATTGCACTGTCCTGCATGCAGCAGGATTAAACACTGCTTCAGCACTGGGTGGGCTCCAAACGAGCAGGTCTTTCGCTGATTCAGCTGACTTACAACTCCCTGATCATCAGCCTCCTGGTCTGGCTTCCACTTCAAAAGTAGGGTTCAAGATGGATGACTCTACGCTGCCAAAAGAGCTCTGCATCTACAGGTCCAGGTAGTTGAAAATCAGAGTTGAAAATCAGATTGTCAGGCTATGGAAATTGTGCTATGGTTGAAGAAAAACTGAGGTTGCCTCTTGTTGAGCTCAGTGTCTGCTAACTTCATAGATGCATCCATATTTTCTTCTTGGCACAACACAGAAACAGGGTGCCGTTGCCTTCTTCTCAAGATAGTTTTCAACTTCTCATTGTTGCTCCTTTCTTGGCATTTTCTGGTCACCTCCCAGCCAAGTATTACCGGGTCCAACCCACTTGTCTCTTCCATGGTCAACTAGTGCTGTCACCTGATGAGACAGTGTGGACTGATATAAACAAAAGACCATTAGATATATACAAATTTAGTTTTATCCACATGTTCCCACAATGCAGTGTCTTCAATTTCTTGCGACTACTGTCTCCATGGGCCTTGGTCAGCTTGACCAATAGCCAGAAATGCCGAGAGATGCCATCTAAACATCTGGAAGAGATCCTCTCTAGCAAAAAAGCAACATTTTTGTGGTTAAGGATTGCATTTTTAAAAAAGGTACTCTTTTCTCTCACGGATCCAGAATTTCCAACCCAGTTTCTATGCAGATTTGTGAATGGGGAAGATCCTTACTGAAATAAGCATTAAGTCAGACTAGCCAAATTGTTCTTGATGTTGACAAGACACATTTCCAGCTTCCCCAGAGAAATTAGGGACCAATTTTGCCTGCTGGCCAGCCTCAAACCCAAACGTTTTTGCACAAAAGGTGAAACCCTTGAGGTGACGGGAAGATAAATGGAGTCTTTTTCTTCCAGCGCTCCCAAAACTTCCCTGTGAGAGACTTGAAAGGGAGGTGAGCGTTGATCGCGCTGCAACATTTTGTTGAGAATCCTTCTCGCCTATCAAAAAATCGATCCTACTTTTGGGGGGTGTGGGGAGGGGCACTCCAGACAGTCCTTTTCATCTCATTTCACAGTGCAATTCCCTCTTCACTTCAGCCTTCAAGGGGAGAGTGGTTAATCCTCGGCCATTGGAAATCTTTACGCGATCAAAGGAGGCCTCTCTGCAACAAAAACTTTGAAAAGAAAGACGCTTCAGATAACACAAAGCAATTCAGAAACAGAAGTTTGAAAAAGAGTGTACACAGCCAAGGCTGAAGCCAGCAAGAAAATGCATTCTGATATTTGCTAGCAGAGAAGCAAGAACAACAGAGTTCTAGACAATAAAATAAGAAGATTCAAAGATGCCAGGGTTATTTCATAAACATGGGTTACTCCTACTGTTCACCACACCTCATGCATATTTTGGTATATAGTTCAACAGCACCTTAATGTATTTACCTCTTTTTCTCTTCCCCCTGCATCCATATTAAGAAACAAATAAATATTCCATCAAAATGGGACAACAGTAGATCATTTTGATGGAAGAATCTGAAACACCAGATTTATTTTGGGGGCCTACTGGAAAGAACCCATATTATTCCATAGGATGAAGGATCTGTGGAGTCCTTGGGGTTCTCTGAGCTTGGTTCTTTTCTTGCAAACGTTTCATTACCCGGCTAAGTCACATCTTCAGTGCTAAAATGGGATGAGGTTTGCTCTGCTGTTCAAAAAGTGGGTTATTTTCTTGGATATGCCTCCTATTACAAATATTTTTATTTTTTTAATTTGATTTGTTTGGGTCAACGCTTTCAAGATACAGAGGATCCTGTAACCAGCTGGAGAAATTCCTCTCCTTCCATTCTTATAAACAGCACTTTTTGTCAAAGTGGAAAGAGCGGGGAGAAGAAGTCAGTTGGCCTCTCTCTGGATGTCAGTCACATCAGTGACGGAGGCCCACCAAGAAGTTGCATTCTAACCTCAGAAAAATGCCCATCAAAAAAGGACTTGTTAGAGACGGATCACCACTTTTGGATCTTCTCTCTTTCTTTTCTCCTCCCCAAAGGGACCTGATCTATTTACGAGGCTATATACTGTCTCCTTTAACTTTCTAACTCGGACACCAGCTTTCATTACTGGGTGTGGGTGAAGTAACGAGTTGTGGCTGATATTTTTGCTTCAGAGAGTTGATGAAAAGGAAGACCATAAACGACCTCGCTGCAGAGCATTTTCATCCCAACAAAGAGCAACACAGAAATAAGATCGTTTTCTCTTTTGATCACAGGCCTTTTGAAGATGTTTTCACGTTGTTTAAAACTAGACTTGTGGTAGAATATCACCCTGATATCCTCTGATTGAAAGAGGAAGAACACTCCTTTACCACCCAAAGTTCTTCCCCCAAAAACTTTTGGCCGATAATAATTATTGACATCCCAGAATAGTCAAGTGTGCAGCACCAGGAGAACAGACAAACAACTGAGTCTGAATATCATCTGAGATAAACGGATCATGTATTCATGTCGGGGTTGTGAAATTAACCAAGCATTTTCCCCATGCAAATGAGTAACTTAAAAAAAGCACCGTTGTTTTCTGTTTAATTTCCTTTTGAATACTCATTCCTTTCCAGAGATGCTAAGGGAATATTGAAAAGGGAGACAGAAGCTTTGCTGGCCATCTGTACCAAAGCAACATGAATTTAAACTACCTTCCAGAGGAAATTGTGTTTAACCTGGATCGTGGGAGTTTATGGAGGGGAGGAAGGGAGGAAGGAAAAAGGCCTCTGAATTTAAGCCGTTGAAAGTGCTAGAATGCCAACTTCGGAGTGACATGACCTCTTATATCACAATCTTATGCATTTCTCTATTCAGAAGTAAATCCAATATATTCCTGGGATTTGCCTGGTTTTGGTGAGGTCTATTATGTGAATTTGACCCTTGTGCTTCTATAGCGGTCAAGGTTTGCTCCTCATTAACCCAAGCCAACAATAATTGAACTTACAGAATTGGAGAATCGTCAGATAGCCCACCAAGATTTTACCGTGCAACGTTTTCCAACTTTGGCAGCTTCCAGGGGTGTGAACTCCAACTCCCAGAATTCCCCAGCCAGCACAGCCATTACTGAGGATTCTGGGAGATGGAAATTGACGCAACTGGGAAACCCTGTTTTCCTGGAACTCCCTTGGAAGAAGGAAAAGACATTAAAATGGAATAAGGGCAAATAGGAACAAAGGCTTGTGTACTGGGATAAGTTTTCTAGGACAGACAAACTTATTACATATTTTTTAATGTTGCCAGGCTTAATTCTCTATCCCCCAAATTTTCTGAATTAGGTACTATGCATTACCCTGGACACAATGAAATTCTTGGAGTTCCTATAACAAATGCTAAGGGATTATGCGTTTATTTTATTTAACTTTTTTATTAGTTTTATTTCCCCCCCCCCCAAGTGGCAGTAAAATACAGAACAATGATGGCTGTTAATTCGGCTCTCTATTGATCTTTTATCCCCAGTTAAACTCACTGATGTATGTGCACATGGGGGGGGGGGAGGGAGGAGGAAGAAAATAGAAAGCAACCCCAAAGGGTAACAACTCTACAAGCAGAAACGTCCAAGACCTTTGGTTAGAAAATTAAAAACTTTTGCCGTGCTTGATGGCTTAATCAGCTGATCAATACTGTTCGTCATCCTGGCAAGGAAGAAGCTGACCACCACGACACATGCACACCAAGTATTGGCACCAAGAGAGATTTGAGAACAGAAAATTAAAAATGTTGCATTCCTCCAAAACCGGAGAGAAATTGAACTTGGGGTGGGGACAGCTGTTAATTAAGTTGCTTTTCTAAGCTGGATTTTTCAGCCAGCAATGCTTGCAAACATTCACCGAGATGTTTCCTAGCGTTACTAAAGTCTGTTCTGCATTTATTTGGCACTGCCCTTCTCAACAAGATTGAACTGCAGCAAGGGAAATGATGGAAGCCGTGGGAAAACTTGGGGAAAGTGCTAATAGAAGATTGGGTTGGCTTTGTTGTTGTTCAGTCGTTAAGTAGTGTCCGACTCTTTGTGACCCCATGAACCATATTGCGCCAGGCCTTCCTGTCCTTCACTGCCTCCCTGAGTTTGCTCAGTTTCATGCTCATTGCTTCAGTGATGCTATCTAACCATCTCATCCTCTGCCGTCCTCTTCTCCTTTTGCCTTCCATCTTTCCCAGCATCAGGGTCTTCTCCAAAGAGTCCTCTCTTCGCATTAGGTGACCAAAGTATCTGAGCTTGAGCTTCATTATCACTCCTTCCAATGAGCAATCAGGGTTGATTTCCTTTAAGATTGACTGGTTTGACCTCCTAGCAGTCCAGGGGACTCTTAAGAGTCTTCTCCAACACCACAGTTCAAAGGCATCAGTTCTTCAGCGCTCAGCCTTCTTTATGGTCCAGCTCCCACAGCCACACATTACTACTGGATGGGTTGGCTTTGGGCAGACGCCAAATATGGTCCAGTTTTCAGGGCTCGCACTTTAAGAAAGAAATGGGAAAAGTTGGAGAACTATGATGATTGAGGGATTAGACACTAAGATCTCTGGGGAGAGGGAGATGGGAGGAACCAGGAACATTTAGTTTTGGGAATGGAAAACTCTTGTTCTGGGTTACAGGATAAGGGACATCAGGGTGCTTGAATTTGGATTCCAGCGCTAAGCAGGGACGTGGGGTTGACGCGCTCCATTGTCCCGTTTAATTCCATAAGTGTACTTGCTTTAAATATTCCAAGAAAGCTGAATGAACGTGTTCCATCTGCTTTCACTGCAGGAGAATGTGTAGGGCTAACCCCTTTGCCTGAAATAATTTATTCAGGGAGGAAGCTACAGCAGCCGAAAAAATACAGTTCTAGAGCTCTTTGATAAACTGAAAACAAACAGATCGCAGGGGGCAGGTGGCAACTATCCAAGGAGTCTTCAAGAACTCAAATAGGAAACAGCAGACCTTCTGTCAAAAATATGTGTCACATCCCCAAGATTGTCTTCGGGACTGGAGAACTGGAAAGTGGCCAACAGCAGTCCAATTTAAAAAAAAAAAAATGGAACTGACATGCAAGAAATCACATGCCAGTTTAATCTTAGTTTGCTCTTGGCGAAGGAAGAATAACTTTTTTTCTGGGCTGGAAAAGTTCTTGAAGGCCACAATTTTGATTTTGGAGGCTACCTAGAATAACTTCAATCAAAAATGTGCTCAGGAGTACCTACACGGCTTTAGATTGATGCAATATACAAAATTATGGTTGGAATGGAGAAGATACTAATGACAACAGGTACAATCAGCAGCCTTAGAAATGACAATGAAGGTATTGAAGTGGTAGATAACTTCTGCCTTTAGGATCAACCATCGATAGTAAAGAAACAAGCAGTCAAGAAATACGCCGCAGACTAGCACTTGGTAGAGCAGCCGTGAAGGCCTTGGAAAAGATATTCAAATGCGGTGATGTGTCTATACCAGTGTTTCTCAACCTTGACAACTTTAAGATGTGTGGACTTCAACTCCCAGAATTCCCCAGCCAGGGGAATTCTGGGAGTTGAAGTCCACACATCTTAAAGTTGTCAAGGTTGAGAAACACTGGTCTATACCTACAAAGATCAGAATCGTACAAGTCATGGTATTCCCCATGACTCTCTATGGTAGTGAAAGTTGGACTTTGACAAGGCAGGGTAGAAAGAACATTGATGTTTTTATACTTTGGTGTTAGAGAAGACTCCTGAGAGTTTGTTTGTTTGTTTAAAGATGGTATGGCCATCCATCTTAAAGTACAGCTCTGGGCAGCTCACAACAATATGAATATCATGGATAGCCAAGGAAACAAGCAATGGATCATCAGACAAATCAACCCAGAGTTCTCATTCGAGGCCCAAATGACCAGGCTCAAATGATCCTACTTAGGAGGACATATTATGCAAAGACCCAGCTCTCTGGAGAAGGCTCTGATGCTGGGAGAGGTGGAAGGAAAGAGAGGAAGAGGATGACAGCAGCAAGGGGGATGGACTCAGTGACAGTGTTGATTGGGGTACCATTTGAAGACCTGAAGGACCAGGTTGGGGACAGATCCTACTGGAGAAAACCTATGTGGTCATTAAGAGTCAACACCAACTTGTAACCTTAGAGACAGAGGGTAAAATATAAATGTATCTATAATTGCTGTCAAGAAGATCAGAAGCTACTTCTCTATCATCTTTCTTTTCCTTTCCTTTCTCTACTTTCTTTTCTTGCTATTCACCATTTTTCTTTATTTTCTGTTATGGCTGTTACTTTGTTAAAAATTTCTTTCATAAACACTATTTATATAAAAAAGAGTCGACAACAACTTGATGGCATGTAATCCATCAATCATTGGGGAAAAACAGATTGTTCCATTCCCCCAAAGTACTAAAACTCAGCCCTCAGAAGGCAATTAGGTAGGAGAACATCGAAGGGTCTCTTTTCCTCTCCCTTTCTCCTGCAAATTGTCACCCTCAGATCTTACTTTCCACCAAGGAGGCAGACAGTCCAGCCATTTGCTATGAGAGTTTCCAGCATTAAAACGTTGGAAACCAAAAGAAATGGTTTTCCTGATATTGGAGGCACCGTATTTGAGAAATCCTACAACGCCAAGCGGGCTATCAGCAGAAAGCAAGAAGGCATCTTACAATTCCATTCCTCTAATGAAATCAGGACATGAGAAATGTAATGCTCGGTTCTTCAAATACCCTACCAAGGGAAAAAGTCAACCAGTTCTCAGGGGAATCTGTTATCAGGAAGTACTGTTTATCTCTCGTTTCCTTAAAAAGTATAAAAGGGGGAATGAAACACTCTTTGCCAAGAACTACTTGGATCTTTTCTTTCCCCTTCTGCAAGAACCTGTGCTTACTGTCCTATTGCTACTCCCACCTTGTCCTCTGTAATGCCTCCAGCACCATGCTGTTTTTGATTTAGTTAAACAGAACCCATGCGAAAGCTTGCGAGTCATCTCTCTCCCTCTCAGGATGAAATGTGAAAGGCAAGAAGATCTCTTCCTTGCAAAGGTTACCAACGAGGAAGGCTTGAAACGCAAGCGGGCTTGTTTTCAATTTCCTGGGCTTGAAAAACACCCCAAGGGCTCTTGATGCCTAGATTTAGTTCAAAGATGGGCCTTTCACTTTCAAAAGGCACATTTGTGTCTTAATTTTAGCATCAACATAGTTGTCAAGAGTCACCTTGGAATCCTTCTCAACTTTCCCTAGAAGCTACTTTTATTAGGAATGGAGGACTCGAGATCCACGTAAGCATTTGTGTTTGTTCATTCCGTCCCTGTTTCTATATTAATCAGTAATGTTTTTTTAAAAAAAAAAAGCACAACGGATTATGAATACGAAGGGCCTTTATACAATGGGTTCAGTCTTAAAAACACGCATTTCAAGCTTTTTCTCATCAAAAATCTGCATGTTTAACCAAGTAGGTACTTTGGGGAGGGGGGGTAGGCTGCATTGTAAAATTCTGAGAAGGGAGAAATGCAAAGGATAATGATATTCCAAACAGTGCATCAATCTGGGAACTGCAGAGAAACTGAGTTTGTATCAGAATTCCTGGAGATAAAAAACCCCTCCCCAGTGAATCTTGCAACATCTTAACACATACAATAGATTGGAGATTGCACTTCAGCCTAATCCAACTTCAGTAAAAGAAGGGGAAGAAGAAACTTTTGCTATTCCTTTAGTAAAAGAAAGGGGTTTGTGATAGCTTATTCCACCTCCAGAGCATCATGTTATTTTGGCTGAGTTCACACTGCTCTAAGTCATGGTTTATGGAATAAACCACAATTCCCTGGGCTCACGCGTCATGTCAGTCCATTGTTGTCTTTAGAGGAGCGTCTCCCAATGCTAACTTGGTCTTGTTCTGTTTTTCCCTTGTAATTAAGGGAAATGTCCTCCTTGGCTCTACCTTGGCCAGGTAAAGTGGTGTAGAGAGTCAGGAAGATGACCTTGATGGAAATATGCAGGAACCGTTCCCTAGCCAAATGGGGCTGAAACATTTTTTTAAGTCCAGAACAGTGAGATAACATTCAGGCAGACACCTCCCTAATTCACAGGAGTATAAGAAGGGGGAGAACAAACAGCACAATCAGACCTGCATGATTGTTACTGTAGCCAATCTCAAAGTAGTTTTAGCCTTCCTTTGGAGGTGATTTCCTGATCTGGTCTATCTAGTGGGGCTGACAAGTAGTGTCCAGCTGGGAAGTGGGGTGAACTCAACCCATCTCAGCTAAATCCCAGCTCTGTGGGCCAGATTGTTTAGTAGAAGCAGCACATGCCAACCTCTCTTAGGGATGAAGAAAGGACAGGATAGGCTGGAATGACCACTTTTCTTTCCAGAAAAATAAATCAGATCACTGGTAGAGATCCTTTTCTTTGCTTGTTCATCATTTAGATGATATACGGACATCCTTACTTAAACCAGGGTTTAAACACAGCTCTCTTGAGTATGTTTTGGGCAGAAATGTAGGATATAAATCAAATGAATAACAATATTAACCCCAAAAGGCAAGCAATTCAGCCCCGATCAGACCACATTCTGCTTAAAAGGATGTGTGAATCCTTTGAATCAACAGTTCCAGGAGATGCCTCCCTTTGAACTTTGCAATGAAGGGAATGAAAGCAAGACGGATTCTTTTCAACACGGTCCCTTGTTTTAATAACAAAGATGAACAAACAAGGAAAACTAAAAAACATGAATGAGCTATCAATTAAGAGTTTAATTCATCTGACCAGCTTTAGTTTGCAGGCAAAATAACACATAGAAAAATGTAAGGGGACGGTTCAGAGTCTTTCCACTGGTGACTTTTTGCTCCCAACAGGGCTGCATCCAGGAGAGGACTTGAGAAGCTAAGGAACAGGTGTCAGAAAGCAGGAAGGAACATCTGCCCCTTCTGGAAATGATGAGTAAGGGGTTATTGACAAGATTCCTTTTGAACCCTGATGTTCTAATTAACAGTCCCATTGCAATCATAATAATAAAGAGGAAAAGTGGGGGAAGGAGCCTGTTTTGGACTTCCACTCAGAAATAAAAAATGCATTGTTGAAAGAGAGACCCTGACCTCTTCAAAAGACAAAAAGGTAAAAAAAGGAGAATCGAAGAGCAAAAGTATTAATTTTTACTCATATCAAGAGAACTTCAGAAGTGCAGACTAATTTGATGGAAAACCTGCATCCTCTTGAAAGCCATCAAGGAACTCAAGCAGTGATGCTGGGTTCTGAGAGATGGACAATAACCATTCTTCCCATTCTGGGTTGAACAAAGTCATTATCATGGGATGGGTTACAATGGTCCACCAAAAGGTTCATTTAATCCTCCTGAGGTTCATGCAAATATTGATCTTGGTCAAGGAGGAAACAACATTTTTAGGTGTATGGAAGATCTGACTTCTGCTTTGTGCTTCTCCATATCCATCTTTTGTTTCCACATGTTCTTATCAGCCTCTAGGTTGGGTTATTGCCTACATGTGTCATGGAAGGCTTCCAGCGTCCGAAAATCACGCCAGGTCGGGGGTAGGCCATCCTGCAGAAATTTTCCACAGCGCTGGCATGGAGCTTGGAATAGCTTCATGTAACTTCTCAGCCAGGTCTGAAAAAGAAAAAGAAAACCAAGTATGAACCCACCATCATCATAGCTTTGGTTGAGACCAAAACATGTCTTCGATGAAGCCCTGATGCAAATGTAGACAGGAAGTGAGCGAGGCCCAAGGGCACAGTTTATCTGAGCTTTTGCTGTCCTAGAATCCGTGTTTTCTTCCAACTTTTTCTCAAGGCAATGACAGAAACAGACATTCCTGCAGCTATAAGCAGGCATTTGAAAATAGGTCATTGTGGACTGAAGTCAAATTCAGCTTGACCATTCACCAACAAGGGTGACCTTGTAATACTAAGCTGGGCTGAGAGAAAAAAAAATGACCAGCCCAAAGTCCCCCAGTGAGATTCTATGACCAAGGATGGACTTGAAACTTGGACTTCCCCCTCCCATTGACTATGATTGCCCACTTCAACATGGGCTTCATCCAGGTGCCTGGACTTCATCTCCCAAGGTTCTCAGCGATCTCCATGATGGCTGGGATATTCTGGGAGTTACCCATCAGCACAGAGGGAGTCCACCTGGCTACAGCCTCATCTCAACTGACACAGGATTGCATTGACTTATTAAAAAGGTTAGGAGACCTAGTTATAAGGGAATGCATTGCACTGGGGTAAAATTATGGAAGATTTGGAACCTTGCAGAATTGCATGATGATCTCCTAGATGTTTGGGCTGTGAACTTTTCCATCAACTCCATCAAGCCAGAAGGTTAGCTTTTGCATATTGACAGGCCTTCTGCCAGGAGCAAAGCCATCTCCCAAAACACATTTCAGTAAACTATGCAAAGTCTATTTTGTTTTCCATCTCTTCTGGCAAGGCAGCCTTGCATTCATCACACACGTATGCGCGCTAAGAACAGACTGATCAAGAAATTGTAAATAACAAGAGCTTCCAGTGCTCACCTGTTCAAATGACAAGGAAAAAAAATGGTCTTGCATAATATGTGGGGGGTTGTGGAACCCAGTTCCAAAGTCCTGTCCTGTTTTAAAGATGGAAACAACTTTGGAAGAGCGGTTGATACTGTCATTGCCCTTGACAACATCACCCACCTGAGGCAGTCTTTTAAACCTTAAGAACGTTGCTGAATACAAAATCTTAGTCTTCATATAAAAACATATATAGTAATAGGGTCAGCATTACAGAGTTGAGATGTGTGCATTGTTATTTCCAAACGCACATCATGACCCACTCAAGAGAGTAACAAAGTAGAAGGAACAGTCCATGATAGTACTGGAAATTGATAAAGCACATCTGTATGGGGAGATGGAAGCTGAGGCACACAGTTCCATACCAAAACTATGGACCTTGCCGTCACTAAATGTGGGGATGGCCACCAATTTAACTCATCTTAAAAGGGGAGGATGGAAGATCTGGGTGTCAACAGCTACTGGTCTTGAGATCTCCATAATCACTGGGAGCACCTCTGCTGCTCGAGAAAAGCAATAGATGAGGGCACTTGAGTCTCCTAAGTTCACATGGTTGGCCAACATGTGTCAAGGAATGTTGGATTTGATTCATCTTGGATTGATTCAAAAGGGCTCTTGGGTTCTTCAGCAAAACGTTCCTGCATGGTCCATAAGCCAGATACTGCTGCTGCAGCTGGTCCTGAGTTTACTCGTTGCATATTAATGGCCTACTTACGTAATGCAGATATATTAATGTTCATAGCAACATCAGTCCATCGTTTGGAAGTGACTTCTCTTTTGCAAAGAGAGTGCATGCATAGATGAAACTGAACTCAATCACTTCCCGTCTGGTAACATCTCTACAAGCCACGTTCAATTACTGGAGAGGGGGTAGGAAAATGGCATGGAAATAAGGTGGGAGAACTTTCTGTGGCTCTTCACAGACCACAGAGAGCCACAGTGGGTGGAACAAGAGTGTAAAGTGGGCAAAGTCAGGATTTTATTTTAATCCTGGGTTTTATGGAAGAGGTTTTTTTCCTCCATTTTTAAAAGCCATGCAAAGCCTATTTTAGAGCTTACCACTATAGTGTGTGTGTACGTGTGTACATGCGCGTGTGTGCGTTCCCTGCCTTGGAACAGTACCAGTTTTCAGAAACCGCAGTCAGAAGAGGCAGCAAAAATGGCCTTAGAAGCGTGTAGTCTTTGCCTTTTTAAAAATAATTTTTATGAAATAAATTTTTAACCAAGCAGCAACCATAAGAGAAAATAAAGATAATAAAAAAGAATACTAAAGAGTGAAAAAGAAAATAGAAAAGAAATAGAAATAGAAATAGAAAAGATTATAAAGAAGCAGCTTCCGATCTTCTTGAGAGCGATTATAGATACATTTTTACTGAGAGAGGCTCTCTAAGGTTACATCATACTTTCCTTCTTTCCATAAGCTACTCTTTCTAATCTTCAAACTCATAAATCACAAGTTTCATTTTCCTCTTCTGTCAGCAAAAAAATCCATAAGGGGTTTCCAGTCACTAATAAATATAGTTGTTGATCTTTCTCTAATCAAACAGGTTAATTTTGCCATCTCTGCTAGTTCTGTCATCTTCACCAACCGTTCCTCCTTCATTGTGGGTATTTCAGAGTCTTTGAAGCTTGTGGTTCTGAACACAAGGGTAAGCCGTGGTCATCAGGCATGATTTAACACTTCCATCCTTTGCTCTCTGTTTAGTCCCCTCTACTTGCTGTATGAATGAGGAGAATTAAACATATAAAGGGCTATCTGGAAATAGGTGAGAATGGAGGTCCACCATGGTTAGTTTTGTCTACATGGAGTAGTGATGCCTTCCCAGAATTTCTGACACAGATCTTTCCCTTCTTGTGCTGATTTTTTAAACTGGGGGTGCTGAAGATGGAACATGGAACCTTTGACATGGAGAGTTATAGGTGTACTGAAAAATATATCTAGTTGATCCTAAGCAAAGGTCAAGGTATAATAGAAGAACAGCATTTTAACAGCATTTAATTAGTCCTCGGTCATTAGGATGCAATAGATGGGGATGAGAAAGAAAAAAAAGCTAAGAAAGAGAAGAATGCTAAGCACGGTTTTCTAAGTAGATTCTTCTTGTCTTTTGTAAGAGACCATGTTATAGACCGCAATTACAGGCTCAAGGAGATATGCGGCTAAAATAAATAAAAATAAAACAAGTTTCTGGGACAATCAGATTCAAACCAGGAACAATGCTCATGAATCTTGTCATCTGAGGTCTTGGTGAATTATATCGATCAGAGAAAATTGTTCTCTGAAGACAACGTTGGCTGCCTTTATTAAAATGAATCCTTCTATCTTCATTGGAACTGCCTCTCCATCTCAAGTCGTCAATAACTTTCTCTCTCCTCCCCCAGCATTCTCGGAGTAGAGAAATCAAGTAGAATGGTATTCAAAGAGGGCTGGCCAATGGTGGTTTATTCGAGCTTCACCTGACTGGCCTCGCATTCGTCCAGACTCTGAAATATTCTGATGTGTTTTTTTCTTCCTTATAACATAAAGATAATTCAGATCCAATGAGGTCTTTAAACTATTTTCAGAAGGTGGTTGTCAAGAGAAGGAAGGTTAGACCTTGTCTAGATAATTAAGACTTCACTGTATTATGGTGGTGGGACTGGACACCTGACATGTGAAACAATGACCATTATTGGCAGTGGGATGAGTATCTTTAGTTTGGCTTTATTATATGCCATTGCAGGGAATCAAAACCACATTTTCACCAGTCTCCCCACATCCACTTTCAGAGTTTTGCTGGGAGGTAGGACGTCGGCTGTAATGAACAAGGAGCTGGAGAAATGTGAGGATGATCTGGGGACTGAGAGGTATGCAGCTTTTGGTGAAGTTCAAAACCCTGGGCAAGAGATGGGTTCAGATCTGATAGGACTCTGCTTCTTCTCCACTCTGCTGCCTGGGGCACTTCACATTTCTGTTCTACCCATGTTATGGGCGTACTGGGAAGCATGGAGTTGGCTATGTAGGCTCTGCTTGAGTCACATGACCAGAAAGGAGTGGGGCATAGAATGGAGCATTTGCCAACATTGCCCAATTGTCTCTCCCATAGGATTACATTAAGGGGATTTTTCAAGATTTCTCCATAACTCACGGCCGTGCGTAGCTGATTTTGGAACTCAACTTTTTTTTTTTAACGGCTCACTCCCCCTGCCCCAAATTTGAGCCTGTTCTATTCAGATTTTGGTCCATTATTCAGCTGACGGACAGAGAATTCTGAACCCCCTTCCATAATTTATTTTCAACGTTGTGTTGGGTTGGAACGAATAAGACAATGCTAGATTCTTTACTACTGCAAGGCCACCCTACAATGGTATTTCTTTCAAGTTGCTTCAAGAGAAGAATGACCTTACACCAATTAAGACCTACTGCTCCTTATTGTGAACGTATTCAAACCTTTTGACTTGATGATCTTTAACCGTAAATACATATAATGCGATGGAAAGCAATGACCCGTGATGGTTGGGGACGTCTGCAGCAAACTTACCATGAAGGACCTGACGACCACGTCTGGCATCTGAGGTAGCTGGTAATGTAACAGGGCTGTGGTTGCATGGTCAGTCACCTGCAGACAGGGTAAGGAAGAAGAGTTATGAAACCATAACCCAAATAATTCTAATGACTGCTGTATTACAAGATCGAACAATAACCAAAGTTTTGTACCTCCTTCTCATTCCTCTCCTATGTAGTGGACCACCTGACTCCCTCTTTTGCACGAGAGGGGCAACTTCCATCCATCTCTGGATGTTGCAATACGCAACCAAGTTGTTTGCCACTGACTGTGTGAGAACTCTGACATTTTCCTTCTTCATGGGGACTTCTACACTGCAAGCTTCAGAGCCAGGGACAGTCCTGCTTTCAATACAGGTCATCCTCATTTAGTGACCACAATTGGGACCGGCAACTTGGTTGTTAAGAGAAGCGGTTGCTAAGTGAAACCACAATGGTGCTTATGATCTTACTTCTTCAGCTTTCCTTTGCTTCCCAGATCTGCAAAGGTTGTAAATGCGAGGATTGGTCGCAAAGTTATTTTTTCATCACTGTCGTAACTGCAAACGGTCACTGTATGAGGCCGTTGCTAAATGAGGACTGCCTGTATTTACATGATGCTCTAGAAGCCTTTGGGGAGAAAGAGGAGGGCACTTTAAGTAAGTAATTTAAAATAACCTCTCTGTATCATGGTTCCTGTCCTATGGAACAGCATACCCCTGAGATTCAGAGGTCCCTGCTGGCCTTTCTTAAGGCATAGAAGACTTGGCTGGCTGGACAGATAACAAACAGAAAACAAAGATACTTAAAAACCCAAATAGGAAAATAAATAGATCACATTCACAGGTAGGCTAAAATAGGGCTGGGTAGTTTGTGTTTCTGTTTGTAATGGGAATTCCCAGCCCAATTCATTTCTTCGGGCACCCTACAATAGCAGTAAGTTACCAAACCAGAACCCAGCAAACTGCATTGTGGCTGAGCACAGGGTGGGAACCCAGTCTCTAAATCCCGCGGTGGAAGAGTGGTGCATACAGATGGCCTTCCTTCCTATATCTTCATCGCCCTTCAGCTCACGCCAATTAACATTCAGGCCCTGATGCTTGTGGTAAGTGCAATTCATCAGTGGAAGCGCGCACACCCCGGCCTTTAGCTCTGCTGTAGAGGAGGTAATTTTCTTCCCTCACGGCGAGTCAGAAATCTTTGTCAGTCCTGTGCAAAACATCCCAGCATCTCCCAGCGGCCATTCCCAGTCTGCATTAATAGAGCCATGCATGGAAGGATGGGAGGTTTTTTGGGGGGGGGGTGGCTGCTGAGAAAGAAAAATCCCCCCTTATGGGTTCAGTTCTCCAAATGAAAATCTCTCCCTTGCTATGCTTTCAAGGAAGGAAGGAAGGAAGGATCAGAATGAGAGGAAGGAAGGAAGGGGAGAAGAGGAAGAGGAAGAGGAAGAGGAAGAGGAAGAGAGGAAGGGATGAAAGAAAGAAGGCAGGCAGGCTAGAATAGGAAGGGGAAGAGAGAGAGAGGAAGGAAGGAAGGAAGGAAGGAAGGAAGGAAGGAAGGAAGGAAGGAAGGAAGGAAGGAAGGAAGGAAGGAAGGAAGGAAGGAAGGAAGGAAATTCCAATGGACACATTCTTTGGAACTCACCATGTTCCTACCCCAATTTTTAAAAAGATGCTCTTAATTAAAAAGAAAAGGTAGCATGCTGCAAAACAAGGCCTCTGTGCTCAGTATCGATCCCGGAAGTCTTCTAAGAAAATGAAAAAGGAGGTGCCTGCAGGCCAGTGGCTCCCTTGTCTTCTGCTAAATGAGCAGTGGCTGGCATTTGTTAATGCCTCCTCTGTTAACCTGCCTCCACAATTCCTTCAGTGGCCCATCGGCTTAAACATTTGGAGAGGCTTCCGGCTGAAAAACTAACAAACTAGAGAGGCACCGGAAAGAGAAATCAAGTTAAAAAGTAGAAGGGGAGTGCTTTTGCCAGCAGGAGAATGAAGTAACTAATCGTAAGTTGCTCTGGGAAGGTTAGAAATACATTAACTGAGTAAATGTTAAGTTTGCAGGTGTTTATAGCAAAAAGATTCATGCTGGCCAGAAATGCACCTAGTGGCCCCTGGAATGGCATAAAGCAGACCAGCACATCTCTGATTCTGGAGGAGTTGGCCAACCTTGTATGGTTGTACTGCATCCAAAGGATGGCCCTTTGGGGTGCATAAAATCTTAATTCACAGGTTTCCCTTTTTGCATTCCCACTCTAACCAATCAGATTTTCCCCAGTGCCTAGTTTTCCTCTCCCCAAAGCAAAGAGAGCTTTCGACTTACAGTACAGCCATGCATACAGTTAAAGTAAACCATTGGCAATAATATTGGCCTACTGTTGTAGTTCAGCCTATGTCAGCCCTTCAAGGTGGACCAAATATGGACACCAAAGACGTGCAAGCGAATCCTACTTTTATTATAAGGTCATAGTAACAGAATCTTGCAAGTCTGAAGGTGCTTCTTCCCTCCCTCCCTTTATCTTTATAAGAACTAGGGAGGGTCTTGTCTAACAGGCTTCCTCAGATTACAGTTCTGCCCTGGACTCAGGTTTCTTTTATCTGACCGTTGTCTTGGTTGTGGCTCTTCCTTCTGTTCCTGTGATTTCTTCTGCCCATTACAGACAGATATAGATAGATAGATAGATAGATAGATAGATAGATAGATAGATAGATAGATAGATAGATAGATAGATAGATAGAGTAGATAGAGTCAGCCCTTTAAGGTAGACCCAACTAGGAAACCAAATGCTAATATTATTTTTATTATAAGGTTATAGTAACAGAATCTTAACATCATGAGAAATGCCAGGCTGGAAGAATCACAAGCCAGAATTAAGATTGCAGGGAGAATCATCAACAACCTCAGATATGCGGTTGTTGGGTGGACGATACCACCCTAATGGCAGAAAGTGAAGAAGAACTAAAGAGCCTCTTGATGAGGGTGAAAGAGGAGAGTGCAAAAGCTGGCTTGAAACTCAACATTAAAAAAACTAAGATCATGGCATCTGGACCCATCAATTCCTGGCAAATAGAAGGGGTAGAAATGGAAGCAGTAACAGACTTCATTTATTTGGGCTCCAAGATCACCGCAGACGGAGACTGCAGCCATGAAATTAAAAGACGCTTGCTCCTTGGGAGGAAAGCTATGGCAAGCCTAGATAGCATATTAAAAAGCAGAGACGTCACCTTGCCGACAAAGATCCGCATAGTCAAAGCTATGGTTTTTCCAGTAATAATGTATGGCTGTGAGAGCTGGACCATAAAGAAGGCCGAGCGCCGAAGAATTGATGCCTTTGAACTGTGGTGCTGGAGAAGACTCTTGAGAGTCCCCTGGACTGCTAGGAGGTCAAACCAGTCAATCTTAAAGGAAATCAACCCTGATTGCTCATTGGAAGGATCGATAATGAAGCTCAAGTTCAGATACTTTGGTCACCTAATGCGAAGAGAGATCTCTTTGGAGAAGACCCTGATGCTGGGAAAGATTGAAGGCAAAAGGAGAAGAGGACGGCAGAGGATGAGATGGTTAGATAGCATCACTGAAGCAATGAGCATGAAACTGAGCAAACTCAGGGAGGCAGTGAAGGACAGGAAGGCCTGGCGCAATATGGTTCATGGGGTCACGAAGAGTCGGACACGACTTAACGACTAAACAACAACAACAACAGAATCTTGCAAATCTGAATGTGCTTCTCCCCTCACTCCCTTTATCTTCATGAAAAAGCGTCTTGTCTGAGATGCTTTTTCAGGTTACAGTTCTGGCCCGGACTCAGGTTTCTTTTATCTGAGCGTTGTCTTGGCTGTAGCTCTTCCTCCTGTTCCTCAAGGTTACTCTTTCTTCCCATTTCAGCCTGTGATTTTTGTTTTAATAGATCCACCACCAAGGTACTACTACTACTATTACTACTACTATTAATAATCTGGTTTGGAGAGAAATAGGCATTGCCACTAACAAATTCAACTTGGGCACGCAGCACCCTGAGCTTCTTGTAATATCTGGCTAATGAGATTTCACTGGAATGTAAAACCTTATAATCATATTTTCCAAACAGAACAAGAGGCAGCCGGTAACAGCTACAGATGCAGAGAAAGAAGTGGTTTTTGTTTTGAACACTATCAAAGCCAATGCTAGAGAAGAAGAAGAAAAGAAACAGAAATCTCCCAAACAAGGCACAGTGACGAGGGGGGGAAAAAATTGAAGCGTCTAAGCAAAGAGGAGGGGGGTCTCTGCCAGAACTCCAGCTTCGTCCCCCCAAACGGCGATTTCTTTCAAGACGCGTTTCCTTTGACAAAGGAGGAACAGTTCGGAAAAGATCAGCCTCCAGAGAGTTATTTATAAGATAATTAGTTTTCCAGGCCACAGGAATAGAATCGTGGGTTCCAGATATTTAATTTGCCCATCCGAATTTGGATGCTGTTTGATTGGCGACCCCCAAAGTCGTTTCACGTAGGATCCCCCCCCCTTCCAGTTCCCAATCGCTGCTCATTTTAATGCTATCTGATCTTCTAATCCCAAACTCTTTCCTTTAATGTTGGTTCTAATTCAAGGGGGGAGCCTTACAGTTGCACAGGTCTTGACTACAACTCGGCGGGGAGGGGGGGAACAGACTCAGACCCATTGGCCGTTGAATTAGACCCCTTTAATTTGATAAAAGGCTGTTCTGAACTTACTGTCTGCCACTGTTAGCTCCTTTGATTAAAACCTGCACTTGGCCAGAATACCAGCAAAGGACCAAATCTGGTGTGTTGAGGAGGAAGCAGCAAAAGAGAAATAGAATTTGCAAGCGAGCTGGACCCAGGTAGGAGCTGGGAATAAAAATATTCTTTTCACGTGCCCTGGCTAGTTCAAGTCTTCTTGGGTCTTCTTGTTCTATTCTGGACAGAATTTGGTCTTATTCTGTTCAGTTTTCAGTCTCCACTGATGGCTGGAACTCTGAGCCCCTTCACACAATTTCTTTCTAGAGAGCTCAGCGGTGAATATTCCCAAGAAACCGAGCCGATTCATCAATATATCGTTATATCGGTATTGACACCAACCCCTGCAGGGGTTGGGACTACAGATCCCAGAATGCCAGTAGGCCAAGCCCCGGCATAAGAAAGATGCAGATTGCTTAAACAGAAGATCCATTTTAGGAATGAATGAACAAAACTTCCCTGCTGAATGAAACGTGCGTCCTGGTTAACCAAGAGGCTGGTGGGTTTAAATGACAGGGGAGCAGATTCTGGTTGAAGGTCAGGAAAACCTGCTAAAAGGAAGAGCAGTTGGAGAAGAGAGCCTGCTGGGGAAGTGGACGGGGTGTGTGTGCTCCTCTGGGACTATTTAAATTGGGACCCCCACCCTAGCAGACGTGCAGGGGGCCCTTTCAGTGCGGGCTCCAAATAAAATCGCTCGTTTGTTGCATGCTCTGTGGAAGCAGAACAGACCCTTTTCTGACGTGTTATGAAAAGGCACCAGCTTTCGTGAGGTCCGTGAGTGGAGTTCTCCTAATTTTGGGGAGAATCGGCTAAGGTTGGGGGAGCTATCCAGGCCAAGGTCATTTGTAGGGGGCTGATGGCAAAGGGGAGCTTCCGTCAGCTCAAGAACCCCCAGCTAAAAAGCGGGGGGGGGGGTATTTTTCCTTTAATTCTTGCAGGTTTCCATTTTAATTTCATTCCTCTTTTGATCCGGATGCTTTTTTTACGCTGCTGTTGTTTGTGGGGTGGCGGAGGGGGGGGACAGCAAAATTTCATCTCCTGAGAAGTAAGCTGCAGATTAAAAAAACAAAAAAGCAAAAACAGAGGACAGGATGACTCTTCAGATTTCCCCCCCCCTTTTCCCTTCCTCTACAAATGAATCAGCCTTTTTTTTTTTTTTTTTTTTAACAGGCAGAGCAAGTGGAAGTAGAAAATTACAGTAAGTGATTATCTGGCGCAGATTTTAATAGGTGAAATGGGACATCTAATTTTAAACAAAGGAATATAAAGGGATGCTTTTTTTAAAAGGGGGAGATATTTTATGCTCTGACGTGATCAAAAAAGGGTGTGAAAACCTTGTCCCCCACCCCCATCCAGCCAATTGCAACTTATTCCACCAATCAAGGGTAAAGAATGAGAGTTTAATGTGATTTTGATGCCCCGTGATACACACGTGAAAAGATAAAGTTGGTGCTGAGGTTCATCAGAAAACTGCTATAAAACAAAATAATAATAAAAAAACCCCTCAAAAGCCAATTTTGTAATGACTTTTAAATACACCTCTAGCCATATATACTGAACGCATTAAAGGAGAGGAAGATAAAGAGGCTGAAAAACTTAAAAAAAAAATACAGAGAGTTTAGGGCATTTAGAGCTTCGATTATTCCTATTTTAAAGAAAAAGGTGGTTAGAGATTAAGGACATTTCCAGAGGATGCAGAAAAAAGATAGAATCATGTCTCCCCTCTACAACCCTGACATTGGGGGAACGCATAAAAATCAGCAGGGTAAGGAGAAAGAAAGAAAGAAAGAAAGAAAGAAAGAAAGAAAGAAAGAAAGAAAGAAAGAAAGAAAGAAAGAAAGAAAGAAAGAGGAACGGGGAGGGAGAGAGAGAAAGAGGGAGAGGGAGGGAAGGAAGGGGAAATAGAAAGGGAAAGGAGAGAGAGGAAGGAAGGAAGGAAGGAAGGAAGGAAGGAAGGAAGGAAGGAAGGAAGGAAGGAAGTTCTTGTGTATAATAGATAACTAAATTTTAGGAATTTAGTGCCATCTGCTAGGTGTGGAAGCAACTGGGGGGTCCTAGTCAGGAGACTTTAGATTGAATCTTCCATGCTGACCAAGTGATATGGCATGCAGTTTGATGCTCAAGCCTTTGGAAAGAGGTGCTGACGTTTCAGCACCCCGTTGCACGTTCCAACCATGCGAGGGGTCAATTTAACCGGCTGTCCCCGCAGCAGCTCGTCCCTCGTCCTTGGGGGGGGGACGGTCAATATTCAATAGCTGATTATGCAGGCATTTGTTCCCTGCTTTTCCTTGGGAGATTAATGACAGAAATGCATCTTAATATATTACAATTCTGCTGTGTCCTTGTGGCACTGGGGAACTGGGGCCTTGAAAGGGCACACTTGGGAGAGCAAGATTGTGCGCCAAACTGGGGCAGTTAGAGGCCTGTCAGAAAAGCCAGGGTGCCCCTCCAAAATTTCTCCCAACTCATGCCGAATTGGCCAAATCTCAAAACGAGGGGACAACAGAAAATGTTAATCGATGGAACAGAGAGTTTGCAACTGATAGATGGTTACTCCTTTCAGGCTCCTGGGATGAGAACAGGCTATGAATATTTTTTAAAAAGGATGTTTAACTTATAAAGTCCTTTGCTTCTTATGG
Source organism: Python bivittatus (assembly GCF_059951505.1). Taxonomy (NCBI): domain Eukaryota; kingdom Metazoa; phylum Chordata; class Lepidosauria; order Squamata; family Pythonidae; genus Python; species Python bivittatus. The sequence continues at coordinate 7,200,601 of NW_028277076.1, read as the reverse complement.
ATCTCTGGTTATAAGATTTTGGCAGAAGAAGCCTTTGGGAAGACTGTGGCATTTCTGGAGGTTACGGGTGGCCTCCTCTGTCATAATTAAGGAAAAAATCTTTCTGTGTCACTCCTGCAGAATCCCCACCCAAGAATAAAATGATGCCCCTTTGGGATTTTTTCAGACCTCTTGTTTTAACTTGGCCTTTTTGATTATGACTAGCATTCTGTTTAATGATGGCTTCTTTCTTTTTTTAAGAAAGGAAACTTTTATGCCACTGTAAAAAAAAAGGAAATATTAAAACACACCAAGGAAAAGGAGTGGTTGCTAAAAACATTCATCAAAACCAGAAAATTCTCCCAAGCTTGAAGGCCCACCTGATGGATGGTGAAAATAAAATGATATAAAAGGAGGCTGAACATCCTCAGATCTATCTCTATCATCTACCCCCTCTCTTTTTCTTTTTAATATTTGTGATCAATTTCTCTGACAGAGGCAAATTCAACCTCCCTCAACCATTCTGCCATGATAGTCTTGGGGGGGGGGGAGTGAGAACAAGATGCTATTTTTATTTGTGCTGTGTAACTGAGATTTGATTAAGCAGAGTTTCTTTTTTTTTTTTTTATCAAACATAGAAAGAAGAATGACCACCCAGAAGAACTGGATTTGGGGGCCCATCATACTTGTCTTAATGATCACAAGCCTTCTTGCTGAAATTTTTCAGCTTTTGGGTAAGTTAGCTACTTGTGTGTCTGTGTATCCACCCACCCATCACCCATCCATGTCTTCTACCTTTGTCCATCCATCCATCCATCCATCCATCCATCCATCCATCCATCCATCCATCCCTCCTATCTGTCTGTCCGTCCATCCATCCATCCATCCATCCATCCATCCATCCATGTCTTCTATCTCTGTCCATCCATCCATCCATCCACCCACCCACCCACCCACCCACCCACCCACCCACCCACGTCTTCTACCTTTGTCTGTCCGTCCATCCCTCCCTCCCTTCTATCTGCCTTGTCCATCCCTCCCTCCCTTCTATCTGCCTTGTCCATCCATCCATCCATCCATCCATCCATCCATCCATCCATCCATCCATCCATCCATCCATCCCTTCTATTTGCCTTGTCCATCCACCCATCCATCCATCCATCCATCCATGTCTTCCATCTCTGTCCACCCGTCCGTCTGTCCGTCCATACACACACACACACACACACACACACACACACACACTATACCTCACCTACAGCCAGGGGAGAGAAAGAGTTAAGTAAACTATCAGATATTAAATACCATCCATACATCAACTGGAGAAAGAATTCTCAGAATTGAGGGGAATGAACCTTAATTTCTATTGACAAAAATGATTTAACAGGGAGCCCTGGATGACTATAAAGGGATACCCCATAGCCCATAAACAACCCAATCCAAACCTTCAGCTGCTCTCTTTCTTTGTCACACAGCTTTCCAAAATTTTAGTTACTGGTGGGTGCCCTTGCAGCCAATTAAAAAGTGTCTCTTTGTTGAAGAGGTTTGGGAGATGGCTTTCAAAATGACAAGAGCCAACGAGTGGAAGCTTCACAGGAGGAGGAGATCCAAACTGACCATGAGAGCTATTCAGCAGTGGAGCAACCTGTCTTCTGGACTTTTGGGGTCTTCATTCCTGAATGCTTCAAGTGAAAGGTGGATGGCCATTGGTCTGGGATAGTCTGAGGATACTTGCCCTGGACAGGGGGTTGGAGTAGAAGACCTTGAAGGTCCGTCACAACCTAGGATTCTATGATTCTGTTCTCCATAATGTCCAAGGGTAGGACAACAGCTAATGGGTGGAAGCTTTGCAGAGGGAGATCCAAACTCAAGGTAAGAAGGAATTTCCTGATCATGACAGCTGTGAACAGTGGACCAGTTTGTCTCCTGGAGTTGTGGGGCTCCATCACTGGAGAGTTTTAAGCAAAGGTGGGACAGCCATTAGTCTGGGATAGTCTGAGGATTCCTGCCTTGGGCAGGGGTGGTCTAGAAGACCTCCAAAGTCCAACTGTATGATTCTGTGATTCCTTGATTTTTCTTGGGCTAGTCTGCATTTGCTGTAAAATGTCATGGGAATATTTTAGCCAAACCACACCACACCACACCACACCACACCACATCACATCACAAGGATATTAAATCGTTCAACATTGCAAAAGTTTTATTTTCATATTGTAAAGCCTGTTGCCAGCCTTTGGAACGGAGTGGGGCGAAGGACTCTCTGCCCATCCCAACCGGAGTTCTTTTCTTGTTTATTTCAGTGGATACATGTCTGAGCGTTAATAAAAAGGTTAGAGATCACCCCTGCTTTTTCACCTGCAGAGTTTAAAATGTCAGGAAGAGGCGGAGATGCCCCAAACTTCTCCTGGCTCTTTGTGATTCCGCCCTTTAGAGTTTCCAGCTTGCATTCTGCAGCTCTATTCTCTCCAACTCTCCCTGCTGGTCTGTTAAGACTAACAAAAGCTCAACCAAGGCTGCTCAGGAAAATCTCTGGGGATGAACTTTGGGAAATATCTGAATGTTTTAGCTATAATGGGTCTTCTGGGAACTTGACCCCCCGCCCCATCAAATTAAACACATCCAGGGAGCTTAATAACCAAGAAAAGATCTCACCGGAGTTTGCAAACAATGAAGTGTGGGCAGGGCTGGGTCCTTACGACTGGGTTGACTCGTGGGGTGGGGGAGAGCGATTTGCGCTCTTTAAACCTGAAGCGACAGACCTTCCCATTTTGCCAGCTTCGAGAAATAGGAACTTTATCAGCTCCAGATGTTGCTTTCATGCATATTCAGGAAACCTTTTCAAAATTGGGGTGGGGTGGGACGGGGGCAGTTCTCGTCCTTTTTCAATTCCATTCCTTATTTCGGCTTCTGAGGATTGTTGGGGGTGTCCTGCGACACAGTGTCACAGAGTGGACCGCGCCGACCATTTTGGCTAGAGCTTCTCCATACCAATCGCACCACAAAAATCAGGGGGGTTTCCCCCAATTTTGGCAGCACGGTACAAAGTTGATTCGGAGGGTTGGGGGTGAAGCAGAATAAAGGGGTCTGGGGTCTGCATGCACATCTCGGTTGTCCCAATGCAT